>NC_056744.1:74733159-75095659 GCF_019279795.1 Protopterus annectens | reverse complement strand
CGTCTGTCTGGATGATGGACAGTACATTTTTTCAAAAGGGGGTAACATGCCGACAGCTATATAGTATACATGGACTGCTCAAGTTTGGTACATATAATAAGGTTGTGCCACTGTTTTATGCATTAGTGAGTAAAAACAATCATTGAAATGTTAGTTACCTATGGCATTATGTGCTCTGTTTGCTTACCGCATATGGTTTTGAAAGCAGTGTATGGTGTGATTTCGAGGTGGCGGCTTTAAAAAGTATTGGAATTAATTTTGGAGGAGTTCAGTCCAAGGGCTCTCTCTTCCATTTTGGAAAGAACGTATGGCGAAAGGTGTAAGCATTAGGCCTTGCTTCTTTATAGAATAGTGATATGACATTACAGTTATGTGTTAAATCTTTAGTTGCGTTGACTTTTCTACAGGAAAGAGAAGTACTGGACACTTTTCAATTATTGAAGAACTCATTCAGTGAAGAAGGACGTGAAGTGGTAAAATACTTTTCGAACTGGTATGTCCATGGTAGGCTTCGTAAGTTTAATACTCATACATCTACATCCGTTAGATTTCCTCCTTTGTTCCCCATTTCATTCTGGAACATTTCTGAACTAAACAAACTGTTTTTGCCATGCACACAGAATTCTGTGGAAGTGTGGCATAGGAGGTTGAAATGCTTACTAGGAAGTCAAGATACTGACCTGGATGATGTGCGAGCTTTGGCCAGGGAGCAAGATAGAATTGAGTTAAGAGTTAGAGTGGGTATTGATTTTCTTCCATTATCGAAGAAATGGAGGTTGTTGCAAATACATGGTCAATTCCAAAGTGTACTGCAGAAACATACAGGAATATACAGCACTAGAGTTCATAACAGGTATAGTTAAACTATTAAAATGTAAATTTAACTGAAGATATGTTTACAATTTTATGTTATTAATAGTGTTCACTGACTCGGTGTTAAGTGCTGTTTTACTATATTTAGTGACTATATTGGAGTACTTCATGTACAAACTGGTATTGCTGCACAGCTTTTGTAAGTTTAAAATAATCTGAGGAAGTTGAGAACTGCTATCTTAGTTTTGAATTTACTGCCAATGTCTGGACGTATTTTGCTTTGCGTTTCCTGCATATGGGATAGAAGCTCTTTAATTTAACAGGGTTTTGTTTGTTTTGCATTTACTTCGGTAGGTGTTATCTTTTACTTTACTTTTGAATATTGAGGAGCTTCTGTTTGAGTTATTTTATAATGAGCAGGAAGAACATTTAGTTATACTTATTTCACGGTTTCAAATATTTATGTTGTTGGTGAACTGGGAATCTAGTTTCTGAAACTCTGTGTATTGGATGTCGGTGATTTGGAAGTTGGGTTTTTGAAAGACTGTGTATTGGATGTCATAGGTTCATAGGTAGGTACTAGGCTATTGGCCCTAGGGCCTATATAAGCCTAGCCAAAAAATGTACCCTGGCTTTCACCACCCAAGAAAATTATTTTCCTGTACCCCTGTCGAGCAGAGCCACAGAAGTGATCCCTAGGGTGTATTTCCCATTTCCCATCCAATCATCAAGATTTTTCTTGAAGAGTGCTAATGAGGAGCTCTGTTTGACATAGTAGTCTGTTCCAGAATATGGAAAGTCTCTGGGACAGGAATCTATCCCTCCAGCATATTCTGTTTATTGTGGTGACAAGGTTTAGGTCTCTAGAGCGTGTAGCTCGGAGGGATTGGGATTTTGTAAGTGGAGCATGTCCAACAGCTCTGGGTTTGACATAGCTTTGTATGTTAGGCAGAGATCGCCCCTGAGTAGGCGATATGCGATGGACTAAAGCTGTAATTTTTTGAGATGGTCTGCATAGGGCATCTGTTTGAGGCCAGTAATCGTCTTTGTGAGGTATTTCTGTAGTCTTTCCAGTTGTAGATGTCTTGTGAGGTATATGCCAAAAGGGGCATTGTACTCTATAATGGGTCTAATGAGTGATGAGTAGAGGGGAACAATGACCTCTTTTTTTTCTGGATGAGAATCCTTTTGTGATGAGATGAGCCACGTAGAAGGATTTCCTGACCACTGTGGTGATGTGATTATCATAAGAGAGACTACTGTCCACCTGTGTCCCAAGGTCTCTTATCACATTTTCGGCATTAAGTAGACTACCAGCTATGTGGTAGTTCATGGGCACAGAGTTTTTACCAAAGGGAATGACAATACACTTTTTGGCGCTGAGCTTCAGGCCATGGCTTTGATACCAGGTATCTGTCTCAGTGAGGCCCTTTTGTAGTTTGTCCACATCATTAGGAGTTTTGATTATGGCTCCTAGTTTGCAGTCATCTGCAGACTTTGGTAGCCAAAGACCTTCTGTGTTAACCTGCACTTCAGAGAAGTAGATACCAAACAGGAGAGGACCCAGGACTGAACACTGTGGTACTCCACTTGTCACTGGTCTGAAGTCAGATTTGGAATCCGCTACTTTCACAGTGTGGGTTCTGTCCGTGAGCCAGTTGGCAACCCATCTTGTGACATAGGGATTTATACCTAGTTTAGTGAGCTTATCTATAATTCCAGAGTGGGGGATGGTGTTGAAAGTCTTTGTGAGATCTAGATAAGCTGTGTGAACCATTTTACCTCATCTATGGCTTTGGTGACTGCTTTAAAGAAGTCAGTCAGGTTTAGGAGACATGATCTGCCTTTTACAAATCCAAACTGGGTAGGGTCCAGAGTTTGGAGATTACCAATGTCTTTGTTTATGAGTTCCATGATGATACGTTCCATGGCCTTGCAGACCAGGCTCATCAGGCTAATGGGGCGGTAGTTCCCGGGGTATGTCGTGACTCCACCTTTGTGGAGTGGGATAACCGTCGTGGTGCGCCATTCAGTGGGTACAAAGCCTGAGGTGAGGCTATGATTGAACATGGTACTTAGGTAGGGTGCCAGTTCATTCTGTAGTTCGTGTAGAACGCAGCCTGGGATATTGTCAGGTCCCATGGATGTTGTGTTCTTGGCTTTGGAGAGTGTGTTTTTCACTTGTGCAGCTGTGATTATAGGAACTTTGCATTATTCCGGTATAGAGATGGGGTAAAGTTAGCACTGAACCTATCTGCTAGGATGTTGGCAGTATCAGTTGGTTCTGTATATTTAGCGCCATTGTGCTGTAACTCAGAGCAGATCTGAGTGTTCCCATTGAGATTCTTGAAGTAGTTATAGAATGCTTTGTGGTTGTCTTTAGAGTCAGTGGCAATTTTGTTTTTGTAAACAGCTTTGGAGGATTTTATGAGGGATCTCAGCTTCTTACTGAGGTTGACCAGGGAGTTTTTCCAGTCATGGGATTTTACTCTTTTTTTGCAACAGTTTCTTTCTTCTGTTGTAGAGTTTGTGTATGGCAGAAGACCACCAAATTGGCTTCCTTTTTTTGGAGGATAACATCTTGGTTCTATTAGGGATAGCATGACAATGCACTCATGTAAGTGCTTATAAATGTCGGTGATGTGGAAGTCGGGCTTTGAAAGTCGGTGTATTGGATGTCCGTGAATAGAAGAAACAGTGATCTGAATTGTCGGTAAAGTGGTCTCAGCTTAATGGATGTTGGTAAAGTGGTAGTTCGGACTACTAAAGTAGACCTCTATACATATATATATATATGTATGTATGTATGTTTGTGTGTGTGTGTGTGTGTGTGTGTGTCTGTATGACAGCAACAGCAGCAACTTTAAATCTATGACTGTGACAATTTGTGCCTTAAATTTTCATCCCATTTGATCACTAGAGGAGGATAGATGAAATGCAAATACCTTTTTAGAGGTATAAGGAGGCAGGTATTATTCCCAGATATAATTTGCATCCTCGCAAGCAGCTATCTCCTTAGTTTATTGTAAACTGCTGTTTTGTCAGCTTTTAACTTTAAACTTTGGATGCAACTTATTTCTTACTGTTTTATTTCAAGAAAGACTTAATTCCTTTCTTTACTTATGATTGTTGTGCAGGACATTATTGCATTAAGTGGTTAGAAAAAAGATCTGAAATGCACCTCAAAACGTCTGTAAGAACCATGGCTTCTGCATGCCTAGCAGCCCTCCGACCCCAGCTTAATTCATTTAATTCCTCCACTGTTAGAGTGTAGTTTTGATCAGTTAGGGTGTATTCAAATTATGCAAGAAAAAGTAAACTTGAAGAGTAGCAGTGAATTTCTTTCCTTAATTGTGGATCCAGTGTCTCTTCTGACTGCCTTAACTCATGGGTTATTGCATCTGATCAGATCTGAGGATGCCAGCTTTAGATTTCTGCTCCAAGACTTGAGCTCCTCTCCCATAATGCACCACCAGCAACTCTGCCACAGAGATCTTTTGCTGCACTTTACAATGGACATTTTCTCCAAGTGCTTGATCCCCTGGCAGATAACACCCCAATGATTAAAAAAAAATCTATCTGTATGCCTTTCCTCTCCCGTTGTCATTTTTTTTTTAAAAATCCTTTTGTGGTTAGTTTGTATTTTCTCTCTCTTTTTTCTCACTTTTACACTTGCATGTGTGTGTGTGTGTGTGTGTGTGTGTGTGTGTGTGTGTGTGTGTGTATATATATATATATATATATATGTGTATGTGTATATATATATATATATATATATACACACATACATATATAAAGCCCATTTGCTGGAACCAGTAAACTCTTATCTGAACTTTGCACCAACAGATGGACCACACACACAAATGACATGAATATCTTCAACTTCGACATTCTTTGTGACACACTTTCACAACTTCAGAACTGAATGTGTCCTTGAATTGAGGGGTTCCCCTGCCTCTTGGATCTTCATCTTTCAACTTCTCTGCCATGGCCCCCCCCCGTCTGTGATCCATCTGAGTCAGCAACTAGGGGATGAGTGCCAAGATCTTTAGTATATCTGACCTTAGCATCTGCATTTCCGGAGTCTGAAAAAATCCTCTTCCACTCGAGAGATCAATTCTGGACTTCCACTGTTTTTCATTCTCTGGAGCCACATCATCTTATTCTGGCTCAGCCTGCATCCACCAGTCCTGAGTCACCACAAGCAGCGTTCCTCTGCAGCCTTTGATTCGCCTTCAATATTCTCCTTCACAAAAGAGGAGCATAGGAATCATAATTGCAAAAGGAAGCACTTAGATTGCTCCTAGGAGTCTTTAGCTGAAGATGCCAACCCCAGATCTCTCTCCAAAATTACATCTGTTTTGATGAGCTCTTGGAATTACTTTAGACCAGGGCTGTCCGATCTTTTTGGCTAAGGGGCCACTTATCATACTTGACAAGAATTGGGGCAGGCGACGTTACCATGTCCAACATGTATCTGCCCATTCAAAACAATTTGTTGCAGGACATACCAAGGGCCAGATAAAATGCTTTGGTGGAAGTTGAAAGATGAAGATCCAAGAGGCCTGGGGCCACCTGCTGGACACCTGTGCTTTAGGCAGAGGGAGAGTTTGGTCCTCTGATGTACTCATGCTCATTTCCCAGATAAGTCCGTGTTCCTTGAGGCCTTTAGTGTGGGCCCATCAGTGACCTGAGTGGTTTTCCCAGCAGATTGCTTAGTGGATTTGGTGTTCCAGTAGGTATGGATTGAACCTGATGTGGTAGAGCCAGTTCTAAGAAAACCAGACAAAATTCTAGTTTCTATAAAGGATTGAACACATTGGAGTAAGGGGCTGCCATAGCCATTAAAAAAGAACTTTTGGAGCCAGGTTTGATTGTCCATCCCACTAACAGATAATTTTGGGTATTGGGCAGGTATGGGAAGCCTGTGTATACCTTTGCTTTGTGGGTACTGAACTACATAGACCATCTGACCAGATTGCAGAAGGAGTAGGTGAAGGAAGTTTCTTACTCCCTTGCAGTTCCCATGACAATGCAGGCTTGCAGATCTTTGGAAACCTAGCTGGCAACTATGCAGTCTATCAGAAATGTAGCCATGTGCCTTTTGTCAAATGTAGTGAATGATATGACTAGGGTATTGAGCGCCTGCCTCACTGTTGACCATCATGCCTGGATGTGACTTGGATTTCATGGAAAGCTTTAAGATGTTCTTCTTGATTGCACATTTTGATGGGTCTGTTTGGACCCAAATTCAGCGACAAGTTAAGGAGTGAGCAGTATGGCAAAACATTATCTGCCATAGGAATCTGTTTTTCCACCCCCACCGAGGTCTTTTTCTTGTAATCAGGAGGGGGAAAATGTTTTTGTTCCAGAAATCCCAAAGCTTTGCTCAAGAAACGTCTGATGACCAGGACCCCTGGTGGCGGGTGAAGACTTTAAAGGATATCTCCCAACTGGCAGAGGTGGACCACAGAACCAAAGGTTTAGAAGTCTTTCCCCATTAAATCTTTTCAGATGTCTTGAATGGTTGTCCAACTGCTTTTCTGTGGAGGCAATCAGGCAGTGCTTATCTTTCTAATCGCATGTCTGGAAGGCCATCACCACTGATTTGTGGACATTGAGAGTAATAATCAGAAGACCTTGCAAAAGACCCTTCTACTTGTTCCACCCCTAAAAAGAATGGCAGCAGCACAGGAAGTTATGAAGCTGCTAGAAAGAGTAATCCAGGAGGTCCCATCAGACTACAATGGATCTGGTGTCAACTCAAGGTTCTTTGTAATACCAGACAAGAACAGGGACCTCAACAGAGAGAATCTTTTTTTTAACAAAGGTGATCCCAAATGGACATGGGGCAGTTGTTATTGCTTCTTTTGTGGAAGGACAATTGGATGTGCTTGATGGACCTGCATGAGACCTACTATCACAACAGGATAGACATGCAGCCCAGAGATTCGTGCACTTCTTGCTGGGAACCATTCACTGTCAGTTCAAAGCTCTCTTCTTTGGTCTCACCACAGCCCCCCAGGTGTTCACCAGGGCCCTGGCAGTGGTAGTAGCCCAGCTAAGGTTGCAGGGATTCCAGGTGTTCCCATAGCTGGATGACTGGCTCATCACGGCTTTGACAAGGGAGTCGCTAACTCACCCAAGAGACTTACTTCTCCACTTGTGCTCCTCCTTAGAGATTGTTGTAAATTTCAAAAATTCAAACTGGAACCAATTCACACTTTGGAGTTCACAGGATGCTACTTGGACAGCAGAACACAAATAGCCATGATGTTCTTCATCTCACATTGCTGCAGTCCTTACACTTGGGTAGTCCGCTGTCCTCGGTCGGCCCGAATATCAAAGTATTAGGCTGACGTCGGTCAAGGCGCTTAAGACTGACATCAGGACGTCAGGGTACAAATGCGCATGACCGACGTCATATCCTCAGTCTTTTTTGCCGCATGGTCCGATGCAGAAGCAGCGTTGCAAGTGCCGTTCGGCGTTCTGAAATTTTTCGAATTTGGAGTTTCAGACCGAGTCAAAGTTGGCTAAGTACCCCGTTGGGGAATATTTTAGTTTTTTCTTGCCTCAGTGATTTACCGGATGTCAGAAAAAGTGAATAATTGTATTTCTTGTGGGAAGCAGATACCGCATAGGGATTATCATACTTTGTGTATTCCTTGTTTGGGGCCTGAGCACGACATTGTTGGGTGTCGCTTTTGTGCTAGGTTCAATAAGCGCACTATTGCGAAGGTTAGATTGTGCCAGGTTGGTCTTCGGGAAGCGGTGCAATTATAATATGCCGTCGGATGCTCCGACGCCCGCTTCTTCGAAGAAGCGCAAAGACAAAGCAGCTAAACCCAGGCAAGAAGAGTCGTCCGTACCGGACGCCGGTTCTTTAGAGGCATCAGTGGAACCGTGGTTCACCGGAGGCTTCTCTGGAGTCCCAGGGGGAGACTTTGATATTGCAGGATGTGGCCTCTCAGGAGGCAGGTCAGGCTGAAGGGGCTTCTCAGGTTACTGTACTCCTCTCCATTCCTAGGGTGGTTAGGCCCTCTCCTTCTGTTTCCAAGGCTTCTCCCAGAGGCAGGCCAGGTTTAGCTTCTGTTGGTGTCACTCCTAGTTCAACAGGATCTGTGCCCAAGAAGCACATGCTTAAAATGGCAGAAGATTTAATTACTTTGATTAGAGGTTCTTTGCCCCCTCCTGATAAGAGGCCTAGGGTGGAACCAGAGTTGGGGAGTTTTGAGCAGGCTTCGGATGTTTCAGAGTCTTCGGCTGAAGACTTGCAGGAGTACTCTCCTTATTCTGATTCTGATGCAGATGATTCGACTCCTTCTGCTTCTCCTCCAGAGGATTTTTCTTTTCAGAGACTCTTCATTCCATGAGGGAACATTTTAAGTGGGAAGGTCAGGACTTCTCTGATTCCAGGAAAAGGCTTAGGGAATTTTTGCTTTTACCCCAGCATAGGCCTTTGGCTATACCACCTGTTCTGGATGTTGTGGAAGATGTGTTTGCAGAGGCTTCACTTAATCCTGATTCTTTGCCTCCTGCTCCTGTTAAACCGGATAGGTATTACAGGGTGCCTGAGGCTCATAAATATCTTTATAAGAGTCCTAGGGCGGACCCAGAAACTGTTAGTCAGGGACCTAAGGGTGTCAAGGCCTCTGTTGTAAAAATCCGGTTCCTCCAGATAAAGAGGCCAGAGCTTTGGATAGATGGGGAAAGAAAGTCTATACTTCTTCCACCTTAGCTATGAGGGCTTTGAATTGCCAGTTTCACATGTTGAAATATCAAAACTATCTTCTTTCTCAATTGAAGTCTAAGGTAGATGCTCTGGCGGAAGGCATTGAGTGTAAAGAATTACAAGATTTGGTACATGTCTCTGAACAGGTGGGTAAGCATTCTTTGCAATGTGGTTTTGATGCTGTACAGGCCTCGTCTAGGGTGGCTGCCACTGGGTCAGTTCTTCCCAGGCACGCCTGGCTGAGGGATCAGAATTTATCTGACCATGTTAAGACAAGGATTTTGGATGCTCCTTTACAGTCTGATGTGTTGTTTGGTTCACCTGTGGAGTCAGTCTTGAAGAAAATGGAAGACAAGGCTAAGTCTATGCAGGCTGTTAAAGATTTTTTGCAAGTTCAGCCTCCGAAGTTTAGTAGGAATTGGCCTGCTAAGGGTTGGACGTACCCTTCTTATGATTCACAGTCTAGGGGTAGATCTAGACGTGGTAGGGGCAGAGCTCAGAGCTCCTTCAGACCTAGAACAGGGAGTTCACCTGCACAATCTTCGGGTGAGGGCAGGGGCCAGTCCTTTCGTAAACAGGCCCAATGACCTACCTTTTCAGCTGCCAGATCCTTCTTGCCTGGCAGCACCTTTGGGAGGAAGGTTGGCACTCTTCAAGGAAAATTGGAGTTTGATTACCCAAGACAGATGGGTATTGGATATCATACACCAAGGTTACAAGTTTTATGTCCATACCTTGCCTCCTTTCAAAGGCATGCCGGACGTTCCTCCTCAGCAAAGACTAGAGGCTCACAAATTTCTCTGCTGCTTCAAATAGGGGCCATACAACCGGTCCCTCTGCCAGAAGTGGGCCTAGGATTTTATTCTCGCCTGTTCCTAGTACCAAAGAAGGGGAACACGTGGAGACCAATTTTGGATTTATCTATCCTCAACACTTATCTGGACATTCCCAAGTTCAAAATGTTGACGTTACAACAGCTTTTACCTCTGCTGAGCAAAGATCACTGGATGGTGACTCTGGATCTCAAGGAGGCTTACCTTCATGTTCCTATCAGGCTAAGTTCCAGGAAGTATCTGCGTTTTCGGGCTGGGACTTCTCATTATCAGTTCTCTGCATTGCCCTTTGGCTTATCTACTGCGCCCAGAGTGTTCATGAAGGTTCTGGCTCCAGTGATAGCTTTCTTCAGGCTAAGAGGAATACAGATCTATCCTTATTTGGACGATTGCCTGATTCTGGCCCAAGGAAAGGACGAACTTCATCATCATTTACAATATGTGATAGCAGTGCTAAGATGCCTGGGGTATTCTGTGAACGAAATAAAGTCCAGTCTAGTACCCTCTCAGGACATGTGCTTTCTGGGTGTGAGACTGAATACAGCATCCCAGATGGCCTTTTTGACCCCGGACAAACAAAAGAATCTTTCTCTTTACTTCCATCAATTGTCTCATCAGTCCAGGCTGACTGCAAGGACAGTCCTTCAAGCCTTGGGATTCATGGCATCTTGTATTCTGGTGCTTCCCAATGCCAAACTGCATATGAGGAAGCTGCAATGGTATCTCAAAAATGTATGGACACAGCACTGCCAAGATATGGACACTGTCATTCAGATAATACCTTGCATTCAAAA
Source organism: Protopterus annectens (assembly GCF_019279795.1). Classification (NCBI taxonomy): domain Eukaryota; kingdom Metazoa; phylum Chordata; order Ceratodontiformes; family Protopteridae; genus Protopterus; species Protopterus annectens. The sequence continues at coordinate 75,085,487 of NC_056744.1, read as the reverse complement.
GGAATTTTTGTGGTGGGCTCAGGAATGTCACCTAAACAAGGGACTCTCTGTGACCCGGCCAGAGGCAAGTCAGATTCTAACGACAGATGCCTCAGACAAAGCTTGGGGAGCTCATCTAAATGGAAAGTGGGTACAAGACACGTGGCCTGCCAGACTTCAACATCTACATATCAACTTGAAGGAGATGTTAGCAGTCCAATTTGCATTAATAGCTTTCAAGGATTTACTTCTTCCAGGGCAGGTGTTGGTTCTAACAGACAACACAACTGTCATGTGGTACATCAACAAGCAAGGGGAACACATTCTTATCCTCTATGCAGACAAGCAATGATTTTGTGGGAGACTGCTCTCAGTTTACAGCTAAATCTTCAGGCAAGGTTTCTGCCGCGAGCACAGAACTCCTTAGCAGATGTGTTGAGCAGACAAATTATGGATCCCCACGAGTGGAAATTGGATCCTCATGTGTTTCAGAAATTGACAGTGTTATGGGGAACTCCAGACATAGATCTGTTCGCTTCTCCACTAAACTACCAGCTGCCAAAGTTTTGCACAAAAGGTTTCATCCCACAGCTTGGAAAGTGGATGCTCTCTCATTCAATTGGAGCAATCTTCATGTGTATGCCTTTCCACCTCTGCCTCTCCTCCCAAAGGTACTCCTGAAGGTCAGACAGGACAAGCCAAAGATGATTTTAATAGCTCCAGATTGGCCTCGACAGCACTGGTACCCATTACTGAGAAGTCTGGTACGGGAGCCTCCATGGCCTTTGCCTTGATTCCACACCTGCTGTCTCAGGAGAACAGTCATTTACTCAATGTCAAACTTCACTCTCTACATCTAACAGCCTGGCATATTCTGTTTTAAACCCTGGAGGGTCTCAGCTTCCACAGCAAGTTTTGAATGTTATTTTGGAGGCCAGAAGGCCTAGTACAAGGAAAGTGTACGCAGGTAAATGGAGGAGATTTTTATTTTGGAGTACAGCAAAGGAATTTGATGTTTCTAAGCCTAATTTAAGTGTGGCTCTTCAATATCTTACTGAGTTACTGGACAAAGGTTTGTCCTTCTCCTCTATTAAGGTTCATGCTGCAGCAATTTCTGCTCACTATGACTGTGACCCACCATTGTTTTCTCATCCTTTGTTTAAGCAATTCCTTAGAGGGGCAAAGAATATAAGACCCCAATGAGCTCCTACTCCTGCTTGGGATCTCAATTTTGTGTTGGAGAAACTCACTCTACAACCTTTTGAGCCGGCAGCTACTGCAGAGTTGAAATATTTATCATGGAAGACTGCTTTTTTGTTGGCCATTACCTCTGCGAGAAGGGTTTCTGAATTACAGGCCCTTATGGCAGTTGAGCCTTTCTTAATTTTCCATAAGGATAGGGTATCTTTACGTACTAATCCTTCCTTTATGCCTAAAGTGGTTTCTAGTGTGGCTTTAAACCAAACTATTCATTTGCCTACTTTTTATGCAAACCCCCAAAATAAAGGGGAAAAGATTTTGCACACTTTGGATATACACAGGCAGTTGCGATATTATTTGAGCAGAACTAAAGGGTTCAGGCAGTCTCAGCAGTTATTTGTTTCATTTGCTTTGGGTTCTCAGGGCAAGCCTGTGTCAAAACAAACCATTTCTAAGTGGATTGGGTTTTGTATTGCTTTCTGTTATTCCCATCATGGTAAAGAGATTCCAGCTGGGATTAGGCCGCATTCCACTAGGGCTACTGCCACTTCTACAGCTTTTTTAAGGGGGGTGGCAACTAAAGATATTTTGGAGGCAGCTACTTTGGAGTTCAGTGCATACTTTCTCTAAGCATTACCACCTTCCACTTTACTCTAAATCTAGGGCTGGTTTTGCCACTGCAATTTTACAGGGCATTTTGGCAGCTCCTAATGCTTTATAGTTTTGCCATCCTCCCTTACCTCTGCTTTGGGATTCTACCCAAGTGTAAGGACTGCAGCAATGTGAGATGAAGAACATAGTACAGTTTTGTACCTACCATAAATGTAGATGTTCAAGATCCACATTGCTGCAGTCCAATTTACCTCCCTCCTTCCCCTCTGTAGTTAGAGGCGGTTGTGTGGTTTGGGTTGTAAATATTGTGGATATTGTATATATTGTACATATGATTAGTGCAAGGGTGGTTGGTTGTTTTTTGCTGTCTTTTGGTTTGGACCTTTCTTTTTAGGGTCTTCTGACATCTGGGGCAAGAAAAGACTGAGGATATGACGTCGGTCATGCGCATTTGTACCCTGACGTCCTGATGTCAGTCTTAAGCGCCTTGACCGACGTCAGCCTAATACTTTGATATTCGGGCCGACCGAGGACAGCGGACTACCCAAGTGTAAGGACTGCAGCAATGTGGATCTTCGAACATCTACATTTATGGTAGGTACAAAACTGTACTTTTCCCCCAGCCAAGACTGTCTTTGTGTCTTGAGGCCTTTCAAGTCTTGCATTATCAAAACTTACCAACCTACCAAATTTCTTTGTCTCTTAGGTTACATGGCAGCTGCTGTCACTTTAGTACTGCATGCCAGATTTTTCGTGAGTAGTTCAGTGGACACTTTCGATGTTCTTCGTGTTTCACTGTTGCAGTCATTACATTTGGGTAATCTGCTGGCAGGCTGCCCTCAGTCTGCCTGATTAGCAAAGTCTTGGGTCCTGCGTCAATTGCTGTCCCTTCTTCCATGACATGAGGTCGTCAGGGGTATAAAACATGCAGCCGACGCCATTATATTAGTCTTTCTTGCTGTGCTTTGCCCGAAGCAGAAGCAGTTAGCAAGTGCCGGTAGGCTGACTCCTGAAATTTTCGTTTTCGAGTTTCAAAACCGGTCTTCAACTAAAAGCTAAGTACCCCATTGGGGAAACTTTTTCTTGCTCCTTACTGATGTTAGTAAAAGTTAATAATTGTGTTACTTGTGGGAAGCAAATACCTCATAAGGATTTTCATTTGTACTGTATTCCTTGCCTAGACCCTGACCACGATGTACCTTGCTGTCGGGTTTTGTGCTTTATTTAATCAGCGCAATATCCGTCGTTGGTACATTTTTGCTTCTAAATATTTTGGTTCTCGGTTCAATTATCCAGAAATGACGTCTGTTAGCCATCCAACTACTGGAATACTGAAAAAACGCAAAGAAAAAGACAGAGACAGGTCGTTGAGGTCCAAAACCACCGACAATGCTTCTCCTAAGCCAGTCGCCAATTTGCCGGTACTCAGTGAGGCGCTTTTGCAGCCCCTGATAACCCTCTACTTCTGATTCGCAGGCCTCTACTGAGACCCATTTGGAGTCCGGTATGTTATGAGATGCTTCACATATGGAACCTGCGGATGTCTCTACCTTTGATGGGTCCAGTGCTGCTGTGCAGGCACCGGCTTCTGAGGGTGTATTCAGGCCTATAGACCTGCATATTAAACAGATTCCAACTTCCATACTAAGGCCTAAATCTCAATCTATGTCTAAACAATCAACACCCAGGCCACATGTTCAGGCCCCTGTGCCTAAAAAACAAATGATCAAAATGGCTGAAGATTTAATTACTCTAATCAGGAGTAGTCAACCCCCCCAAGAGGCCTATGATTGATCTTGGCTATGAATCTTCTGAACAGGATTTTGTTTCTTCTGAATCTTCTAATGATCTGGATTTGTCCATACCTACTTATGAGAATTCTGATGAGGAGAATTCCATTCCCTCTGCTTCTCCACCTGAGGATTTCTCTTTTGGGGAAATTTTACATACCTTAAGGGAGCATTTCCACTGGGAAAGTCAGGATTTCTCTGAATCCAAAAAGAGGCTTGGGGATTTCCTTTCTTCCTCAGCATAGGCTTTTGGCTATACCTCCTGTACTAGACATTGTTGATGATGTGTTTTCGAAATCCTGTATGGTCCCTGATTCCTTGCCTCCAGCCCCTAGCAAACTAGACGGGTACTACAGGGTTTCGGAGTCCCACAAATTCCTTTTCAAAAATCATGTTGCGGACCCTGAAACCATTTCTCAGGGGCCCAAGGGCATTAAGGCTTCTAGTGCTAAAAATTCTATTCCTTCTGATAGAGACTCCAGGGCGCTGAATAGATGGGGTAAAAAGGTTTATACTTCTGCAACCTTAGCAATCGAGGCTTTAAACTGTCAATTCCATATGCTAAAATATTAACAACATATCATGGGACTGTTTAAACAGAAAATGATGTTGATTACTGACTGTGTGGAGAATAAAGATTTACAGGATTTATTGCATTCAGCTGAACAAGTTGGCAAACATACTTTGCAATGTGGTTTTGATTCTTTAGAGACCTCTTGCAGGGCTGCTGTTACTGGGTCTGTGCTTAGAAGGCATGCTTGGCTTAAGGAGCAATCCCTGCCTGATCATGTTAAAGCAAAACTATTGGATGCTCCTTTGCAGCAGGGACCGCCTGTTCGGAAATAAGACTGAAGAAGATAAAGCTAAATCTATGCAGACTGTGAAAGATTTCTTACAAGTACAACCTCCTAGATTTAGTAGGCACTGGCCTACTAAGAACTGGTCCTTTCCAGCTCCTTCCAGAGCCACTCCAGCCAAACCCAGACATTCCAAAAGCACCAGGTTTATGTCCCAAGGGACTTTCAGAACTAAGCAATGGGGTGCTTCCACTTCCAAATCTGGAAATAACAAGGCACCACCCTATGGTAAACAGTCTCAATGACTTCCCTTTAAAATTACCAAGCACTTAACTCTTAGCCGCCCCTTTGGGGGGAAAACTGGCTCTTCATTCAAGAAACTGGCAGCTTATAACCCAGGACAAATGGGTTTTAAATATAGTGTCCCAGGGATACAGATTTCATTTCCACACACTGCCACCTCCAAACGGGTGGCCAGACCTGCCCCCAAATCAGTGAGCAGAGGCTCAGAAACAAGTACTTGCCCTCCTAAACATTGGGGCTATTCAGCTTGTACCATAAGAGGAAAAGGGACAAGGTTTCTATTCCAGACTTTTCCTGGTACCCAGAAAAGACAAATCATGGCGTCCAATTTTGGACCTATCGACTCTAAACACCTTTCTGGACATTCCAAAATTCAAGATGCTGACTCTTCACTAGTTACTTCCTATGCTAGGCAAGGATGCCTGGTTGGCAATTCTAGATTTAAAAGAGGCTTATCTGCAAATCCAAATCAGGAAATCTTGCAGAAGATACCTATGCTTCAAAGCAGGCTGCAAGCATTATGAGTTCTCTGCGCGCTGCCCTTTGGCTTGTCTACTGTGCCCAGGGTATTCAGAAAGTGCCTGGCTCCAGTAATCGCATTTTGCAGGCAAAGAAATATTCATATATATCCATACCTGGACGATTGTCTAATTCAGGCAGAAAACCAGGCCATTCTTCTAAAACATCTGGCTTTTGTAAAAAGAGTTCTGACTTGTTTAGGGTACACCATAAACGAAAAGAAATCACAACTGGAACCCTCTCAAAAAATTACATTCCTGGGTGCAAGCTTGAATACAACTGCCCAGATGGCTTTTCTTACGCCAGAAAAGCAAATTAATTTGGTGACTTACTTCAAACAGGTGGCCACAAAAAACCTGCTATCTGCAAGGCAAATACTGTAAGCCTTTGGGTTCATGGCCTCCTGCATTCTTCTAATTCCATATGCAAGACTGCATATGAGGAAACTTCAGTGGTACTTAAAAAGTTTATGGAGTCAACATTGTCACAGCCTTGAAACAATGATTCCTATCATACCTTGCCTGTGCCTAGAGTTCCTATGATGGGCAGAGGCCTGCCACCAAAACAATGGGCTACCATTCACACCACCCCCTGCCACCCAAACCCTAACTATAGATGCATCAGACTATGCATGGGGGGGCTCATCTGGCAGGGAAGTGCATTCAGGACAAATGGAGCCCAAATCAAATGCATCTTCATATCAACCAAAAAGAAATGCTAGCTGTACAGAATGCACTGACAGCCTTCAAGGACTACCTTCATCCAGGACAATTACTGATAAAGACGGACAACACCACGGTTATGTGGTACATAAGCAGGGGGTACACATTCCTACCCCCTCTGTAGACTAGCCATGGCCTTGTGCTACCAGGTACAACTACAAGCTCAATTCCTGCCAGGAAAGCTGAATATTCTGGCAGACGAACTAAGCAGAAATCTCATGGAACAACACGAATGGAAACTAGAACCATGGAATTTCAACATGTTGACGCACAAATGAGGGAGCCCAGACATGGATCTTTTTGCCTCACCCCAGAACTACCAGTTGGACAAATTTTGCACAATAACTCATCACAAAAAAAGCCTGGAAAGTGGATGCTCTGTCCTTTAGCTGGAAAAACCTATCAGTGTATGCCTTTCCCCCTCTGCCTCTGCTCTCGAAAGTTCTACTAAAAGTCGAACAGGACAAACCAAAAATGATTTTGATTGCTCTGGACTGGCCTCACCAACACTGGTACCCACTCCCGCGCAGTGTGTCACACATTTCACCGTGGCACCTGCCTTACTGTCTCAGCAGGAGAACCAAATTCTGCACCCTCCTCTCCAAACATTGAATCTCGCAGCTTGGCTAATCACTTAAATTCCCCCTTGGCATCCCTCAGCAAACCTGTGATGGATGTCATTTTGGAGGTGTGAAGACCTAGTACTAGAAAATCTTATGCTGACAAATGGAAAAGATTATGTGCCTGGACTCAATCTCAAGGGATGAGCACAGTAGTGCCCAATTTACCTCAGATTTTGCAATACTTAACTGAGATGCTTCACAAGGGCCTGTCTTTTTCTTCCATAAAAATCCATGCCTCCGCCATTTCAGCTCATTACAACACAGACCCCCCCCTTCTCTCATCCTCTGTTAAAGCAGTATCTCAGAGGGGCCAAAAACGTGAGACCACCCAGGAGAGCTCCAACCCCTGCCTGGGACCTTAACTTTGTATTAGAGAAACACACTCTACCTCCTTTCAAGCCAGCTGCTACTGCAGACTTAAAATTTCTTTCCTGGAAAACAGCCTTCCTTTTAGCAATCACTTCAGCTAGAAGGATATCTGAATTACAGGCCCTTATGGCAGTGGAGCCTTTCATCATCTTTCATGCGGACAGGGTGTCACTCAGGACCAATCATTCATGCCCAAGGTGGTATCCAGTGTGGCTCTTAATCAGTCCATTCATTTGCCAACTTTCTTTCCCAATCCACAGAACAAGGGAGAGCGGATTCTGCATTCATTGGATGTACACAGACAACTTATACTCTTCTTGGACAGGACTGAATCTCAAAGAAAATCTGAACTGCTGGTAGCATTTGCTGCAGGGGGCAGAGGGGAAGGCTATTTCAAACCAAATCATTTCTAAATGGATAAGCCATTGTATTAATTTCTGTTATAAGCACCATGGAAAACCTATCCCCCAGGGAATTGGATCTCATTCCACCGGGGCTGCATCTACTTCTGCAGCCTTTCTCAGAGGTGTTCCTACCAGGGATATTCTAGAAGCTGCTACCTGGAGTTCTTTTCATACTTTCACCAAATATTATCACTTATTTTCTCTAAATCCAGAGCTGGCTTTGCCACTGCTGTTTTGCAGGGCCTTCTATCTGGTCCTAATGCTGTATAAATCCATCCTTCCAACCATAGCTTTGGGAATCTACCCAAATGTAATGACTACAACAGTGAAATACGAAGAACATAGTATAGTTGTGTACACTTACCGTAAATGTAGATGTTCGAGTGTATTCACTGTTGCAGTCCTGGTTACCCTCCCTCCAGCCCCGTTTTATATTTTTAATTTTATTTATATATATATATATATATATATATATATATATATATATATATATATATCTGGGGCAAGAAAAACTGATGTAATGGCATTGGCTGCATGTTTTATACCCCTGACAACCTGACGTCATGGAAGAAGAGACGGCAACCGACGCAGGACCCAAGACTTTGTTAATCAGGCCGACTGAGGGCAACCTGCCAGCGGATTATCCAAATGTAATGACTGCAACAGTGAATACATTCAAACATCTACATATATGGTAAGTATACACAACTGTACTTTTCAGTACTCCATGACCTCACAGCCATTGTAGCATCTCAATTAGCACACCAGGATTTACAGACAACACATTACATAGTGGATGGCCTCCCAGTTGGTTCTTCTGGAATGTCTCTTTTATATTTACCCCCACCAAAGCCACCATAGATGCTTCCCATTTGGGGTTGGGGGCATTTTGAAGGGAGACTGATTCGAAGTACCTTGCTGCAATCCGAGGCCAACTTTCACAGAAATGTTCTAGAGATGTGGGCAGTCCTTTTTGTGTTGTATGCTTTATTGGACTGCCTTCCCATGAGTGTAATAGCTGCACAGACAGACAAACATGTCTGTGGTGTGGTACATCAACAGACAAGGTGGAACCTGTTTTACCCCTTATGCCGAGAGGCCATAAGGGTGTGTTAGTAGGCAATATCTTTTCATTGATTTCTTTTTGCAAAGCACACCCTGGGCAAATCCAGTATCTTAGTGGATAAATTGAGGAGGTCTGTTCCGATGCTACAAGAGTGGTCCTTCAATCGGTCGGTGGCTTCCAAGATTTTCAGCCTTGCTACTACCTGTTTGCAACTTTCTGTGTACCAAATGCAGGAGCTTTTTCGATCTGATCCGTCAGGAGGGACAGTACCTTAGGGAATCTGTAGTGTATACTTGGCCCCTGCAACTCATGTATGCTCACCCTCTCACTCTTGTCATAGTTGAGTTTCTACAGAATATGGCGTGGTGCAAGGCAGAAGTGATTCTCATTGATCCCTTTTGACCCTGGCAGGTTTGGTTTCTCTTCCTTTGGCCTCACTTGGTGTACCTGCCTTGATCTTGGACACACTTTTGGAACTGATTTCTCACTCCTCCAGAAAGCCTCACATGGACAGCAAATATCTCTGTCTGGCTGCTTGTTTTTTCCACTTCCAGTGAAAGCTGTAAGTTCTAGGCTTTCCTACGCAGTTATTCAAATTCTCACATCTTCTCAATAGCCTGCCACAAGAAAGACCTACAAGAGTAAGGGGAAAAGTTTCAGTATTTTGGCAGATTGAAAGGGTTTGGAACCTGTTTCTGCATCCCTAGCTTTCATTTTGTATGTCTTGGTGGTTCTCGTTCATTCAGCGGCTAGTTACTCTACAGTTAAAGTCTGCCATTTCAAACTTATATGTGGGAGAACAGGAAGCTCCTATTGCTTTGAGTCTCCCAAAAGCATTTCTAAAATGAGCTTTTATCTTGAGACCTCCAATGATAGACCCTGTTCCTCCTTGGGACATCCCCTGGTCTTGTTACAGAGCCGAACTAAGGCTCTCTTTGAACCTGCAGCTTCTGCAGGTTTAAAATTTCTTTCGTGAAATATGTTCTTGGTGTCTGTTACCTCAGCCGGGAGAATTTCTGAATTGCAGACTTTGTCGTGCAAACCTCCATATATGATTTTTCATAAATATAGGGTTTCTCCGCATGATTAGGCCATCCTTCGTTCCCAAGGTTTAGTGAGAGACTGAGCATCTATATTTTTCTTTCTTAATTTTTCAGATAAAAAGGAATATTTTTTCATTCCTTGTATGTTCACTATAAGCTTAGGTTTTTATTTATACTATATTAAAAAAATTATCACATTTTCATTCCTTTTTCTAAGGCAAAGTTGGGTGCCTTATGGATGGTCTTACCTTTGTCTATCACACTAAGAAATTATCGTCTTCTAAACCAAAAGCAGATTCTACCAGAGCAGTAGCAACTTCTGCAGCTTTTTAAACCATGTTCCTGTAGATGACATTTACTCATAGCAGTAACATGGTCTACAGTATGTGCATTCATTTCTCATTGCATTCTCTACTTGCAGTCCATGCCTCGAGTTTATTTTGGCTCTACTATTCTCCAGAGTATTTTCCTTAAGTGTCATGTGCGTTTTTTCTAGCTAGAGACTGTGTTCTATGATTTGAGGTGGATACAAAAGAAAATGTCTGATATGAAAGTTATGGACTCCTATAACACTAGATCTGTTATAACTTCTGTTCATTTCAGAATTCCCACCCTCTGTCCCCTTTCCAAGCTGTCACTTTTTTTTTTGCTTCTTATGTACTGCTACAGACCTTCCTGGAGTCTTTCTTTATTGCAGCCCTATCTGGTTACTCTGTTTGGTTGTATCACTATTTCAGTATTCTTTACATCTGGGATATATTGCCAAGGATAGCTGAACATCCAGACAGCATACCAAAGCGTTTACACCTTCCATGTGTTGTATGTCAGACGTATGTCCTTTGTCCGAGGCGTAAGGTACATACATGAAGTGTGTGTGCCAAATCTTCAGAACTATTTTGCCGGCAGTCAGAATGCAATCTAAATTTGGGCTGCAAGATGTTCATGGAGTTTGTTCAGCTTCCAAGCTTTCTAAAGATAAATGCCCCATTGCGGTCTCTTTCTGTCTATCTTTCCTGTTTGGGTTTTATCCTTTTATGCATCATCCAGGAGGGGAAAATGTGTATGCAATGTTTTTTTTTTTTGTTGGGTAATATGCATAATTATACTCATTGTGAGATCTGTCAGGCATTTGTCCCTACGACAGTCCACATTTGCTTGTCCTTTTCTATTTATTTGGAGAGCCAGCATCTGAAATTGTTAGCTCAGAGTACCATGACCTCTGAATCTGCCTGTCTCAATATTCATCTGTCTCTTAAGGAAAAAGTCAGAAAAGCAAGCACCAATCCTATGGACGTCCAGCCTCCTTTGGATGTCTCCGGATGGTATGAAGAACCCGAGGACAGTTTGGTGCCAGTGTCAGCTCCCTATGTTGAGACGTAGTTGGAGGCTAACATTGGGCTGCCTACCCGCACATCCATTGGGGCTGTTCCTATGTTTGCTTGTAAGGCTTTGTGAAATCCTCCAGAGTGAACTAGAGTCCAGATTAGCTTCCTCAACAAAAGTCAACCATAAGGCTTTGTTTGGTTACATGTGCAACCTCAAAGGTAAGGCCCGGATTTGCACCAAACTGGTGGTTAATGGTGCCACACACACACCAGTACTGTTGACATAGCAAACCTGCTGACAGATAAGTTCATTCAAAATCCCTCCCCCTCCCCCGTCTTCCAGAGAGTTGACCAGGACATCCCAAACACCTGTCCCCCACCCCATATCTCTAACGAGCAGGTCATTAACGCCCTCGCTAAGGCCAAAAACACTACATTTATGGGACCAGATAATATCCCGGGCTGCATTCTACACGCGATAAAGTTTTTTTTTCATTACTGTGTGGCTGTTTGGATTTTCAGTATAGGATGTGTGGTTTTGCTGCATTCTGCACTGGCTCCAGCAGGAACTAGCAACACCATTGGGTACCCTATCCAGTCATAGTCTACCCACAGGCTTCATCCCAGTCGATTGGAAGACCAACAGCATTGTCCCATTACACAAAGGTGGTGCTTCCACAGACCCCAAGAACTGTAGACCCATTAGCTTGACTAGCCTAATCTGCAAGGCCATGGAACATATCATCATGGACCTTATAAACAAGGACATTGGCAGTCTCCAAGCATTCGACCCTACACAGTTTGGATCCCTCAAAGGGAGATCATGTCTGTTGAACCTGGTGGACTTCTTCAAGACCGTTACCAAGGCCCTGGACGGGGGGAAATCTATGCCTACTGCCAACCTGGTCTTAGTCAAGGCATTTGACAGCATTCCCCACTCAGACATCGACAAACTTACCCAGCTAGGCGTCAGCCCTTGCCTCATTAGTTGGGTAGCAAACTCTCTTACTGATAGAACCTACATAATCAAAATAAGGGAGTCAACCTCCAACAGTAAACCCGTAACCAGCGGTGTACCACAGGGATTGTTCCTGGGACCCCTGCAATTCAGAATCTACTTCATGGAGATGCAGATGAAAACTAAAGGTCTGTGGCTAACAAAGTTTGCAGATGACTGAAAATTGGAGGCTGTCCTAGGTTCTTCAAATGATGTAAACATCTTACAAGAGGCTCTCACCCTAATGAGCGAGTGGTGCCAGAATCATGGCCTCAAACTCTGTGCTGAAAATGTGTCATTATCCCTTTTGGCAAGAACGATGTTCCTGTTAGATATCACATCAACAGCAATACCCTAAGAACGCTGTCATTGGTGAGAGACTTGGGCACATGGGTTGATAGCAACCTAACATTTGACTACCATGTCGCCACAGTGCTAAGAAGGGCCATTTATATGGCCCACCTTGTAAATAAGGGTGTTGCATTCAGAGAAAAAATGAGTCATAACCTCATTGTACTCTTCCCTCATCCGGCTAATAAATGAGTATAACGCCCCTTTCGGTATGCATTTTTCCAAGCACCTGCAGCAGCTGGAGAGGCCGCAAAGGTTCCTGACTAGGAAAATTCAGAATCTCATGCACCTATCCTATGTGGATAAGATCAAATCCCTATCTCTTTATTCTGTGCCATGCAGATTGCTCAGAGGAGACCTCTGTCTTGCATATAAAGCTGTCTCAGACCCCCCTTTATTAGAAATGCTGCATATCAGAAAGTGAAACTGTACACAAGTTACTCACGCTAAAGATCTTAACCTGGTGTGCGACATTAATGGAATTTGATTCAGGGATAGATTTATTTCCCCAGAGCTTACCCCACGTTTGGAATAGGCTCCCTCTCCACGTTAAAGAGAGCATAGATAATCCAGGAATACTATAAATAGTAGTGGGATTCCTTTCCTCCAAAGTCAGGAATTCCTCCTCCTCCAAAAAAACCAAACACTTTTCCTCCCATTCTGTCAGAAATGCTGGCACATGGTGTAATAGAACCGGTTTCCAAATTGCAACAAGGAAAAGGATTTTACTCCAGGATTTTCTGAATACCTAAGAAAGAAGGTACCTGGAGATTTACTGATCTTTCAATTCTAAACGTATTCCTAAAAATTCCAAAGTTCAAAATGCTTACTGTCCAAACTCTGTTTTTGATTACTTTTCAGTGCTTCCTAGTTATACTAGCTCTCGAGGATACTTACCTCCCTATTCTTGTTCTCAAAGACATCAGGACATGTTTAAGATATATTTTTTTTAATCTGGATTACATTTTCAGTTTACAAATTTAGTATTTGGAATCTTCATGGCTCCACTGGTATTCACAAAATGTTTGAATCCAGTAGATGCCTTTTGCAGAATTCAGGGAATCCACATTTATCCCTGCTTACACAATTACTCATCTTAGCAGGCTCTGTTCTAGATGCCCAGACCTCCCTTCTCTTTTTTTTGTTTTCAGTAAACATCTTTATTAAATTATCACGTATGACAAAGGCAGTCTTATATATAAATTGAAAACAAACAACGTTGACACGACTTTAGTTGCAAACATTATACATCACAGACACCATTGAGACAACTGTAGTTTTAAACATTATGCATCACTTATAATCTGTCCCGTCATTGTCAGTTAAGCATTATATATCTCATTCAAATCCTGCCCCTTAAATATCATTCCTTCTCTGCATATACTGTTCCCCCAGTTCCCATTATTTTCTATGTAGTTTACTCCATCCCTTTTCTAAAGATCCCAATTCCAGTTGTTTTATCTTTGTTACTATATTCACTACTACTTCTAGTAAAGTTTGGTCTAGACTTTGTTTTCCATTTTCTAGTAATTGCTTTTTTGGCAGCCACCATAATTAGACTCAACAAGGCTTTACTGTGTCTAGGCAATTTCGATTCTGTATCATAACTCAAAAAAATCGTCTCCCCTGTCAATCCAGTCTGTTCACCCAGCATCTCCGACAGAGCGGTTCGCAAGGAATCCCTAAAGTCAGCCAGCTTATTACACTCCCAAAAAATATGTTCCCAGCCACCTCTTTCTTGCCTGTCACACCTCTAACATTTGCTATCCACTTGAGAAAAAATTCTTTGGAGTGTAAGATCCTAAATCTTCTAGACTTTGTTGCATATTTGGGATATGTACACCTATTCCCCCATTGTGTCTTTATGAATTGCTTATCCATTCTCTCTTCCCATTTCTTTCTAAGCTTCTCTGATTCTTATAGTTATCATGCAATATTTTATATGCTCTATTACTTATTCATTTTTTAGTGGCAGCTTCTGTTCTAGATTCTATTAAAAACTCTACAAGTGCTGGGCTTTCATTTAGAAGCTCCCTATTTCTTTCTCTTTGCCTATACTCTGATGTCTTCCCTTGATATGGAAGGTAATCTCTAACCTGCTGTCCAAACAAATTCTTAGCCTCTTCCTCTTCTATTACCTTTCCCTTTCTAGTTATTTGCTTCCAATACCTTGGTTCCTTTGCCAGTTTTCTCCAATAAATTCCAGCCCCTCTTGCCCATTATCTGTATCCCTAACAAGCATCCCTATCAGCAGAATCTCTTTTCTCCACTCTCATGCTGGTTTTGTTCTTAGAATACTCCCTGCTATTTTATGAATATAATACTTTGATTTTTGTTGCTCTCCTTAAGAGTCTGCATCCAAAATCCCAATCTCTCCTTATTTCTTGAGCTTCCCCTTGTATCATCATTCCTTTCCACTTTAAATTACAGTTTTCTGCTTGTGCTATGTATAAGAGTCTTAACTGTGCTGCTCTAAAGTACCCCCTCAAATTAGGTAATCTTAGCCAGCCTTGTTCTGTCGGAAGAATCAGTTTATCCCACCTAGCTATCTTCCCTTCCCAGATAAAATCCTTCAACTCTTTTTAATTGCTATCCACAGCTTCTCCTATGGTTGGTAAAAATATGCCTGACCTGTGTATAAGACAAGAGGGACTAAAAACACTTTTTAATTGCTTGTATTTTAGTATCGATATCCATATAACAAAGCTTCCAATTTCTCAATTTTTGTATTATCTTCTGTTTAGTCTCTTCCCACATATCCTTGGCTAGTTTCTAATCCATGCTCCTAAGTACTTCATTTTATCATGTCCCTGTAAGTATGGATATTGTTAGACCAATTTGTGTGTGGGTACATAATTTACCGCTATTGCCTTTGTTTTAGCTTCATTAATTTTGTATCCTGAGAAGATTTGAAACTGTCTTAAAAAGTTCCTCATTGCTGTAATGTCCTTTTTTGGTTTTGACATGTGTAAAATAATATCCTCTGCAAATAGAGCCAGCATTTCCTCACTACCATGCCAATTATATCCTTGAATTTCTCTCTCTTATTTTATGTGCCAATGGTTTTAAATATAATGCAAACAACAAATGGGGAAAGTGGACAACCCTGCCTGGTTCTTCTACTCGAGCAGAAGTTATCAGGGAGGACCCAACCCACTTTAATTTTTCCCTCATATATACTCCTAATCAACCTTATAACTGTATCAGGGAAAGCAAATGCTTCCATTTCTCGCTCATCAAGTCCCGGTCTACTCTGTCAAATGATTTTTCTGCATCAAGACCCACCAAAAGCAGTGGTATTTTCTTACATTCCGATTCCCTCTGGATCGTCAATGTTCTGTTAATATTGTCAAATGTTTGCCTCCCATCCACAAAACCTCACTGATCCATGTCTATCAATTTTGGTATCACTTTTTCCATTTTTTTAACCATTATAGATATAAACACTTTGTAATCATGGTTTAGTATTGAAATGGACCTGTATGAAGCTGGATCCAATGGATCTTTACCCTCTTTAGTTGTTACCGTTACTACTGTCTTCTTCCAGGATGCTGGTACTTCTCCTCCTCTTAAAATACTGTTAAACAAAACCTTCCAGATCTTTATCATTTTTTCCCTCCTAGCTTCCAAACTTCCACAGGAATACCATCTGTTCCTGGGAACCTTTCCTGTAGATTGGTTTTGCATAGCCATTTTTATCTCATCTCTTCCTATCCTAACTGTTAGTAATTGAGCCTCATCTACCTTGGCATGTTTAATTCTTCAATAAACATTTCCATTTGTACCTTTTTTTGATTTCCATATTTCTCTGTTTTATACAAGCTATCATAACATTTTTGAAATATTTCTAATGCTTCTACAGGATCGTGTGCTATCTTCCGGGTCTATATTAGATGAACGAAAGTTCATCTTGACGAACGCTCACATGAGCGAATATCCAGGTACTCGAAACTGCAATTGTGGGGGGCTGTGCCCCCCCCCCTCCAAATATATATTCCAACTCCGAGATCGCACTACAGTGAGGAAAGGGCAAATATTCCCATCTTCACTGTACCACGATCTCGCAATTGCGGTTTCGAGTTCCGCGATATTCGCTCATGTGAGCGTTCGCTAAGATGAACTTTTGTTCATCTAATATAGATCCTATCTTCCTTGTTATAGGCTCCCTAAGCTTGTTGACAGCCCTTTCTACTTTGTTGCCTGAGTTGTTGTGGTAAGTTTCTGTGCTCTAGAATTATTTTCAAAAAAAAAATAGATGCTTAACAGCAGTCTTCCTAAACTTGTGCATGTTATTGAGGTATTCACTTATTTTCTGTTCAGCTTTCTGCGGTTGCTTCTTTTCTTGTTCTGAAAGATTCCTCCTATTTCACAATACTTTAACATTTGTCAGTTCCTCTAAATAATTCTTGTTACTTCTTGGGCATATCTCCCTTTCCTTTATTTCCACCCTAGTTTTAGTCCACTTTAATTTTATCCCACTCTTTAGCTATATTTTCAGAAGAAATTTCTATCGTCTCTAGTAGCTCATGAATTATTTCCCAAACACATTCCTTAAATTCCTGTCTTTTCAACCTGTAGGTGGGAAAGCACCAGTGTCTCATTTTTATTTCATTATCTTGCATTTTTATTTTAGTCATTATTGGTGCATGATCTGAAGTAGTTATTGGGTGCATTTGAAGACATTCAATTGAATGCACATGTTCTTGAGAAATATAAATTCTGTCTAGCCTAGGCCAGTTTTTGTATGTTGGAGAATAATATGTAAATTCACTCCAAACTCCTGGTACTGAATTCACATCTTCCATGCCAAACATTTTCATAAAATTCTTCAAAAATCTACCCTCCTTTGTTATGTTTTCCCTTCTAGAACCCCAGACATATATTCACTGTTGCAAACCAAATTCCAATCTCCTATAAGTAATGTTCCTTGCTGTAAGCTGATTATTTCTCCCAGAATTTTCTTAAGCTCCATTATAGCAAGCAGTTTTAAGTGGAATGTAAATTCCTGCCAGTATAATCCTCCTCCCTTGCCAGTAGCCCCTGCCAGTACTGTGCATCTTCCATTATGTTTTTTTCCTCTTCTGTCACTTTTAGAGCTCCTCTTGAGATTAATATAAGTACTCCTCTTTTCCTTTGCTCCAGATATTCTGCTGAATAACCATCCTGAAAACCTTTCTTTATCAAACTCGTTTGTTCAGGTTTCCAGGTGTGTCTCCAGTAGCATAGCTATTTGCACTCTACATTTTTTAATATAGTGTACTACTCTGTTTTTTATATTTATCTGTAAGACCATTCTGATTGAAACACATTACAGAAAGCATCATGTTCTTATATAGTTGTTATAACCTCTGTTTATGTACAGCTGCTTTTTTGTTAAATGTCTAGCTCCACCTTTTATGTTACATGCATATACTGTTCGGCAGGTTGGTCTTTTATACAGTTGTTTCTTGTCATATCCATTTGAGCCTATGCCACATCTTACATGACTTTTTGTTTTTTTGAAAGCCTTCAGACAGAACAAACAACCCCCCCTAAAAACTATTAACTTAATGATAACAGACAAAACTATGTACATCTTCAAATATTGACATTTTTGCTTCCTAACAAGAACAAAAGTTCTAAGTTGATAGCCACACATAGGTTCATAGGTTCATACTAGGCTATCTGCCCTAGGGCATTTATAAGCCTAGCCAGAGTGTGTGTGGCTTTCACCACCCCTTAGGATGAGAATACTACGCCCATTTAGGGTTTAGTTTACTGTGCCTCTGTCTAGTAGTGACACAGAGATGACCCCCGGGGTAAACCTACGATCTCCCATCCACTCGTCAAGACTTCTCTTGAATAGAGTTAGTGAGGGGCTCTGCCTAACATGGATTGGGATTCTGTTCCAGAGTGTAGGGAGCCTCTGGGTTATGAATCTGTCCCTCCAGCATGTCCTATTTATTTCTGTGTTGAGGTTTAAGTCTCTTGCTCTGGCTCTGATGGATTTGGATTTTTTGAGGTGGAGCATGTCCATTAATTCTGGATTGGACATGGCCTTGTACGTTAGGCACAGGTCACCTCTGAGTAGGCGGTATGCGACTGAATAGAGCTGGAGTTTTTTCAGTCGGGCAGCATATGACATATGTTTAAGACCCTTTATCCTCTTAGTGAGGAACTTTTGGGGTCTTTCCAACTGCTGCAGGTGTCGGGTAAGATACATCCCAAATGGGGCATTGTACTCAATCATTGGCCTAATAAGAGATGAGTACAGGGGCACAATGACCTCTCTTGATCTAGATGTGAAACCCTTCATGATAAGGTGGGCAATATAGAAGGTCTTCTTAACCACTTTGGCAATGTGACTGTCAAAAGAGAGGTTACTGTCAACCTGGGTCCCTAGGCCCCTGATTACCTCTTCCGTACTTAATGGATTACCACCTATGTGGTAATTTGTGGGTACCTTGTTTTTCCCAAAGGGTATGACTATACATTTTTTTGGCATTAAGCTTAAGGCCATGGCTCTGGCACCAATTATCCGTTTGTATGAGTCCTCTCTGAAGGATGTTTGTGTCCGCTGGAGTATCAATTATGGCGCCCAGTTTGCAGTCATCTGCGAACTTTGTCAGCCACAATCCTCCTATGTTTGCTTGTACCTTGGAAAAATAAATGCCAAACAAGAGGGGTCCCAGGACTGAGCCCTGTGGGACACCGCTTGTGACTGACTTAGTGTCTGACATAGCTCCAGCAACTCTGACCCTGTGGGTTCTGTCCTTGAGCCAGTTTGCAACCCATCTCGTGACATATGGGTTTACATTTAAGCTGGTGAGTTTGTCTGTGATGCTCGAGTGTGGTATTGTGTCAAAGGCTTTTGCATGGTCAAGGTAGACTGTGTGAACTGCCTTACCTTCATCAATGGCCTTAGTGACGGTTTCAAAAAAGTCGACCAAGTTCAAAAGGCAGGATCTGCCCTTGACAAAGCCAAATTGGGTAGGATCCAGTGTCTGTAGGTCACCAATGTCTTTGTTTATGAGTTCCATAATGATCCTCTCCATAGCTTTGCAGACCAGGCTCGTCAAGCTTATGGGGCGGTAATTTCCAGGGTCTGTAGACGCACTGCCTTTGTGAAGTGGGACCACTGTTGCCGTACGCCACTCTTTGGGTACGTATCCTGTAGTAAGGCTAAGATTAAACAGCAGCCTTATGTTTGAGTTTAGTTCCTCTTGGAGTTCATGTAGCACACAGCCCGGGACACCGTCCAGTCTTATTGATGCTGTGTTTTTAGCTTTAGAGAGGGCGGCTCTCACCTGGGCATCTGAGATGTTAGGGAGGCTACACCCTGCTGGGATAGTTATTTCTCCTTTTGGGGGGGGGAGGAGAAATTTGCACTGAACCTATCTGCCAGAATGTTGGCAATGTCAGTGGGTTCAGTGTATTTATTGTCATTTTGGACTAACTCTGAGCATATCTGGGAGTTTCCACCCAGGTTTCTAACATAGCTAAAGAAGGCCTTGTGGTTGTCTTTTGCGATTTTTTCCTCAAAGTTGGCCTTGGATGATTTTATGAGTGGTCGTAGTTTTTTGCTAGTACTGATCAGAGATGCCTTCCCATTTAGGGATTTTGCTCTGTCATGTAGTAGCTTCCTCCTTCTGTTGTAAAGTTTGTTTATGGCTGGGGTCCACCAGACCGGGCGCCTGCCTTTGGGGGAATGGGTCTTGGTTTTATTTGGGATTGCATGATCCATGCATTTTTGAAGGTGCCCGTAGAAGGCATTTGCAAAGGATTCAGCAGTGTGGGTTGTGGTTTCCACTGGCCCAGGGACCTTGGAAGGATACCACTTCAGTCTTAAGAAGTGTGAAGTTGGCTTTTGATAAGTTCTTCACTGTGGTCTTTTGTGCAGGGGGTGGGGGCGGGATGTGGATTTCCAGTGAGATTAATTTATGGTGTGATCTTACCAGTGAGGGATATACTTCCGGTGTGGAGCATTTTGTCCCCATGTTTGTGATGATCAGGTCTAGTATATTGTCTCCTCTTGTGAGAATGGTGACTAGTTCTTCCATCGCATTTGAGTTTATGAATTCTAGGAACCTTTGGGCAAGGGTGTTTGGGCTTGAGTAATGTTCCCAGTCTATGTTTGGGTAGTTGAAGTCTCCCAATATGATGGTATTTGGAGAGACATTCATACTCTCCAGTGTCTTCAGGAAGGCTGTGTGAGTTTTCTGAGTTTGAGAGGGTGGTCTGTAGCATGCTACAAATTGTAAGGCAGTTTTGCCTGTGGTTAGTTGCACTTGGATGGTCTCTGATGCTTCGTGCGTTGCCACTAACCTGGAGGTGTGGGTATCTTTGATGAATATGGATACTCCTCCTTTTTTTGTGGTTCGGTCCAAGTTTTGGGACCGGAAAGCATGATATGAGGTAAAACCTGATAGTGCTGGGGTGCTCTCAGGAGCCTTGAACCAGGTTTCAGTCACTGCACAGACATCGATGTTCTCCATCCTGAGGAGGGCTTCGAGGGCGTGCATCTTTAGGTTTAGACTTCTGGCATTGAGCAGCATTACACTTATTTTTTTTCTACTTGTGTTTTCTAGGGAGGTAGGTTTGTCATTTGAGCCTTGCCTAAAAAAGGCACTATGGGGGTGGCAAGAGCCTTGGCCAATATCCGGAAGCCCAGGGGTGACAGGTGCAAGCCATCCCTCATGGCAGCGTGGCTTGTCGAGCATGTCATCCCAAGCAGACAGACATTGGATCCCCTTTGAATGACACCAGTAATTAAGCCAATTGTTAAAACTGATCATTTTGTCTTTGTACTGTGGCATCATTCTTGGTGAGGGTAAGATGTTGCTCAGGGTCAGGGTCATACCGGCCTGGGCTACATAATCAGAGAGCTCCTCTATGTCTCTTTTCATGTCATCCAGGGAGGTACGTCGCAGGTCGTTCACACCGGCATGTACAGTGACTGAGTCATATTTGTATTTGCTGTGGAGTGACCTGAGTGCTTGTGTTATGTGGTGGATTCTAGCTCCCGACAGGCAGCCTACTGTGACCTTATCCTTGTTCAGTCTGGTGAGCGGGACGTCAGTGTGTCTGACTATGGAGTCACCTATTACAAGTGTGTCTGGCATGTTGTTTGGCCTTAAGGGCTGTGACTGTTTAGCACACTGACTTTGTGAACTATGTGTTGCATGTGCTATGTCTTGAGGTGGCGGTTGCTTGGGTGTCTGCTTTGGAGGCCTCTGTTGTTTTGGTAGATTTTTAATCAGCGCCTCTGAGTATGTTTTTGTGTTTGTGTTTGGTTTGCAGTTGTGATAGTTCTATGTGAGACTGGGTTTGTGGTGTGCGTGGTTACCTTCTCCTCCTGCCTGGTCTTGCCAGTACTGAGTTGAGAGAGTTCAGCCTCCAGTTTGCCTATATAGTTGCATCTCTCGCATATATTTGTATTTGTTGGGAGGAGGAGAGGGTTGTCTGTGTACATGGGGCAATTGTAACATTGCCTCAAGATTCCCAGATTTACCAGCTGAACAGGAGAGGATGCCAGCAACTGACCCTTCGACATGCTAGAATAGTGAAAAAGATTGCTGTGTAACTGAGTCAGAAAGGATCTATAGGGAAATGGGTACTCAAGGGAATTTAGGTGAAAGAAGTACTTTCTTTTGTTTAAGAGTGCTTTACCTGTATAAAAAATGCTTTAGGAGCAAGTGCTGAGTTTTTCAGTTAGAGAATAGGCTGTTTAGATTGCAAGTAGAGCAGTTCTAAGGGAAAAATTGAAGAGTAGACTTTACGGAGCCAGAAATAGTTTAAACTTGATTAACCGGCGCTGCCCGATGCTGCTCTATGAGCAACTTTGCGCTAAAGCGCGCAAAAGCGGGCTTTATAGCAGGGGGGTTGAAAAGAGACAGGAATTAACCCAAAATGGCCAATAAACTACAAGTTGCTGGGCTGGAACCAATCCTGTAGGGGCAAATAGGTTGCTCAGTGCTCCCCACTCCCACTGGTGAACAAAGATGCTTCCTCTTATCCAAATAAGGATATGGATAGCACAGGAACTTAAGACAAAGCCTAGAGATCAGCAAAATCTGGAGACTGGACTATTCTAGTTCAGAAAAGCGGGAAAACAAGGATATTTTTTTGTTTTCTTTTTTTTACAGAGAAAGGAGAAAAAGATACAGTAACAAACAGTAAATGCTATAAAACGGCTAGCGCACTTGAGTGTGTTAGCCTAACAATTAAATTAAACAAAAAATAACTTTTTAAAGTGCTAACAGTATAAATTCAACACAAGTACAGTATAAACAATATGCAGAGCCGTTTTTAAGCGAAATGCAGTCAAGATGCAGTAATTTAAGCGAAAGCCAGAAAAATACTTATAAATCCAGGAAAGTCACTCTTTCACTCTCTGCTGCTTGTAGAACTCTGCAGGACACCACGATGAGCTGTGCTGAGTCTTTTACAAGTGAAAAAGCACGCAAAAGCAGGCTTTATAGCAGGGGGTTGAAAAGAGACAGGAATTGACCCAAAATGGCCAATAAACTACAAGTTGTTGGGCTGGAACCAATCTTCTAGGGACAAATAGGTTGCTCAGTGCTCCCCACTCCCACTGGTGAAGAAAGAAGCTTCCTCTTATCCAAATAAGGATATGGATAGCACAGGAACTAAGACAAAGCCCAGAGATCAGCAAAATCTGAAGAGTGGACTATTCTAGTTCAGAAAAGCAGGAAAACAAGAATATTTTTTTGTTTTTTTTCTTTTTTTTACAGAGAAAGGAGAAAAAGATACAGTAACAAACAGTAAATGCTATAAAACAGCTAGCGCACTTGAGTGTGTTAGCCTAACAATTAAATTAAACAAAAAATAACTTTTTAAAGTGCTAACAGTATAAATTCAACACAAGTACATTAAAAACAATATGCAGAGCTGTTTTTTAAGCGAAATGCAGTCGAGATGCAGTAATTTAAGCGAAAGCCAGAAAAAATACTTATAAATCCAGGAAAGTCACTCTTTCACTCTTTGCTTCTTGTAGAATTCTGCAGGACACCACGAGGAGCTGTGCTGAGTCGTTAACCATAAAGAAAGGTTAGTCATGCTGAGACTCGTAGTACAGTCTGTGCTATTTGTAAGTGCTATTTGACTGTCTATGTTTATAGCTCTCCCAGCTGAGAAAACACTTGAATGCTTTCAGTAAACACTTTCTCCAAGCCATTTCTCTTTATCAGATTGTCTTCTAGTGACATACAAACAAGACACAAAACTGCTAATGGTACCTCATTTACCAGAAAACAGACATAATTTTCAATATTCTTTTTCATTTACATGCTTTTCTAATAGACTTGTTACTCAGTAATGCCTATGGTCTTATCCCAGTCATTTCCCTATGCAAGCATGGGAAAAAGCACACTGATTTTTTTCTTTTTTCATATTCTCTTAAAAGAGAACTGCACCCACAGACTCAAAAAACATGTTTATTTCATCATTGTTTGGTGTTTTCTACATTTTAACATCACTCTGGGATAATTTACAGGTTTTTAAATATGTTTGTACATAATTTCTGAGTCTGAGCACATTGGGTCTAGCATCTTGAAGTGATCCTGATACCTCTAGGTATCCCACAATGCAGTGCTTGCCTGTAAAAAAAATTACATCATGCAGGCCTCCTTTCTTCCTAAAGCACCTATCACTGTGTTGATGTTACATGCATATACTGCTGTCTTTTAGTCAGTCAATTTTAAGTAGCATTTAATGTCGTAACAGTTGTACTTAAAACACAAACAGTGCAAGTGCCACAGAACAGACTTTCAAAGTGCTTTTTACTACTACTGCTTTACAGAATGCCTAAATTTCAGTCTTTTGTGAAGGCTGAACTGTATTACTTTGACTCACTTCCCACCTAACTTCCCTAGCTGTCAAAGTGCTAAGGGTAGTTTGAGCTGTTACCTGCTGTGATTGACAGCTCACAGCAGGAAACTTGATCTGTACTATTTCCTTGTTCTAGCCTTTACTTTCTGTATTGGTAGGGGAAGGACGAGGGAGCTGTGACATCAAGGTGGATTTTTAGGACAGTCATGTTGATGTCAGTTTGAGGAGGGAATTGGCCAGAAAACTACCTGTATTCATTGGCCTTGATGAGATCAGTGAATTGGAGACTGCAACAAGCTTTTCCAGTGCGGGATAAAAGTTTTTTTGAAAGTGAAACCACCACAGTACAGTAAGGTACTGTTCTAGTGGAGGGAAAAAGTTGATTTAAAATATTTTAAATGCTGTATTATTGTTTATTCATAGCAGGGGTGGTAAATAGGGAGAAAAAGGACAGAGAAGTTGAGCATTTAATAGTAGAATCCTGTTGTTGTCCTTTAACCAGACCTCCCCCCCATTTTTACATTGCAGTGCCTACATTTCTTTAAAAAAAAAAAAAAATAAATAAGAAAACTTTAGTCTAATTGGTTTTCTCTTATCTGTAATGCCAGGAAAAACCCTGATTGCTTTCAGAGAATATTATGTCGTAGCCAATTTCTCTCTCCTTTTTTTTTTCTTTTCCCTCAAACAATCCACTTCCAACAGACTGTCTGCAGTTTCTCTTTATCAGAGAACCAGACAGCCAGCTTTTCTCTATCAGATTGTTTACGTGGGAACATGAAGACCAGCTGCAGAATTGCTACTAAGTATACATGCATTTTTTAGAAAAAAAGCTTCATAATATTCAGTGTTCTTTTTCGTGTACTTGCTGTCACTTAAAACTAATCAATCTAAAGTCCTTATTGCAGACATTTCCCCATGCAAGAATGAAAAAGCACATTAATTTTAAGTTGGTCATGCCTTTTTAGCCAAGCTGGCTGTTTGTTGTTTTTCTTTCCTCCCCTATTTTCTTTTTCTTCTTGTACAGTTTTGAGAGGTGTATGCAATGCAACGCAAAAATAGGTTCATAGGTAGGTACTAGGCTATCTGACCTGGGGCCTATACAAGCCCAGTCAAAAAGGTACCCTGGCTTTTGCCACCAAAGAAAATTATTTTGGCTTTTGCCACCCAAGAAAATTATTTTCCTCTGCTCGACAGTGGCACAGGAAAATAATTTTCTTTGGTGGCAAAAGCCAGGGTACCTTTTTGACTGGGCTTGTATAGGCCCCAGTGCCGATAGCCTAGTACCTACCTATTTTTGCATTGCATTGCATACACCTCTCAAAACTGTACAAGAAGAAAGACAGAAGAGATGAGAAAAGAAAATCAACAGCACCTGTTTACAATCCCCCATTACACTTAAAAATAGCTTGCAAAGCAAACCATATGCCACAAATACAGTGCTATTAAGAAAAGGAAATGTTTTCTTATAGTTAGCTTTCTCCCCTATGTTCCCCTCCCCAAAGCATTTTTCTGAACATTAATGACATGAGGTAGGGCATGTTCATTAGAGTTCCCCACAAATTCAAGAAATTTTGAAAAAGACCAGTATTTCCAATTTTTTTGTTCTATCATATTTCACAAATGTAATTGTTGCATTGTAATCTGGCATTGAGTCACTGGTTTTATTACCATTCTTCTCCATTCCCCAAATCCTGTTTCTTCTTCATTTCCAATGTACTGTCGATTTTTGTAGTCAACTCTCGTGCTCCCTTCTCCTTCTGTTTCACAGCTCACTTTTTATTGGACAAACTTCTGTATTTGCTTTTTAGCATGCACTTCATCAAAAAATGATTTTGTCCCTCCAGGGAAGAATACTTTAAAGACAGCTGAATACAGCAGTTTGAATCTTACACCTGCATCTCGACATTCCCTGAATAGTGGAATGAATTTACTCCTCTTCTGCCTGGTGTACAGTGAGTAATCATTCTCCACAAACACTCTGCTGTCTTCCACTTTGTGTTTTGTCCTTATGCCACAGTTTTGTCAGAATCAACTCCTCCTGCTGGTAGGACTGCATCTTTACTGTTAAAGGTGTAGGTTGTTTTCTTATAGCTAGGTTTGGAACATACACACGATGTGCCCTTTCAACTACCAACTCTTGCTATGGAATACCAGTCCAGTTGCTTATTTATGTTTTCATAAAATTAATGCAGTTTTTTCCTTCCATCTTCTCTGATACAGCTGAAAATATGAGATGTTCTTCATCTCACATTGCTGCAGTCCTTACACTTGGGTAGTCCGCTGTCCTCTGTCGGCCCGAATATCAAAGTATAAGGCTGACGTCGGTCAAGGCGCATTTGACTGACATCAGGACGTCAGGGTACAAATGCGCATGACCGACGTCATATCCTCAGTCTTTTTGCCGCATGGTCCGATGCAGAAGCAGCGTTGCAAGTGCCGGTTGGCGTTCTGAAATTGTTCGATTTCTGAGTTTCAGACCGAGTCAAAGTTGGCTAAGTACCCCGTTGGGGAATATTTTGGTTTTTTCTTGCCTCAGTGGTTTACCGGATGTCAGAAAAAGTGAATAATTGTATTTCTTGTGGGAAACAGATACCGCATAGAGACTACCATACTTTGTGTATTCCTTGTTTAGGGCCTGAGCACGACGTTGTTGGGTGTCGCTCTTGTGCTAGATTCAATAAGCGCACTATTAAGAGAAGATTAGATTGTGCCAGGTTAGTCTTTGGGAAGCGGTGCAATTATAAAATGCCGTCGGATGTTCCGACGCCCGCTTCTTCGAAGAAGCGCAAGGACAAAGCAGTTAAACCTAGGCTAGAGGAACCGTCAGTACCGGACGCCGGTTCTTTAGAGGTGTCGGTGGAGCCGGTGGTTCCACCGGAGGTTTCTTTGGGATCCCAGGGAGAGACTCTTGTTATTGCAGGATGTGGCCTCTCAGGAGGCAGGCCAGGCTGATGGGGCTTCTCAGGTTACTATACTCCCCTCCCTGCCTGGGGTGGTTAGGCCCTCTCCTTCTGTTTCCAAGGCTTCTCCCAGGGGCAGGCCAGGTTTAGCTTCAGTTGGTGTTACCCCTAGCTCTTCAGGAACTGTGCCCAAGAAGCATATGCTTAAAATGGCAGAAGATTTGATTACTTTGATTAGGGGTTCTATGCCCCCTCCTGATAAGAGACCTAGGGTGGAGCCTGAGCTAGGGAGTTTTGAGCAGGCTTCAGATATTTCAGAGTCTTCGGCTGAAGACTTGCAGGAGTACTCTCCTTATTCTGATTCTGATGTGGATGATTCTACTCCTTCTGCTTCTCCTCCTGAGGATTTTTCTTTTTCAGAGACTCTTCATTCCATGAGGGAGCATTTTAAGTGGGAAGGTCAGGACTTCTCTGATTCCAGGAAAAGGCTTAGGGAATTTTTGTTTTTACCCCAGCATAGGCCTTTGGCTATACCTCCTGTTTTGGATGTAGTGGAAGATGTTTTTCAGAGGCTTCTCTTAATCCTGATTCTTTGCCTCCTGCTCCTGTTAAACCGGATAGGTATTACAGGGTGCCTGAAGCTCATAAGTATCTTTTTAAGAGTCCTAGGGCAGACCCAGAAACTGTTAGCCAGGGGCCTAAAGGTGTTAAGGCTTCTGTTGTAAAGAATCCGGTTCCTGCAGACAAAGAGGCCAGGGCCTTAGATAGATGGGGAAAGAAAGTTTATACTTCTTCCACTCTTGCTATGAGGGCTTTGAATTGCCAGTTTCACATGTTGAAATACCAAAACTATCTCCTTTCACAATTGAAGTCTAAGGTTGATGCTCTGGCAGAAGGTATTGATTGTAAAGAGTTGCAAGATTTAGTACATGTTTCTGAACAGGTGGGTAAGCATTCTTTGCAATGTGGTTTTGATGCTGTACAGGCCTCGTCTAGGGTGGCTGCCACTGGGTCAGTTCTTCGCAGGCACGCCTGGCTGAGGGATCAAAATTTAGCTGAACATGTTAAAACAAGGATTTTAGATGCTCCTTTACAATCTGACATGTTGTTTGGTCCTCCTGTTGAGGCAGTTTTAAAGAAAATGGAAGACAAGGCTAAGTCTATGCAGACTGTTAAAGATTTTTTGCAGGTCCAGCCTCCAAAGTTTAGTAGAAATTGGCCTACTAAGGGGTGGACGTATCCTTCTTATGATTCCCAGTCTAGGGGTAGATCTAGACGTGGTAGGGGTAGAGCTCAGGGCTCTTTCAGGCCTAGAACAGGGAGTTCTCCTGCACAGTCTTCGGGTGAGGGCAGGGGTCAGTCCTTTCGTAAACAGACCCGATGACCTACCTTTTCAGCTGCCAGAGCCTTCTCGTCTGGCAGCACCCTTGGGAGGAAGGTTGGCACTTTTCAAAGAAAATTGGAGTTTAATTACCCAAGACAGATGGGTATTGGATATCATACACCACGGTTACAGGTTTTATTTCCATACCTTGCCTCCTTTCAAAGGCATGCCAGACGTTCCTCCTCAACAAAGAATAGAGGCTCACAAGCAAGTTTCTCTGTTACTCCAAATAGGGGCCATACAGCCGGTCCCTATGCCAGAAGTGGGCCTAGGATTTTATTCTCGCCTGTTCCTAGTACCAAA
This sequence comes from Protopterus annectens, assembly GCF_019279795.1. Lineage (NCBI taxonomy): Eukaryota > Metazoa > Chordata > Ceratodontiformes > Protopteridae > Protopterus > Protopterus annectens. The sequence continues at coordinate 75,056,971 of NC_056744.1, read as the reverse complement.
GAAGGGGAACACGTGGAGACCAATTTTGGATTTATCTACCCTCAACACTTATCTGGACATTCCCAAGTTCAAAATGTTGACGTTACAGCAGCTTTTACCTCTGCTGGGCAAGGATCATTGGATGGTAACTTTGGATCTCAAGGAGGCTTACCTTCATGTTCCTATCAGACTAAGTTGCAGGAAGTATCTGCGTTTTCGAGCTGGGACTTCTCACTATCAGTTCTCTGCATTGCCCTTTGGCTTATCTACTGCGCCCAGAGTGTTCACGAAAGTTCTGGCTCCAGTGACAGCCTTCTTCAGGCTAAAAGGAATACAGATCTATCCTTATTTGGACGACTGCCTGATTCTGGCTCAAGGAAGGGAAGAGCTTCTTCATCATTTGGAATATGTGATAGCAGTGCTAAGATGCCTGGGGTATTCTGTGAACGAAATAAAGTCCAGTCTAGTACCCTCTCAGGACATGTGCTTTCTGGGTGTGAGACTGAATACAGCATCCCAGATGGCCTTTTAACCCCGGACAAACAAAAGAGTCTATCCCTTTACTTCCATCAACTATCTCATCAGTCCGGGCTGACTGCAAGGACAGTCCTTCAAGCCTTAGGGTTCATGGCATCTTGTATTCTGGTGCTTCCCAATGCCAAACTGCATATGAGGAAGCTACAATGGTATCTCAAAATGTATGGACACAGCACTGCCAGGATCTAGACACTGTCATTCAAATAATACCTTGCATTCAAAAGGAATTTTTGTGGTGGGCTCAGGAATGTCACCTAAACAAGGGACTCTCTGTGACCCGGCCAGAGGCGAGTCAGATTTTAACGACAGATGCCTCAGACAAAGCTTGGGGAGCTCATCTAAATGGAAAATGGATACAAGACAAGTGGCCTGCCAGACTACAACATCTACATATCAACCTGAAGGAGATGTTAGCAGTCCAATTTGCATTAATAGCTTTCAAGGATTTACTTCTTCCAGGGCAGGTGTTGATTCTAACAGACAACACAACTGTCATGTGGTACATCAACAAGCAAGGGGGAACGCATTCTTATCCTCTATGCAGGCAAGCAATGATTTTGTTGGAGACTGCCCTCAATTTACAGCTCAATCTTCAGGCAAGGTTTCTGCCAGGAGCACAGAACTCCTTAGCAGATGTGTTGAGCAGACGAATTATGGATCCCCACGAGTGGAAATTGGATCCTCATGTATTTCAGAAATTGACAGTGTCATGGGGAACTCCAGACAGATCTGTTCGCTTCTCCACTAAACCATCAGCTGCCAAAGTTTTGCACAAAAAGGTTTCATCCCACAGCTTGGAAAGTGGATGCTCTTTCTTTCAATTGGAGCAATCTTCATGTGTATGCCTTTCCATAGGTTCATAGGTTCATAGGTTAGTACTAGGCTAACTGCCCTTCGACATTTTTTGCCTAGCAGTTTTATCCCTTGTGAGACTCAAACCCTGTACCTTGTGTTTGCAAGGCAAACACCTTAACCACTAGGCCACCCTCCCAAAGGTACTTCTAAAGGTCAGACAGGACAAGCCAAGGATGATTTTAATAGCTCCAGATTGGCCTCGACAGCACTGGTACCCATTACTGAGAAGTCTGGTATGGAAGCCTCCATGGCCTTTGCCTTCGATTCCACACCTGTTGTCACAGGAGGACAGCCATTTGCTGAATGTCAAACTTCACTCTCTTCACCTAACAGCCTGGCATATTCTGTTTTGAACCATAGAGGGTCTCAACTTCCACAACAAGTTTTGAATGTGATTTTGGAAGCTAGAAGGCCTAGTACAAGGAAAGTGTACGCAGATAAATGGAAGAGATTTTTATTTTGGAGTGCAGCAAAAGAATTTGATGTTTCTGAGCCTAATTTGAGTGTGGCTCTTCAATATCTTACTGAGTTACTGGACAAAGGTTTGTCTTTCTCTTCTATTAAGGTTCATGCTGCAGCAATTTCGTCTCACTATGATTGTGACCCACCATTGTTTTCTCATCCTTTGTTCAAGCAATTTCTTAGAGGGGCAAAGAATATAAGACCCCCACGAAGAGCTCCTACTCCTGCTTGGGATCTCAATTTTGTGTTGGAGAAACTCACTCTACAACCTTTTGAGCCTGCAGCTACTTCTGACTTGAAATATTTATCATAGAAGACTGCTTTTTTGTTGGCAATTACCTCTGCAAGAAGGGTTTCTGAATTGCAGGCCCTTATGGCGGTTGAGCCTTTCTTAATTTTCCATAAGGATAGGGTATCTTTACGTACTAATCCTTCCTTTATGCCTAAAGTGGTTTCTAGTGCGGCTTTAAACCAAACTATTCATTTGCCTACTTTTTATGCAAATCCCCAAAATAAAGGGGAAAATATTTTGCACACTTTAGATGTACACAGGCAGTTGCGATATTATTTGGACAGAACTAAAGGGTTCAGGCAGTCTCAGCAGTTATTTGTTTCTTTTGCTTTGAGTTCTCAGGGCAAGCCTGTGTCAAAACAAACTATTTCTAAGTGGATTGGGTTTTGCATTGCTTTCTGTTATTCCCATCATGGCAAGGAGATTCCAGCTGGGATTAGGCCTCATTCCACTAGAGCTACTGCCACTTCGACAGCTTTTTGAGGGGGGTGGCAACCAAGGATATTTTGGAGGCAGCTACTTGGAGTTCAGTGCATACTTTCTCTAGGCATTATCACCTGCCACTTTACTCTAAATCCAGGGCTGGTTTTGCCACTGCGGTTTTGCAGGGCATTTTGGCAGCTCCTGCTTCCTTATAGTTTGGCCATCCTCCCATACCTCTGCTTTGGGATTCTACCCAAGTGTAAGGACTGCAGCAATGTGAGATGAAGAACATAGTACAGTTTTGTACCTACCATAAATGTAGATGTTCGAAGATCCACATTGCTGCAGTCCAATTTACCCTCCCTCCTTCCCCTCTGTAGTTAGAGGTGGTTGTGTGGGTTGAGTGGTACATATTGTGTATATAGTGTATATTTTGTACATATATTTAGGGCAAGGGTGCTTGGATGTTTGTTTGCTGTCTTTTGGTTTTGACCTTTATTTTTAGGGTCTTCTGACATCTGGGGCAAGAAAAGACTGAGGATATGACATCGGTCATGCGCATTTGTACCCTGACGTCCTGATGTCAGTCAAATGCGCCTTGACCGACGTCAGCCTTATACTTTGATATTCGGGCCGACCGAGGACAGCGGACTACCCAAGTGTAAGGACTGCAGCAATGTGGATCTTCGAACATCTACATTTATGGTAGGTACAAAACTGTACTTTTTTTTTCCCTACGTGCTTTGTCCCCTAATTCTATTATTTTTGAAACATGTCTTTCTCAGCCAGCCTTTTCTTCATTTCGACCTTTGATTTTTGCAACTTTATTATCTCATCTGAATATCTGTTTAAAGCTTCTTCCATTTTTTTCCAGCTTTTTTTTTGTGTTGATATTCTCCATCAGTGTTTTGTTTAGTATAACCAGGTCTGTATGCAGCTATCTTATGTCTTCCTGTAGGTTGTTGGAAGTCATGTCTGAAGGTTGCATTGCTATTTGCTGAACAGCTGCAGAACTTTCCCCAGTCAGTGTGTCTTCCTCACTTTTTGTAGCTGATTTTTTTTCTAGGTCTTCTTTATTTTTTTATTACTGGCATCCAAGCAGTGCACTTACTATCCAGTTACTGAAATGTACTCATAAACACAAGTCTACTGGCCTTCTGTGCTGAGTTTCTGTTTTTACATTGTGAGAGCTAGAAATAAGCTGTTGCTCAGTGTGGAGCCGTCTTGGAAACCCTAGACCTCCCATCTCTTTGCCATAACCTGGAGAAATCTTCCCTAGCTCCTCCCCACAGGTTGACATTTCTGGACTGTCTCAAGTAATGCCCTGTCTCCCTCTGGAAAAAAGTTTCCTTTTACCATTTACAGTTTTTGGATTTAGCTTGGTGGTCAGTGACCGTAGCAGGAGAATATCAGAATTCTAGGCTGCATGGCTATTGTAATGCTTATCTAACTTGGACACTATATGAGGAAGTTTGGTTCCTCAAAATCAGTCTAGTTCCATCACCAACATCTTCTATCCTTTCCTATCGCAGTTTTGGGCTTTAAGAAAGGATCCCCATGCTGTGGCAAATTCATATTCAGTTGAATGTACATAGTCCCCTCTATCCCACCTCAACCCAATGTACTCCATAACAACAGACACTTCAGACTTTGTCTGGGGACCAGTATTCAAAGAAATCCAAAGTTCAGTTGACTTGGGATCCACATTTCAAGAAGAAACGCACCAGCCTCAAAGATGTGATGGCCTTGATAAGTGCAGTAAAAGTCTTGAATCACCTGTATACTCAAGGACCACTATTGGTTATTACAGACAACACCACTGTGATCTGGTATATAAACAAACCGGGGGGGGGGGGCAGACTATATCTTCTATGTCTGATTGCCTGGGTTACAACATCCCAGCACATTCTTGTCAGGCAGCTTGCATTATGTCCAAGCAAAACACTGTAGCAGACAGTCTGAATAGATACAGGACACACCCTCATGAATGGATGCCACATCCAGAGCTCTTCCAGGAGATTGTCCATTGGTGGTGAACTCCATACGTAGAGCTGTTTGCTCCCATTCACAACAGATTTAAAGAAATACTGTGTCATGATATCTTGCAGAAAAGCCTGAAAAGGGTGCTTTTTTCCCCAGGGGATGGTATGCACCTTTATACCTCCCTCCTCCCATTTCCTGTGATGATCTGTTTTTTTCTAAAGATACAGAAGGACTCCCCAAGAATAATTATGATAACTCCCTTTTGGCCACCCAGACAACATTGCTTCTCTCTCCTCATGAAACTGGCCATAGTGGATCTACTTGCTCAGAACAGGGGAACATTGATCCACCCCAACCTGCACCCCCCTGTCTGGCTGATGGGTGTTTGATCCCATTTAGACACCTTTTTATTTTTTTTCCTGAGAATGTACAACAGATGTTTAAAGGAACCTAGAAAACCTGCTGCTAGGACATTTCAGGTAGCAAAGTGGAAGAGGCTTTTTAGTTGTTGACACAGGAGAGACCAGGACCTATCCAAAGTGAGTTGTTATCTGGATGTCCTTCTATTTGTATGTTGCAGTATTCATAACATGAGGGTGTTCGCCACAGGCTGCCGCAAATGTCCGGCCAGTATACAGAAGTCTAAAGCTACTGTAAGGTATGTGCGACAATGCACATAGGATCCCTTCCGTCTGTCAAAAAGTGACGTTGGGTATATAGCAGATGTCAGCATTTGCCATCCTCAGAACTTTGCTGGAGCCAATCTGAACATCTTCTCTGGTCATTTGCACATCAGCAAAGTTGTGGATTCCAGTTCAGTTAAGTGCCCCACTGGGGTTTTTTCTTACTCTTTTTTTATTCTGCTGTTTGCTGAGGTTACATGTCATGTAGGAAGGGCAAGTGTCAGTGTGGAAGGCAAATTTCACATAAGGATCCCCACGATCTGTGTCTGTCTTGCCTAGGCCCTAACCACAACTATACCTACTGTGCTGTTTGTAAGGCCTTTCCCCAAAGATCCTGGGTAGTCATCTTGCTTCTCTTAATGTGTATCTAGAGACCCAACATATCAAGCATTTAGCATGTCATGCTCTGGAAAGCACGAAGAGCCTTTCAGGGGGGATACTGTTCTGAAGAAGGCCAAGAAATCTAGGTCTGAAGTTTCTGCTGGTTCTCCAGTTCTGGATGTTTCTCTCGAGGCCGATGTTAGCCCACAGACCTGTTCAGAGGTAGATGGTGATTCTTCCTGGGTACCACTGTGGAGGCCGCAAAGGATCCTGCTAGCATGTCCTCAGGGGATAGGCAGACTTCTGCTTCAGATGTAGGGGCGAACCCAGGCTCATCATCTCTGAAGTCCCTCAAGGCATTACGCAAATCCTGATTCATGAGGATATCCTTAGCAATATTGTTGAATGCAGGCCGACGTCTGGTCCCTCGTTCTTCCATCGTATGGGTGCACCACTGAAGAAGCAGCAGAAAGCTATACATTCTTCTCCTTCTTCTCGGGAACAATCCACACTGATTGTCAAGCCTTTTCACAAGGACTGTTCAACACCTTCATGGCCCTTAGGCAATTCACAGGAGTTACTCTTCCTTTTCCTTCTCTTTCTTCAGTTACTCCCCAAAAAAGCATCAGAATTGAGGATTCCTCTGATGAGAATGCTTCTTCTGAGGTTACGTCATTGGCATACTCTGCCCAGATGTCTTCTCCACTAGGATGTGCTTTCCCAGAAGAGGAATCAAATGGAACTGACTCTCCAGGGGAAGATATTATCTTTGGAGAGATCATTGTGAAGATTAGAGAATTTTTCATGTGAGACTGCTCCCAGGTCTCAGATATACAAAAAAGATATTATGATCTTTTACAGATAGATTCTCCATCCCCATCTGCAGTACCTCCAGTGCTTCCAGCTTTCTTGGATGCTTTTTTCCTCTGCTACTAAGTGTCTCGATTCACAACCTTCTGGCCCTAAAAGGCCAGACAGGTTCTATAAAGTGCCAGAGGATTGTAATTTTTTGTTTAAGTGCTGACCCAGCTACAGTCTCAGTGGCTGCAGATAAGCTGTCTAAGCTGTTGCCTTCTACCTCCCTTTTAAGTCCTTGCAAGAAAAGGGCAAGCAGCTCCAGGACCTTAAACATATTTTTGTGTCACCAGTTCCAAGATTTCAAAGGAACTATCTTTCTAAAACCAGGTTTGTAAGGAAGCTATACAGACCTCCTCCTCCTAAAAGTAAATTGGTGCCAGAAAGCCTTATTCTGCCAAGTCTACTTCTACTACTCCTGCTGCTCAGAAACCGCCCTTTCCAAGCAAGCTATGTAGTCTGTGACTACCAACCTATTTGCAGTTAGGCCCCTCTATCCTTACATCTTTCCATGTCTTGGGTCCTTTCCATTATCCTCAGATGATACTTTATGGGGTATTCCACAACCTCCAAAAGATCAGTTGACTTTCTTTCCTCAGGTGATTCACACCTTGCTGTCTCAGGGTACTATTCGAGAGGTTTCACATATCCAAAAAGGAAAGGGTTTCTACTCAAGAATGTTCCTAGTCCCTATATATGCAGAGCAGGAATGAGATTTAAGAGGCAGGATTTGAATGAGTACTATAATGCGTAACTGACAATGACTGGATGGTTTGTAAGTGATGTATAATATTTACAACTACAGTTGTTTCAATGGTGTCTGTGATGTAAATGGTTTGCAACTGAAGTGATATTATTTTGTATGTTTTTCATTTATATAAATGTAAGATTGCCTTGTCATGTGTGTAAATTTAACAAAGATCTTTGGGGAAAAAAAATGTTCCTAATCCCCAGAAAGGATGGTCCTTGGAGACCCATTCTCGATCTGTCTTATCTAAACACTTTCTTAAAGGTACCCACTTTTCACATGATTTCCTTAAACACTCTGCTTCCTCTCATTCTCCCACAGGCCTTCATGGTGTCGCTGGACATCAAGGATGCTAATCTCCACATCCCTATTCATCCTCTCTTCAGTAAATTTCTGTGCTTTCCTATTGCTTCCTCACATTTTTCAATTTCTGCCTTGGCTTTTGGTCTATCTGCAGCACTAAGGGTCTTCACAAAATGCTTGGCTCCTGTCTTTGCCTGTTGGAGACTCACGGGTATACAGATTTTCCCTTACCTGGACTGTGACAAAAGGAGGTACTGCTAGCACAGCTAGCTGGAATTTTGTAAATGATTATATGTCATTTGTGAATATCAAACTAATTTATATAAGCTGCTTGTGTTACAAATATATTACAACTGTATGCCATGTGTATGTCAAACTGCTTTGTACAGATGTTTGTGTTGAAAAGGCATCTGTAAAGTGCTTGTGTTTGAAATATATCCACAGTGTGCCATACTGGAGAAAGCAAAAATGTACATGCACCATTGTAACTGTTTAAATGTATATGGTTTAACAGAGGAAACTGGAGGGGTAACCTCAGTTCAGCAAACTTTAGAAAAATATCTGAAATGAAATCACTTCATAGGCTAGGTCATAAAAATGCTATCTTACAGGTTTCAGTGTACCCAGAGACACAATGTCTGTACTAGGATGCTTTCTGTATTCTCTTTGTGATTAACTAATCACTACTTTGGAAGCATAAGGTATGCAATTATTTTATGACTTCCAGCACCTACCAAAGATCTGAGCAAAAGCCCTTGTGTGTGTATTTTTATGGGTAAGTGCTAAATACTGCCAGCTGTGAGCAATGGAGATTTGCTTGAGAACTAGAACTCAGATGACCAGAAATGATGTAATTCTGCAAGCCATCACAGCAGTAATATTTTAGATATTATTTTGAGAAGTCTCTTAGTAAGACATAGCATTCTGTATTCTGTCTTGGACCTGGCAACAAGAAGAGCTACTCACCATATCATCTGCTTTGCTCTATATTAAGTAAGTTGTTAGGGAATAGTGTAATTCTCTTAGATTGTCAGGAATATAGTGAAGCTTAATTTAGATATTGTTTTTCTTTATTTATCCTGCAATGTTTTAAATATTTCCTGTAATTCTGGACTTTGATGTCTCTGTGAATATATATTTAGTATGATAGTTTTCTTTTATTAATTATTATTAAATATATTTAAACATTTTATTGTGGGTGATCTCTATAGAGATATTTAAGTTTTGAGAATGTTTGCATATTTATTTGGTGATACTGTCTGGGCCACTCCTAATAGCCTTGCTCTTGGTCAAACTACCATTTATATTAATAACTTGACTCAGTAAAATTGGACACCCTTTGTTAAGCGCCTTAAAGTAGCTGGCAGAAGGGTTCTGGTGGTCTGGTGGCAGTGGTAACAACCTTATAGTCTGGGCAAAAGGGAGCATAGCTAGTAAACCTATGCCGCCTTTCCCAGGTGTGTGTGTGTGTGTGTGTGTGTGTGTGTGTGTGTGTGTGTGTGTGTGTGTGTGTGTGTGTGTGTGTGTGTGCGCAAATCAAATCTCAGAGTGGGTGTCAGCTACATAGGCAGGGAAGCGAAGCACTGGTTGGACAGAGTGTGTTGGAGGACCTGGCTTGGAACCCTTGTTAAGGGCTCAACTCCATAGCTGTGCCATTGGGGAGTCTTATTGGGGAATCTGGAGAAAGAGAGAGGAACCATCCCCAGACTGATTGCGATCCCTGTGTGCTCTTAAGGGAAATTGCACTTGATGCAGAGAGCTGCATCTGGAAGTACTGTGTGTGCATACCTGTTATCCTTCCAGTGAACGTCCCCCCACAGGTGCCATTGGTGAGGATTGAGGCTCCTTGATTACTGGCCCAGAGGTGGGATATCTACATTGCATATTGGTTGGCAGTGGTGGGTCATTACATGGATGACTTCCTCCTCCAGGCTCATTCTCCAGACCTACTTCTTCAAAACCTTTAGTTCCCAGTTTCACTTCTGGAAAGGCTGGGATTCATTATCAGTGTCCAAGAATCCTCTCTCATTCCTTCACAGAACCATGTCTTCCTAGGATGCAGCATTTAAACAGACAAGATGTTGGTTTTCTTATCTCCTCAGAAGGTCTTGTCTCTAGCCGCTTACTTTCAAGTTATCATTCCACTCCACTCCCTGACTGCCAAGGAGTTCCTTCGTCTGCTGAGGTTCATTGCATCCACTTTTCCCATGTTACCTCTAGCGAAACTTCACATGATGAAACCCCAGTGGTATCTCGGGTCAGTTTGGATGCAACATGCTCTTCCACTAGATTTAGTGATTCCTGTTCTTTCCTGCTTGAAAAAAGAATTAGAGTGGTGAATTCAACAGGTGTCCTTGAGTCCAGGACTTCCCCTACAACACCCCCTCCATCTCAGGAGTTGTTCACGGATGCCTTGGACTTGGGATGGGGGGCAACCTTTGCATCTTGTAAAGTTCAGGACATGTGGTCTCCTTCCCAGATGAAGGAACACAAAAATTAAATATAAAAGAAATGAGTGCTCTCATGTGTGCCGTACTAATGTTTCATCCTCTTTTTCAACCAGGTCCCTTAAAGTGGCTCACAGACAACACTACAGTTCTTTGGTACATCAAAAAGCAGATGGTGGTGGTGGTGGTGGGGGGGGGGGGGGTAGACCAAGTTGCATCTCTTGTGCAGGTTGGCTCTCAAAGCTTGGGAGTTGGCAACTCAGTATCAACCGAGTCTTCAGGCAGTTTGCATTCCTTCCAGTCAGAATGTTCTGGTAGACACATTAAGCAGGTCCATGACTCAGTCTGTGTACTTTGTGTTATTAAATCGTTTCTGTGGACTCGCAATGTTGTGCTACCATCAGTTATTTGGTTTTATTTTAGCACTTGGACGCCATTTGGTTGGACTAAGTCTGCAAGATACTAATGGGTGGCAGGATTTATATAAAAATACAGGTTTGTTGTACATATCTGCTGGAAAACAGTATTATAGCTCACATGACTTTCAGCAAACAAAAGAAACTATAATTTAGGGTCATCTTCACCATAAAGCATCATACAGCTCCTCCAGTAAACAGATTGTTTTAAAACAACACATTATCGCTGCAAGACCTGGCAAGCTTTTTCCTCTGTTTCAGCAACAAAGGAAATCTTCACCTAAGTTTAGTTTCAGGCCACATCCACATTCAAGACTGGAGTTGGCTGAACTCCAAAAGACATTCAAAAGTGCGTAGAATTCTTTCTCCCATTTCTGGTTTTAGGAAGGAGCACAGGAAAATATATAGCTTGATTTAAGATCAAGTCAGACACGTCCTGAGCATAGAAGGAGGGTTGGTTCTTAAGGTTACCATTTCCCAATGAAAGAAAGTACAAGAAAGACATGAGGGCTTGCAACTCAGATAAAAAATCTTCTAGCTGAAGTCACAGCAGTAAGTCAAAAACTTTAAAAGGCAGCCTCTGAAGCTGGTTCAAAAAGAAGAAATATTATCTTATTTTTCTAATGCAAAATTAAGATCCTATAATGAAGCCTCTAGTTTTCTTGGTGGTTGGATACGCAGCTTCCCTTTCAGAGATTGCTTTATGTGGAACAAAGAAGAAAGGGGGATCTACACAATTCACACAGATACTGGAGAAAGAATAGTTGTGTAAAATCATTTGCAGTATTCATAACGTGGGAATTCACTGCTGGCTGCTCCGAACGTCCAACCTGTACACAAAAGTCTAAAGCTAGTGCAAGGTACGTGCAACGTTGTACATAGGATCCCTTCTAATGTTGGTCATAAAGTGAAGTCAGCACATATCATCCTTGGAACTGAATGCCCCAGAAAGAACACCAGCCTGAGAAAAACTGAGAAAACCCACATCCAGGAAACAAACAAGCAAGTATTGGGGTGGGGGGGGGGTAGGTGGGAGGGACAGACTGCTGCAACATACAGAAGAGGACATCTATGGTTATGGTAAGATTTTACACAACTATTCTATGTCCTTCTATTCATATGTTGTAGTACTCATAACATGAGGGAAATTACCAAAGCTCATGAGAAAGCGTGGGGGGAGGTGCAGTGGTGCTCTTTACAAACCCCTGAAGGATAGCCCTGGCAAAGCCAGCTCTAGACCTAGATATACCATCCAACGTGTAATGTTTTCAGAAGGTATGGACAGAAGACCAAGTGGTTTCTTCTAAGATAGAATAAGTATCCACACCCTTGAAAAAAAGTACCTGAAGAGACAGCTCTAGTGGAATGAGCCTTAACTACAGAAGCATGAGCCACATTATGAAGGGAAATAGATAGCTTTAGAGATCCAGAAGACTGTCTGCTTGGAAACAGGTTTGCCCACAGCCCTGGAATGGTAGGAAACAAAGAGATGGTCAGACTTCCTAAAAGACTTTGTTTTATCCAAATAATACCCGAGTTGGCTATGCATATCCAAGGTGTGTAAGATCTTCTCACTAGAAGATTGTGGAGAAGGAAAGAAAGTGGGTAGGTTAATAAACTGATTAAGTGACAACTCATTCACCACCTTAGGCATGAAGGAGGGATTAGCGTCTAAGGAAACCCTATCCTTGTGAAAAACAGCACAGAGAGAAGAAGCCATAAGGGTCTGAAGTTCTGAAACCCTTCTGGCTGAAATGATAGCTAAAAGAAGCACCGTCTTCCAAGTGCAATGCTAAAGGGAAGACAAAGCTCCTGGTTCAAATGTAGACAATGTAAGTTTTTTTCAAAACAAAGTTTAGATCCCAAGGAGGAGAAAGTGGCTTCCTTGGTGGTCTGATATGAAGGAAGCCTTTCAGGAAAAGTCTGACTTCAAACCTAGAAGCCAAAGGAAGGTTCATAAGCAGACAGGCAGAAATGGCTGAGAGAGGAGCTTTTACCAAAGAGTTTGGTAAACCAGTCTTCAGTGGTTCACACAGATAAGCCAGAACCACTGGAACATCCACAGACAATAGTTGCAGATCTTTGAAAAGACACCATACGGAAAACCTATTCCATTTGGAAATGTAGGATTTCCTAGTATTGAGTTTTCTATCCTCCTGCAGAACTTGTAACGTTCTCAGAAAACAGGTGCCTGAAAAGGATCAAAAACTCTGTCACCCACAGTGTAATCTGAAGGGTTGACATCTGTGGACGTATTAAACATCCCTTGTCCTGTGTGAGTAGATTCATCCTTTGAGGTAACTTGTGATGATTCCCTTTGGCTAAATGCAGAAGAAGGGGGAACCAATGCTGTCTTCGCCAAAAGGGAGTCGCCAGCAAGATTTTTGGATGGTCCTGTTGAATTTTCAACAGATCTTTCTGAGGAGGGAGAAGAGGGGAAATGCATAGAGAAACATCCCCTTCCAAGAGAAAGATAGGACGTCTGTCTTCCATGCCTGAGCATTGGGAACTCTGGCACAAAACTTTGGAAGTTGTCTTCTCATAGGGAAGGAAAATAGATCTACTTGAGAAGTACCCCATCGGTGGATAATTTCCAGAAACACATCCCTGTGCAACATCCATTTGTGGGATTGAGTCATGTGTACTTTGTGTTATTAATTTGTTTCTGTGGACTCGCAACGTTGTGCTATCATCAGTTATCTTGCAGACTTACACTGGTGGTGTGCATGCAAAGCCAATATGCCTAAGGACTTGATAGTTTATAGCCTTCTTTCCAATGACCATGCTAGCAGGCAACTAATCTGTATGAAATAGTATCTCCTTTGGCTTTGCTAATGTTGGCCAAAGGCAGTTCACTGCTGTCCCTGCTACATTTACTGGTAAGACTGTGTCTGCTGCTTTTCCTAATATGCTTCCATAAAGACACAACCATGGAGTAACTGCTGAAAATCCATGTGGTGTCCATGATGGAGAAGGACCAGAGGTTGGTACTACTGCAGCAGGAGTTGGTTGGACTGTCTGGCATATTAGCTGCCCCTAGGAATGTGCCTACATTAAAAAACTGAGTAAAAAGGATGAGGTAGAATCCTGTCAGGTGGTGGTAGAGTGCTATACCACCTTTGAAACCTGGGAAAAAACAGAATTTGCAAAAATCCTGTCATTCCAGCTGACAGGAAAAATATTAAAACATTTACGGACATGGAGAGGACTGGTTACACAGACTATGATAAACTTAAAAAAAGAACTCCTAAATTTTGAAATGTGAGCTATAAGATTCTACTGTTTGACTTTAAATGGTGATAGAGAGGGAAGGAATCAAAGTATGACTTGGAACATATTTAATTTCAGATGTTAAGTTGTCTATCTCGCCTTCATTCTTGCTGGATGGGTTTGGAGCCAATCCTCGGCTCCGACTCGGCCACTCTAAAAGCTCGAGAGCTAGTTCCACCGGCTTGAGGCTCCCCTATATCCCACAATGCTAGGCGGTAACTCCTCAGATCTCGTTTGCCACTACAGTGATCGAGGTGCTTTTTCAACCGGCTCGTCAGGTTAGTTGAAATATATAGTTGTATATCAGATAGACCCCCTTTTTAAGTTAGCTTTTCCTCATAGTTTTAAAAGTTAAGTAGTTTTCTCCCCTTTATAGTCAAGTTTCCCCAGTTTTTTTCCTAAATTGGCTAAATTTATTCCCTTGGGCTTTAGGCCCAGTCCCTCCCTCCCTTCCTTAGTAGTTGGAGTGACTGTGTTTTTTGTAGGGATTTAATTTCTAAGTTAATTACTAATTTTTGATTTAAAAATTTGACAAGTGTAATCGGTGTGTGTGTGTGTTTGTGGTTACACTTTGACTTTTTCTTGGACATGTCCAAAGAATCGAAGGTCTCAGGCTTCAAGAAGTGTGACTCGTGCTGTCAGAAGATGTCTCTGACAGACTGTCACACTTCTTGTGTATACTGCCTGGGGCCTTTGCACCTACAGGACTCATGTGCTGTTTGCCATGGCTTCAGCCCTAGAGTCCTGCAGGAGCGTAAAAATAAGCTCATTTTAAGGGGCTTATTGAAGCCTGAGGGTCCCTCGACTCAATCCTCGGGGAAACCCTCTAAGCCTTCCAGACCTTTGGCTCCGGTCTCTGAGCCGTCTTCTGGGGGTCCAAAGGCTGTTCGAACATCGGCTCCGGCCGGAGCCGATGAATCTCGAACGCATGCCTCTACTATTTCTGGAGCCGAGGAAGACATAACTGAGTCGACTCCGATCAAATTGTCGGAACCTACATCCAGAAAAAGGTCCCGATCTCCATCTATCGGCTCCGTTCATTCGGCTCAAGCATCACCTTTGCTGTCTGAACGGAGCCATAGATCTCACTCCTCAAGATCTTCCAGACTATCGGATCATGACCTTCAGAGAGTAGTGAGTCGACTTCTTAAGTCCGAGGCACTGGGCCAGATGCTTCAAGTCTGACTCAACAGTCGAGAACTATTCCCATTACTCAAAATGTTCCTCCTCTGACTCTTCTGAGTTCGGAGACAGGGCGGCTTGGACCCGAGACTGTGGTGTCGTCGGAACCGATACCTTTGTCTTCGGTGCCGTCGTCTGCTCCGATGTCTTCCTTGGAAGAATCTCGGCGCCGGACTTCCCTCGTAGGCTCCGAGGGGGCGAGTGGCATCGGACCCTTGTCCGACCCCGCTCTCCCTCTCGGTGCTTCGGCGCTGGTGAGTTCGGCTCCGGCATCAGAGCCATCACTGTCGGTGCCGGGGGAGGTTTTCAGCTTTTCAGAGCGGAGACCTCCGGCTCTGCCTGACAGGGGTGCCTTTGAGGTCATGAGGAGCGTGTTAGAACCAGGTTCAACTCCACAGTCGGCTCCTTCTGCCCCTCCCTCCACAGTGCCTCCGGTGATTTCTGCTCACTCTCTCATCCCCGACTGTAGAGAGCCAGCTCCTCAAGTTTCCCCAGTGGGGATCTCCTCCTCTTCCGAGGCCTCTCCTGACCCGGTAGGAGAGCCCCCTAGGAAGAGGCAGTGCAAGAGGAAGCACATTGACTCCCCTGAGTCTGTCACCTCTGACACTGATTTAGAGGATTCTGAAGGTTCCCCTCGTTCCCCCTCTGAAGATGTCTCCTTTGCAGACATCCTCGAAATCTTAAAACAGAGGGGGAATTGGCCAGCCCTCAACCCTTCAGAGGATGAATCGGTATATTTGAGGCGTTTGGCTCTCGCCCTTCCACCTTCTGGGTGTCCCCTCCCTTTGACCCCCTTATGCAAGTGGTGGCAAAGAAGGCCTGGGCGGCTCCTGATTCAGTGGAACCCACCCCCAGGAGACCATCAAAATTTATCACTGCCCCCAAGGACAAAGAATTTTTAACCAAAGGCGTCTCTGTTGATGCTATGGTGGTGGCTGCAGCCACCAAGAAGGAGTTAGCGGATCCTTCGGTGCCTGTTCATCCTCCTAACAAGGAGTCTAGGTTGATGGACAGGTACGGGAAGCGGATGTTCTCGTCAGCGACCTTTACTATGCGCTCGCTGAATTACCTGTGTCATTTCACTCGTCTTCAGAGGGATTTGCTCAAGGAAGCGAGCGAAATGTTAAAGGACCCAACAGCTGCGGGTTTTCAGGATAGGATGAACTCTCAGCTGGCGACCCTTAATTCTATAACTAACTCCTCCATGCGCCTCCTTTCATATGCGGAGGATGGAGCAAGTAGAGCGGCAGGTACAGGTGTAGCCTTGCGTCAGCACGCCTGGATGCGGCTATGTAACTTTGCGGACCCTTTCAAGGCGTCCTTCACTAATTCCCCCTTTGATGGATCATCCCTCTTTGGTCCTCAAGTGAAGGAAACTCTGACTATGTGCGAGACTGATGGCAAAACTCTCTCTGCCGTCGGAGTCCGTTTTTCTACTCCTTCTAGGCCTTACCCCACAGGCCAGAAGGGGGGAAAGATGTGGTTCCGCAAACAATCTCAGGGAGATTTGCCTGACGCACAGAGTCAATTCCCCTCTAGAGGCAGAGGGGGGAACAATAACGGTAGACACCGACCTAGAGGCAGGGGGGCCTGCAGAATCAGGGCAGTCGAGAATCCTTTTCCGACAAGCCCTTTCAGCATCCCTGAGGTGTTGCCCGACTGTCCACCTTCGGAGGCAGTCGGGGGAAGATTATCGCTGTACCCAGAAGCCTGGCTATCCCTAACCCAAGACAAGTGGGTACAGTCTATCATTTCCGAAGGCTACAGAATCCCATTCCTTTTCATTCCAAAGCAATCCAAAAAATCCCTTCCAGACGTTCCACCCAGTCAAAGGGAGCAAGCAGTATTAGAAATTTCAAAGCTGCTTGCAAAAAGAGCCATTCAACCAGTTCCAGCAGACCAAACAGGATCCGGAATCTACTCCAAATTCTTTTTGGTTCCAAAGAAAACAGGGGACTGGAGACCCATTTTGGATCTCAGCAACTTGAACAGGTTTGTCAAGAAAACAAAGCTCCGGATGGTCACGCTGCAGTCCATTCTACCCCTTTTGGGGCAGGACAACTGGATGTGCTCGATAGATCTCCAGGATGCGTGCTATCACATCAGAATGAGTCGACGCTCCAGGAGATTCCTCTGCTTCAGGCTGGGAACCAGTCATTTACAATTCAGAGCCCTGCCCTTTGGTCTCACTACAGCCCCCTGAGTGTTTACCAAATGCATGGCAGTGGTCACCTCTCATCTGAGACGACAAGGATTCCAGGTGTTTCCTTATTTAGACGACTGGCTCCTTACAGCCCCCACCAAGCATCTTTTGCTTCTTGCCAGAGACTACACCTTTCACACATGTCAGACGCTAGGCATTTCAATAAATTATGAAAAGTCTGTCTTGTCGCCTTGTCGTGTTATTACCTTTATAGGCGCAAATCTAGACACAGTCAATATGTCAGCCAGACTCACAGAGCAGAGAATAGCAGACATACACAGACAGGTCTCTCTTGTCTTGCAGAGCAACAAAGTCAAAGCCAGATTGATCCTGAAGGTCTTAGGGATTATGGCGGCGGCCATCCCTCTTCTACCATTAGCTCGCTTCCATATGAGGATTTTACAATGGATGCTCTTCACACAATGGTCTTTCCAACGACTTCCAGTGTCCCATCCTATTCGGATAACTCAATCATGCAAGAATCATCTCTCTTGGTGGATCACATCTCCTCAGCTCCACCTAGGGAGACCTTTCGTCCCTTCCCCTCCGGTTGCTACAGTGACAACGGACGCCTCCCTGATCGGGTGGGGGGGGGGCATTACCAGGGCAGGACGGTCCAAGGCATGTGGCAACCTTTCGAGTGTCACTTGCACATAAATGTCCTAGAGATGAGAGCAGTGCTTCTAGCGTTGCAAGCCTTACAAGACTCTCTTCCCATGGGAACTATAGCAATTCAGACAGACAATATGTCTGTAGTGTGGTACATCAACAAACAAGGCGGAACCAGATCTTACCCCCTATGTCGAGAGGCACTCAGACTGTGGCAATGGGCGATTTCTTCTCATCGGTTTCTGTTAGCAACGCACATTCCCGGGAAGTCCAATGTGATTGCAGACAAATTGAGCAGAGCTATTCTCATGCCTCACGAGTGGTCTCTGAACAATTCAGTGTTGGAGAAAGTTTTTCGAAAGTGGGGCCGGCCTTGCTGCGACCTTTTTGCTACTCCCCAAAACAGCAAGTGCGATGATTTTTTCACCCTTTTTCCCCAACCAGGCCACCCCAGCAGAGATGCTCTAGTACACGATTGGCCCCGGGGACTTCTGTATGCTTTCCTCCCTTCCCTCTGATATCTCAGCTAATACAGAAAGCCATCGCTCAGAAAGCTTCCATGATCCTTATTGCCCCTTACTGGCCTCGACAGGTTTGGTTCCCGTTTCTCCACCATTATCTGTTGGAGCAACCTTGGCATCTGGACCCATTTCCAGACCTCTTGACCCACCAGTTGGGTCAGTTGTACCACTCCCTCCCTTCTCTGAACCACACAGCGTGGTTCCTCCAATTCCAACTCTAGCCAGGCTTCCTCTGATATCTCGCTTAGTTAGAGATATTTTGATAGCCTCTCATAAATCTTCCACTCAGAAGATTTATCATAGTAAGTGGAAACGTTTTTCCTATTGGGCGCAGTCAAAGAATATAGATCCTTTCACTGCTTCCATTCAATCAGTTCTAGACTTTCTAGCCGAACTTTTCCACTCAGGTTCGTCCCCGTCTACCATCAAAGTTCAGTTGGCAGCAATATCGAACTTTCATGTTCTCAGAGTCCTCCATTATGTCTCACAAACTCTGCAAAGCCTTTTTAAAGGGAGTTTTTCTCCTCAAACCACCAATCAGGGATCCTCCTCCTCAATGGGATCTCAACTTGGCTCTGGCGTCCTTAATTCTTCCCCCCTTTGAACCTGCGGCTTCATGTTCAATAAAGTTACTATCTTGGAAAACACTCTTTTTAGTAGCTATCACTTCAGCTAGAAGAGTCTCTGAACTCCATGCTCTGTGTAGTCGACCCCGTTATCTTGTGTTTCATAAGGATAGGGTGTCCTTACGTACTAACCCGTCCTTTTTGCCCAAGATAGCTTCACTGGCAAATTTGAATCAAACCATTGAACTTCCTGTGTTCTTCCCTAATTATTCCAATAGGTCAGAACAAAAGTTACACTGTTTAGATGCTCATCGCCAACTTAGGTACTATTTAGACAGGACCAAACAATTCAGGAAGTCTGATCAACTGTTTGTTTCTTATGCAGAAGGTAGAATGGGCCTTCCAGTTTCTAAAGTATCTCTCTCTAGATGGCTTACTTCATTGATTACCCTTGTGTATGAGATCAGACATCAACAATTGCCATCCAAACCCAGGGCTCATTCAACTAGAGCTTTAGCCACTTCTATAGCTTTCCAAGATAGGCTGCCTATTGATTCGATTTGTTCTGCAGCTACTTGGACTTCTCCCCATACCTTCATTTCTCATTATAAGTTGGACTTGGCCTCTAGAGACCGAGCCAACTTTGGTTCCACTGTACTCAAGAGTCTGTTCCGATAGGCCACCTGAGATAAGGTGCTAGGGACGCGGTTCCATCCAGCAAGAATGAAGGCGAGATAGACAACTTAACATTTAGAAGTTATGTACCTACCATAATTTTCCATGTTAGTTGTCTTCTTCTCGCCTTCTTTCTTGCGTCCCACCCTCCTTCCCCCTAGCCTGGACAGACCTAGAGGAGTTTTCTTTTGTTCCTTTTATGGAATTTCCTTGCCGGGCTTAGCTTTCAAACGAGATTGGAGGAGTTACCGCCTAGCATTGTGGGATATAGGGGAGCCTTGAGCCGGTGGAACTAGCTCTCGAGCTTTTAGAGTGGCCGAGTCGGAGCCGAGGATCGGCTCCGAACCCATCCAGCAAGAAAGAAGGCGAGAAGAAGACAACTAACATGGAACGTTATTGTAGGTACATAACTTCTAATTACAGTCCGTATTAACAGTAAAGTGAAAATATCAGAAATTCTAGCAGTAGACAGACCTTAAAGCAGCATTGTCAAGTATTTTGAGAAAGTGAGTTTTGCAGAGGTGGTCCCCAGAACTCTGTTAAGTTAGTAATTCTAGTATAATGTTTATTAGCTAATAGCAGACAGTGTTTAAATCTAAACTGTCTTAGTGTTTTCCTTGTACATAAATGTCCTGGGGATAAGGGTCATCTTCCTTTAGTTGCATGCTGTCCATGGCCTCTTCCCCCGGGTTGCATTTTTCATCCATTCAGACAATGTTAGTGATGTGATATCTAACCAAGTAAGGGGGGAGCAAGGCCTTACCCCGTGTGTTAGGAGGCCATGAGATTATAAAAATGGACCATGAGTACTCATTGCTTTCTGACAACAATGCACATCTTGTGGCAAGCTAGCCCACTTGCAGAAAGGCTCAGCAGTTGTCTTTTGATGCCATGTAGGTGGTCCCCTAGTCAGATGACAGCTTGCATGATCTTCAGCTATTGGGGAAGAGCATTGTTGTGATCTGTATGTGCCCCCGACCTTCATGAAATGTGGCAGCTTCTTTTCCATAATCCTTCCACAGACAGACAGACACTATGGGATGCTGTATACCATCCATGGCCCCCATCCAGGATTACTTTGTGCATTTCCATTCTTTCCACAGTTCATGAAATTTCTGGGGCAAAATAAAGTCTCAGCCAGTCATTCTCTTGGCCCCATTCTTGCCCTAACAATTAATGGCCTTTTCTGATCGAGAAACCTCTTCTCAAACATAACTGAGGTCTAATGTCGCATTTGTCCAACAAGCCTCATCTAGACATTCAGTACCTTTGACTTAATTGCATGTTGTTTTTCACATTCCATTAAAGGCTGGTGGTCCTGATCCCTGTAGTAGTCCAAGAACCCCACTACCAGTCAAGTCTACTAGGGTAAATGGACAAAATTTTACATGTGAACAATTCAGCTAGGTGTTAATACATACATAACCCTTATAGCTGCAGTTCTAAAATTTTTAGCTGATATTTTCGTAGTACATCCAACTGTTCAACCTTATGAAAGTTAAGGTTACAATTTGCAGCAATATCTAATTTTCATCATGGTGTCAGCCCCTCATTGCTACCATCTCTGAATGCTTTTCTTAGTCATTTCTTGCAAAACTATCATTTATAGACAACATTCCTCTGTAGTACTTGAAAACTTAACTTTTTCAACATTTGAACTCTGCAAATTGAGTTGATCTAAAAGTTAGGACTTGGAAAACTTTCTTTGTGTGGCTGCAGACTTGTAGAAAGTATCTCAGAACTTCAGGCTGTGTTGTCTTAATCACCATACTTAGCATTTCACAAAATCTGCTTAAAGACTAACCCAATTTTATGTCCTAGGTTGCTTCACATTTAATAAGTCTATCTAATTTCCAGTTCTCTAATGTGAATACAAGTTGTATTCTGTAAATGTTCATAGATAAGTAAGGCTTTTTCTCAACGGAACCAAATATTTCATGAAGACAGAATTTTACTATGTTGTTCTGGCTTGACTAGGGCAAAAGTTGCTTAAGGCCAGTGTGTTCAAGTGGCTGTTTGTATGTATTACTTTGCTACTCTAATTATAGCAACCTTTTGCTAGGCAAACAAAGGCTTTTTTTGCTTTGCTATCCCATTTCAGGAACTCTTCTGTGGATGAGATTTGTTATGCATTGTCATGGGCTTCACTACATAATTTTGCAAGACGCTGAAAGCTGGTTGTGACCTATAGCTCTAGGTTGACCTTTGGAGAAACCATTCTTTATGATATTCTGCCATGAATCTACCCAAGAGTAGTAGCTGGGGGCTCTGTCATAGCCTTGAAGTTGTCCGACTAGATCTTGTCAGATAATGAGTTATGTACTTAACATTGTATCTGAAGTTGTTAATCTTCTTCCTATTCATCACTGATGGGTTCGGTTCTTAGCCCTCTGAACCGAGTCGGCCTTATACCAAACTTGCGTGCACCAAAAAACTCCCGAGCTAAGCTGCTTACCCACAATGCTCTTTACTCAGTTACCTCCGATATCGTTTGCTGCACAGCCATATAGCAGCATTTCACCGAGCTCTCTAGCCAAGTGCTTTTTTCAGATATATTTACTAGTTTGAAAAAGTTTTTCTCCTTTTATAATCTGTTCTTGTTCTATATTGCTTCAGCTCTACCCACAGGCATTTCTCTCTTACCATTGTTGGTAATTTCTTGTCATTTCTAACTTTCTACCTTTACGGTATCTTGTTACCATTGTTGGTATTTCCTTTCTCTCTCCTTCATTTCCTCTTTCCTCACTCTTTCCCTTTTGCGCGAGAGAGTGTTCTGGGATGTCTGAAAAGAAGGGAACTATGGGGTTTAAACACTGCTCTCCTTGCAACGGTAAACTACCGAATAGTGACCTCCATGAAGAATGTGTGTACTGTTTGGGGGTTCCGTATTTGTCGGCAAAACCCCTGTGTGATATTTGTGCTAGTTTCTGTCAGCGGACGCTGAATGAACGTCGCAACAAACTATTTTTAAAGGGCCTGCTTGCTTCGCCTTTTTCGGAGGCGGTTTCTGCGACTGAGGTCTCATCCCCTCCGGACAAGAAACGTCCTCAATTGGACCACTCTTCATCGACCGGTGACAGAGGTAAAGGTCACAAGCACAAGGCCCATAAGTACTCATCTGAACACTGTTCTGCCTCCTTGGTGCCGACTACATCGGCTCCGAACTCGGCTCCAACGAAGTTTGCCGAGGTCATCTCGTTGACGCCCACCTTGGCACCGACAGTTACGGCACCACCTACGGCCTCGGTACCAACATCGCCCGTTTCAGCTGCGATATCGGTTCTGACAACTAACTTGGAACCGTTTCTGTCATCCACCTCTGTAGTGACTTCGGCTCCGAGCCCGTTCATGGCTCCGACCATACCTTTTATTACCTGTTGCAAAATTGGAATTGGTGCTGTTCTGCGACACACCACAGACCTGGTACTCATCCAATGTGGACCCCTTTGCCAGACAAGCCTGCAGCCACCCCTTTTTAGACCGGCCTGATTCCCCCTCAGGGGCATCGGTGAGATCCACCAGGAGCCTTTCCGAATTGGTTGTGGTGCGCCTTTTTGATCAGCTGCTGACTGCTAGGGGAATCTCAAATACGCCTAGACCCTATCCCACCCCTGGCTTTGGGTCTTTTTCTCCAGCAACCCCTACTTATTCTCCTCCCTTGGATCCCTCTGTTACAAGACTCATCTATCCAACTTTTACTAGAGGAATTCCTTCCTCGGCGCCGACAACAACTCTGCCTGAGACTCAGAGATCCCTTTGGGTGCAGGTTCCATCAGAACCCACCCTTCCTCAATCTCCTGCTTGGGGGGTGGAGCCCCCTGTTTCGGTGTCTGTTGTGACTGTTGTGTCGGCCCCAACTTCAGATCAGAGGGTGATTACTGCTCCGAGTTTGCTTGAGGCTCCATCCCTGGGGGCGAACCGTCTGGAGTGGGGTGTGACCCCCGGTTCTGATGTCTTCTTCGGTTCCGGGCTCCCATTCCTCTCCGGGCGGGCCCACTTTCTGGGTGATGGAGAGGGCGCTTGCTGCTAGCAGTCCTCCACAGCTGTCAAAGGCCACACCTCCAAGACTCTGAGAGCACAAGGCCCAGGAGACCCCTGTCCAGGGCATTTCCCTTTCCGAGTCTTCGGATGTTCCCACCGAAGAACCCCCTCGGAAACTGGTGTGTAAGAGGAAACACAGACTCCCTGGAGGAGTCCCTCGCAGAGGATACAGACTACGATGATGGGGAAGGGTCCCCACGGTCACCCCCTGACAATGTCTCCTTCGGGGACATCATGGAAATCTTGAAACAGAGGGGTGACTGGAAGTCCTCAAACCCTTCCTCAGAGGAATCCGTATTCCTGCAGGCCTTACGCTCTTGGCCCTCTACTTCTTGGGAGACCCCCCCCTGCCGATGAGTTGGTTAAACTCATCGTGCGATGGGCTTGGAAGAACCCTGACTCCATTGAGGCCATCCCCCAGGAGGTCAGCCAAAGTGCTCTCCCCTCCAGAGGATCAACCCCATTGGTCCAGAGGTTTGCCAGTGGACACTATGGTGGTGGCGGCTGCCACAAAAAAGGACCTTGCAGAAGAGAGTCCTGCTGTTCACCCACCCAACAGAGAGTCTTGGTAGTGGACAGGTTAGGAAAGCGAGTCTTTTGTGTCAGCGACCTTCGCGGTTAGTTCTCTGAACTTTCTGGCACATTTTTCGAGGCTCCAGGGAGATCTTATCTCTGAACTCTCTCGGAACGCTCGCAGGTCAAGTATCAGATGGAGCATGAGATAAAGTTGCTTCCCAACTTGCCACCCTAGAATCCATATCTAACTCATCCATGAGGTTGCTGTTACACGCAACCGAAGGAGCAGCTAGAGCTGCGAGTGCAGGCATAGTCATGAGACGTCACGCCTGGATGCGCATCTGTGACCTTGCGAACTCCTTCAAGTCTTCCTTTCTAAATGCCCCTATTGAGCCTTCGGCTCTGTTTGGTGCTAAGGTCAAGGATACATTAGCCAGGTGTGAGCAAGACGGGAAGACCTTGTCTGCCGTTGGCCTACGCTTTTCCAAACCTCAGCATTCCTTCTCCAGGAATCAGAGGAGCAGAAAGATGTGGCACAAGAAGTCTCAAGGTTCTTTCCGAGACGCACATGGTGAGGACTCCTCCAGAGGCAGAGGGGGTTCCAATAATGGAAGACGTCCCTTTAGGGGCAGAGGGGGGTCCCCAAAACCAGGGCTGCAGAGATTCATTCTCAGGTAGACCATATTAGCACTCCTGAGGCGCAGTCCGATTGCTTTCCTCTGGAAGCAGTCGGGGCGCGTTTCTGTCTGCACCAAGCTGTCTGGCTCTCCATTGCGAACGATCAGTGGGTGCAGAGAATCTTTACCAGAGGCTGCCATATTCTACTAATATCCTTTTCTAGGCCTCCAAAATCTCTTCCCGATGTTCCACCCAGTCAAAGGGAGGAGGCAGCTTCCAAAATACGAAAGCTATTTCAAAAACGAGCCATCTAACAGGTTCCCTCAGATAAGTGCAGATCAGGGTTCTACTCGAGATTCTTTTTGGTGCCAAAGAAAACGGGACTGAAGGCCCATTCTGGATCTCAGCCAACTAAACAGATTGGTAGTTCAGACCAAGTTCCGCATGGTCACGATTCAGTCCATCCTCCCCTTTCTGCGGGAGGGTGTGTGGATGTGCTCATTAGATCTCCGGGATACGTATTACCATATCAAGATGGACAAGTGCTCCAGGAGCCTCATTCGCTTCCAGTTGGGAGCCAATCACTATCAATTTAGAGCCCTGCCTTTTGGTCTCTTGACGGCCCCCAGAGTGTTCACAAAATGTCTTGCAGTGGTAACCTCTCATCTGAGACTTCAGGGATTCCAGGTGTTTCCATATCTAGACGATTGGCTCCTCTCTGCCCCCACCAAGCGTCTCCTGGTCAGGGCCCTCCGCTGCACATTGGCTCTAGCAGAGTCATTAGGCATCACCATACACTGGGAGAAATCAAGCCTTCAACCATCACAACAACTGGAATTCATAGGGGCAGTATTCAACATTCAGTCAAGCCTAATCTCACTTCCTCTCCACAGGCTTCAGAGACTCAGGGCACAAGTTCAGGTGATACTCTGTCAAAGCAAGGTGTCTGCAAAGGAAATTCTTCAAGCCTTGGGATCTACGGCTGCAGCCATCCCCATAGTCCCCTTAGCTAGACTACACATTAGATTACTACTATGGCTCCTTCAGGCCCAGTGGATACCCAACCTCCACCCCCTGAGCTCAAAGATTCTCATCACCAACATTTGCAAACAAGATCTCCTCTGGTGGATGAGTACAGACAAAAATCTTTGGTGTCGTCCCTTCCAGGTTCCACAGCCCAGCGCCACAGTGACCACGGATGCTTCACTGATGGGGTGGGGGGGGGTCCACTTCCAATGAAAGTCAGTCCAAGGCACGTGGTCTGATGTAGAGGTCAATTTGCATATCAATGTCTTGGAGTTAAGAGCGGTGCTGTTGGCGTTGCAAGCCTTTCATCCGCAACGATTGCTGTCCAGTCAGACAACATGTCCATGGTCTGGTACATAAACAGGGAGGGACCAAATCTTACCCCCTTTGTCGCGAAGCCATGAGAATCTGGCAGTGGGCGATAGCTTCCAACCACTTCCTGATCGCAATGCATATCCCGGGGATCTCCAACGTGATTGCAGACAGACTGAGCAGATACATCATTCATCCTCACGAGTGGTCGTCAACCAGAGTGTGGCAACGGAAATTTTCAGCTGCTGGGGCCAGCCATGCTGCGACCTTTTCAACTCCCCTTCAAATACAAAAGTGCAGCAGCTACTTTGCCCTCTTTCCCCCTCTCAGGGAGTTACAGAGAGACGCTTTAGTCCACAATTGGCCCATGTTATCCTTCGATTCCTCTGATTCCTCTTGTTCTACGGAAAGCTATTCGGTTGAGAAGCAAAGTGATCCTCATCACTCCATTCTGGCCTCGTCAAGTGTGTTTTCCCTTCCTTCGACCTCATCTGTTACAACCTCCTTGGATCCTAGACACCCGTCAGGACCTAATTTCTCACCCACAAGGGCTGACTCCCCCGAATCTGTCCACCCTCAAGCTTACAGGTTGGTTTCTCCACTTCCGTTAGTTGCCAGGCAGAAAACCCTCTTTTCACCTGTCCGGGATATTATTTTGGCTTCTCATAAATCATCCACCAGGAAACTTTGCAGGGATAAATGGAAAAGTTTCTCTATTTGGTCATGTAATCAGAAGCTTGACCCGTTCTCAGCCCCCGTAGCCACTATTCTTCATTATTTGGCTGAGCTGTTCAACAAAGGGGCATCGGCTTCTACCATTCGAATCCATTTAGCAGCTATTTCCAACTTCCATAATGGGTCTGTAGGAGTACCACTTATCTCCTCTCATCTTTGCAAGACCTCCCTCAAGGATATTTTTCACAGCAGGCCTCCCATCAGACAGCCAGTGGATGCATGGAATTTGTCCTGGGTTCTGCAGGCTCTCTTTCTGCCCCTTTTTGAGACGGCTGCCACATGTGATCTAAAATTCTTGTCATGGAAATCCTTATTCCCTGGTGGCTATAACTTCAGGAAGATGAATTTCTGAATTACAAACATTATGTATCAAGAGCCCTTATCTGATCTTTCATAAGGACAGAGTATCACTTCGAACTAATCCATCCTTTCTCCCCAAAGTGGTTTCTGACTTTTCGATTAACCAGTCCATTGAGCTCCCTGTGTTTTTCCCAAATTACTCTAACAAGGGAAAATACTGTCTACATTCCCAGGATGTTCATAGACAATTACGCTTTTATCTGGCAGAACTAAATCATTTTGCAAGTCAGACCAGCTTTTCATTTCCTTTGCGGGCCCTAGAATGAGGAGGTGCAGTATCAAAGGTCACTTTGTCTAAATGACTCAAGGATTGCATTGCCTTCACATATTCACTTACGGAGGGGTCTAAGCCTGGCCAAATCAAAGCTCACTCAACTAGGGCTATTGCAGCATCTGTTGCCTTCCACTCTGGGGCCTCCATGGATGACATTTGTGCAGCTACCATTTGGGCTAAGCCCCACACTTTTATCAAGCATTACAAATTGGATCTGATCTCCAGGGGAGAAGCGGCCTTTGGTTCAATGGTTCTCAGGAATATTCTTCCATAAGGGCCACCCAGGTTCTCCAAGTAGCTGGGGACTCGGTCCCATCACTGATGAATTGGAAGAAAATTAACAACTTCAGATAAAGAAGTTATGGCTTACCATAACGTTCCATCTGAGTTGTTGATCTTGTTCCAGTCATCACACCCTCCCACCGTGTATTAGGGGTTCTGTGCAGAGATGGCCTCTGACTTATTCTTTCTCTATATATTGCATGCAAACTCGATCTGAGGTAACTGAGCTAAGGGCATTGTGGGTAGCAACTTAGCGCGAGAGTTTTTTGGTGCGCGCAAGCTTGATATAAGGCCGACTCTGTTCCAAGTGCTTGGAACCGAACCCATCAGTGATGACTGGAAGAAGATCAACAACTCAGATGGAACGTTATGGTAAGACAACTTCATCTTCATGATCCATGTCTGTTCACATCAGCATCTCTTCCCATCTTTCCCCTTCTGTGCAGTCCATTAGAGTGACTTAGTTGACCACTCTTTTTTGAAGCCTGTAGTGGGGTGTTGGTGTACATTTGGTGAGGTATTTTTCTTGAAAAATATGAAATTGAGGCTGGTAGCTCTTGTATTTCTTTAACAGCAAAGGAATGAATAAATAAATAAAATTAATAATAAAAAACTTTTTCTATAAGGCTGTAAGTTAAGCACTAGCACTGAACTGAGGAAATCAAAAAACAGTGGACAGAGATCTGAGCTGTCATCTCTAAGCTTTATTCCCAGTAAGCGCTTTTGTCCTTAGACTTCATCAGATCTATTTTACATTTAAACCATTTGAGTATTTCCACAGGATAAATCAGTTCAGGGACGTGGAAGGGATTGTATAACGACCAAAAGTGGAACTACATGTGGTAAAAGATTGGATGCCAGTAGAGGGAGAGAGAATCAGCAGCTAGCCGTGAGTCACATTAAGATCGGATGCTGTCTGTACTGTAATTCATGCCTGATTGCTAGGAGAACTGTTTATTGCTGTTTTTATTTGTAGTTGTATTTTTTCAGATGCATATAATTAATTTATTTATTTTTGTTCAGCTTAGGTTTGAAGTTAATTACCATCCGCAAGAGTGTACTCAGTTGTCTTAAGACTTGCTTCTCTTCTCTGTATTGTAAGAAACTTTGTAACAGAGCAAAAGTGTTCACATTAGTGTATTTGACAAAGGAGGCTTGGGAATTAGGATGCACAGTAGATTAATTTATTTTGTACTCCACTATCTTTATTTTTCATCTTCATTTTCAGCTAGAGCTCAAATGTTAATTTAAGTATGTAGTTTAGTGCCTGATTTTTCCAATTAAGAATTTCTCTATTCTGGCTTATTTCCCGTATACTCCCCTTTCGGAAAACATACTGGCCAATCTGAAAGCAACATTCAAATTAGTGAGGAGAAAGTGTTTAATCTTAATTCATTCCAAGATTAGCTTCTGATTGTATTCCTCTACCCAGACATGTAATCTTGTACCTCCAGTCTCTAAAAACACTCTGGTCAGTCTGCAAATAACTTTCAAATTAGGGCGGAGAAAACGTCCAATCTGAATTCGAGCTAGTAGCTGATTCGCTGTCTCGCACTGTGTCCAGTCATCCAATCCCTTACCAACTGGACTTGATCAGTTGCCTACTGTAAAGTTCCTTCCATCTCCCTGGACGGTATCAGTCCATATAAACACACAAATGGTTTCAATGTAAAATTGATAACATGAAGTCTAAGGATGAATGCGCTTATCAAGGATAAAACTTGTTTGAGAAGAAAACTGAGAAATCTGTGCCTGGTGTTTTTGAATACCTCAGTTATTGCTAGTGCTTGGTTTACAGGCTTATAGAAAGTGATTTTTATATGAAATTCAGGGGCTAGTCATCTCAAGTTTGTATAATATTTGCCATCTGTCCTGCCACAAGTTCTAGATGAACAATAGCAGAGCGGTTGACTGTTGGCCAAAACAATGGTTCTGTTCTTTGGATTCACATTAATATATTTATACGTATGTAGTGTGTTTGTGTGTGTGTGTCCGTATACATTTTAGATGCATTTCTCGCCATGTAGTCTGTTCCAAGTCAAACTCTGTCTGGAGAAAGGTGTTAAGGTGCATTACGGAACTAAAGGAAGGAATTTTATGTGTGCTGAAATGGGAGCTGCCTGCAGCAACCAGTCTTAGCACTGAAGTGTGTGGTTGAGGGTCATGAAGTTACAGTGTTGTAGTTAAGTACATAACTTTTTTTTTTTTTTTTTGTATGGGAGGATAGTGAATGTTAAGTAATATAGTTCATTAAGTCAGAAGATTCTAGAGTATCTGACATACCTTACTGGTCATAGATGTTGGCAGCAAGTTTCTACAATAACAAGCAGACATACTACATATTGATTCTCTCTAAAAGTAGAAAGAACAAGCATTTTGATAAGCAAATAACTTAACACGATGTAATCTGATGTAGCAGATGGTTTTGTTAGTCCTTAAAAAGGGAGTGCCCAGAGTGGAATTTTCTCATAGTCTTGTCATAATTGTGTATGTGTAATCATGCTGCTTTAGGCTACCAGAATTATCCATTCCTTTCCATGTAGACTGTATGTGCTAAAGCAATTAGAAAAACAGAAAGTTGAGTCCTGTGATACAGAGACTGAATTTCTGAAAATATGGACTTGTATATAAAATGTCCAACAAACTTCATGCAAGACTGCTGATGCAAATCTGGGTGCATGTGTATTTTATGCAGCCAAATCAGTAACACAGCACCTAGATAAAGAAAAGTAAACAAGTGTTTAATAGCACCAAGGCCAACTCCGAAAACAACACAAATCCGGTTTCCCTCCCAAAAACAGGAGCTTCTTCAGTGCTGACTGCATTCTGTGATGTAACTCAGTATAAACATTTCTTGTCAGAAAGACTTTAAAATACAAATCTACAGTATATAATTAATAATAATAATTTAGATCGTGATTATAAAGCCAAATATTTAGACAATAAGATCAATCAATTACAATCATAATATAAATACAATTGAAATGTAGAGATTCCATGTACATATTCTGCCATCAAGTGGCGTAAGTAATAAATGCATGCAATATGCATGTATGTGGTCAAAAAGTAAAATCAAGAATATATTTATTTACAAAGTCTGAAACTATTATACCAACAAATATTTGCTTATATAATAAAACACCCAGAATACATTATAAAAGCATTTTGAAAAAGAAAAAGATTTTTAAACAATTTAATTCAACCCAACACAGTAAATCTCTCCCATTTTCAATATATATGTATATTTTTTTCTTTAATGTGTAATAGATGCAGTTTATCATTTTTATTTCACAAGGCAGCATTAACCTTGTCATTTTCAACAAAACTAACAAATTCTTCCTTGTGAAGCTACTGATGTCAAACCAATGCAATGCATTCATTAAAACAGCTTAAATCACTAAGGTGAACAGAAAGACATTGCTTGAATGGACCCTGTGTCTCACTCACATAAAAGCCCCACATTTACAGTAAGCCAAGTAAATCACCCACTCTGTAGAATATGTAATAAGTTCACAAATTTCAAAAACCTTTAATGTATTGGGTGATGAGAGTGACTTGATTCTAGTAATGTATTTCCAAAATGCACAATTACCACAGGGAAAAACACCAACTGGTTTAGTTCCCAGATAAGCCTGTTTAGGAACATCAACGTATGGATTCTTATAACCTGTTAAGTAGCTCCCAATACTTTTGGCAGTTATATAACTAATGCACAATTACCCATACTAATCCAGCTTAATCAGAGCTGGACACCCAGAGTGACGTAAACCCCCCCTGCCCACCCATTAATATTAATGCCGTCATGGTGGTTAAATCTTCCACGTTCGTAAGCAAACTGTAAATGTACATATTTTTATAAATGTAAAATAAATTTTTGTTTTTACACAAGTGTTTGTATGCAATTTGATCTCTAATCAAAATACTGTCAGACTATTCGTCTTCCTTTTTGATAAATCCATATTCAATTTTTGTGTTCGAAAATTATATGCTTTACTTACATAAACCTTTTGCAACATGCATTTTCCATTATATTTTTTTAGTTGATATATATAATCCGATATTCTTCATGTTTCACTGTTGCAGTCATCACACTTGGGTTATCTGCCTGCAGGTAGCCCTCAGTCGGCCGGAATACCAGAGTTTTGGGATTTCTGCGTCAATGCTGTCGCCTCTTCCATGACGTCAGGGGTATAAAACAAGCAGCCGACGCCATTACATCAGTCTTTCTTGCTGAGAAGAAGCCCGAAGCAGAAGCAGTTCGCAAGTGCCGGTTGGCCGCTACCTGAAATTTTTGTTTTTCGAGTTTCAAACCTGAACTCTTCTAAAGCTAACTACCCTTTTGGGGATCCTTTTTTCTTGCTCTAACCGATGTCAGAAAAAGTTAACAATTGTCTTGCCTGTGGAAAGCAAATACCTCACAGAGATTTTCATTCTTACTGCATCATCTGTTTAGGCCCAGACCACGACGTCCTTCGCTGTCTGTTTTGTGTCTTAACTCCTGAACCGTTCGTCGTTGGGCTATCGTTGTCGCTAAATTAATTTGTTCTCGTTCTCCGTATTCCAAAATGGCTTCGATAAGCCATCCGACTACCGATGTTCTGAAAAAAACGTAAAGATAAAGACAGAGACAGACTGCATTGGTCCAAAACTACCGACAACGCTTCCGTTAAGGTAGATACCAGCCCGCCGGTACTCAGTGAGGTGCCTTTACAGCCCTTGATGCCCGGTTCAACAGATTTGCAGGCCTCTGCTGAGAGCCATTTGGAGTCTGGTATGCCGCGAGATGCTTCTTCGTCTATGGAACCTGCGGATGTCTCTACCTTGGATGGGTCTAGAGCCACTGTGCAGGCACCAGCTTCATAGGGTGTATTCTGACCTACCGATGTTCAAATTAAACTGACAACTTCATTTTTAGCTAAAACTACCAAGTTTCTCAGGCCCAGAGTACGCACTACGCATAGAAAAACGATGACCGAAGCACATGCCAAAAAAACAAATGCTTAGAATGGCTGAAGACCTTATTATCCTAATTAGGGGAACCCCTGCTAAGAGACAAAGAATTCAGTTTCATTCTGATTCTACAGACCAGGAGTCCAATGACTGACCCTTCTGATTACCAGGACATACCCTTATCAACCTATGAAGATTCAGATGCAGAGGAATCCATTCCCTCTGCCTCCCCTCCAGAGGATTTTTCTTTTGGTGAAACCTTGCGTACTTTGAGAGAGCATTTCCGCTGGGAATGCCAGGACTATCCTCAGTCCAAAAAGAGACTCAGAGAATTTTTAGAGTTGCCTCAGCACAGGCCTCTAGCTATATACCCCCCATCTTGGATGTTGTAGATGATGTTTTCATGGAATCCAGTTTTACTATAGACACTTTATCACCGGCTCCTAGAAAACCTGACAGGTACTACAGAGTACTTGATTCTCACAAATTTCTCTTTAAGAATCCTACTGCGAATCCAGAGACCATTTCCCAGGGACCTAAAGGTATTAAGGCTGCTACAGCCAAAAACCCTACCCCTTCAGACAGGGATTCCAGAGCTTTAGACAGATGGGGTACGAAGGTATATACCTCTGCAACTCTTGCCATCAGGATATTGAATTGCCAGTTTCACATGTTGAAGTACCAGCAACATATTATGGAACTAATTAAACAAAAATGGTGCTTCTTCCTGACTGTGCAGAAAATAGATTTACAAGAGTTAATGCATTCTGCAAACCAAGTTAGAAAGCATACTTTGCAGTGTGGCTTTGATGCCCTAGAAGCATCTTGCAGGGCTGCAGTCACTGGGTCTGTGCTGAGAAGACATGCTTGGCTGAAGGAACAAACCTTGCCAGATCATGTCAAATCAAAATTACTAGACAATCCTTTAAATGAGGACTGTTTGTTTGGCACCAAAGCAGAAGAGGTTCTTAAAAAGGTGGAAGAAAAAGCTAAATCTATGCAAACTGTTAAAGAATTCTTACAAGTGCAGCCAACTAGATTCAGTAGGCATTGGCCTTCTAAAAACTGGTCCTTTCCAGCCCCTTCCAGGCCTTCTCAGTCCAAACCCAGGGGAAACCAACCACCCAGACTACAGTCTCAGGGTATGCAGAGATCTAAACAATGGAGTGCCCCCACCTCAAAAACAGGGAGTGGTAAGCCACCCCCTTATGGAAAAAGTTCACAATGACTTTTCAATTATCCTTCCCAGCCCTGCCCAATTACTTGCTCCCCTAGGAGGAAAACTTGCCCTTCATGCAAAAAACTGGATGTCCATTACTCAGGACCGATGGGTCCTAAACATTGTATCCCAGGGGTACAGATTCTACTTCCATTCACTGCCAACCCCAAGCGGGTTTCCAGACCTTTCTCCAAACCAGTGGGCAGAGGCTCAAAACCAAGTACTTTCCCTGCTCAATGTCAGGGCTATTCAACCTGTTCCAGTAGAACAAAGGGGGCAGGGTTTCTAATCCAGACTGTTCCTGGTGCCCAGAAGAGAGGGCTATTGGCGCACAATCCTGGATCTATCAATTCTCAACACCTTTCTGGTGGTCCCAAAATTCAAAATGCTTACCCTGCAACAATTTCTCCATATGCTAGCCAAGGATGCCTGGTTAGTCACCCTAAGGGAGTCTTGCAGGAAATATCTATGCTTCAGGACAGGCTCTATGCACTATCAGTTCTCTACACTTCCCTTTTGCTTGTCTACTGCACCCAGAGTATTCACAAAGTGCCTGGCTCCAGCCATTGCATACTGCAGGCAGAGAAATATCCAAATTTTCCCATACTTGGATGATTGCCTGTTTCAGACGGACAGTCAGGAATTGCACCTGGCATTTGTAAAAAGAGGTCTAACTTCATTGGGGTACACCATCAACGAAAAGAAATCACAACTGGTGCCCAGTCAAAAAATTGTATTCCTGGGAGCAAGCTTGACAACTTCCCAGATGGCATTTCTCACTCCAGAAAAACAGGTCTATTTGACCAACTACGTCAAACAAATGGCCACCAAAACCAGCTGTCTGCAAGGAAAATACTGCAAGCCGTAGGGTTCATGGCCTCATGCATTCTGCTAATTCCATATGCAAGAGTGCATATGAGGAAACTTCAATGGTACTTAAAAAGTCTTTGGTGCCAACATTCTCAGGACCTGGAAACAGTCATTCCTATCATACCTGATCTAGGGGCAGAGTTTCTTTGGTGTGCAGAAACATGCAACCACAACAAGGGACTGCCTTTCACTCAACCCCTCGCTGCCCAAACCCTGACAACAGACACATCAGACTATGCATAGCAAATGCATTCAGGGCAAGTGGAGCCCAGAACAAATTCTCCTGCACATCATTCAAAAAGAGATGCTAGCTGTATAGAATGCTCTGACAGCCTTCAAATTACCTAATCCTTCCAGGACAGCTGCTGATAAAAACAGACAACACCGCAGTTATGTGGTACATAAACAAGCAGGGGGGAACCCATTCTTACCCACTCTGCAGGTTAGCCATGACCCTGTGGAGCACAGCCTTGAGCAACCAAGTGCATCTACAAGCTAAATTCCTGCCAGGCAAACAAAATTCACTGGCAGACGACTTAAGCAGAAATCTCCTAGACCCACAGGAGTGGAAATTGGAGCCCAACACCTTCAACCTTGTAATCCAGCAGTGGGGGACACCAGATGTGGACCTTTATGCCTCCCCCAAGAACCACCAGTTGAGAAAATTCTGCACCAGGAACCCTCACAGCAGGGCCTGGAAGGTGGATGCCCTATCCTTCAAGTGAGAAAAACCTCTCAATTTATGCCTTTCCTCCTCTGCCCCTCCTCTCAAAAGTACTAATCAAGATCAAACAGGACAGGCCAAGGGCAATTCTTGTTGCCCCAGACTGGCCACACCAGCACTGGTTCCCACTCTTACGCAGTCTGACAACAGTGCCACCCTGGCATCTTCAACAGACACCTTCCCTACTGCCTCAGCAGGGGGGACAGATTTTGCATCCACAGTTGCAAACCCTAAACATTACAGCCTGGCTTATCCTCTGAATACACCACCAGCAACCATTAGCAAACAGGTGCTGGATGTCATTCTTGAGACCAGAAGGCGTAGTATTAGGAAATCCTGTGCTGAAAAGTGGAAAAGATATTGTTCTTGGAATCAGTCTCAAGGAAAGGACACAGTAGTGCCCACCTTACCTCAAATCCTGGATTACCTAGCAGAGCTACTCCACAGAGGCCTATCCTTCTCCTCCATTAAGATTCATGCCTCTGCCATCTCAGCTCATTATAATACTGAGCCACCTCTATTTTCTTACCCTCTCATCAAACAGTTTCTGAGAGGGGCTAACAACTTAAGGCCCCCTAGGAGAGCACCTACCCCTGCCTGGGACCTTAACTTTGTACTGGAAAAGCTCACACTTTCCCCTTTTGAACCTGCTGCTTCAGCAGAGGTAAAATTCCTCTCTCGGAAAACAGCCTTGCTTTTAGCTATAACTTCAGCAAGAAGAGTGTCTGAGTTACAGGCACTAATGGCTGTGGAACCCTTCATTATTTTCCATGCTGACAGGGTTTCCCTCAGGACTAACCCAGCATTTATGCCTAAGGTGGTGTCTAGTGTGGCTTTAAACCAATCCATCCATCTACCAAGCTTCTTCCCTAATCCTCAGAATAAAGGGGAAAGGGTCCTGCACTCCTTGGACGTGCACAGACAGCTCAGGTTCTACCTTGACAGGACTAAAACCTTCAGAAATTCTGACCAGCTGCTTGTCAGCTTTGCTACAGGGACAGAAAGCAAGACCATTTCAAAGCAAACCATTTCCAAATGGATAGCACACTGCATCCATTTCTGCTACAAGCACCATGGAAAACCTACCCCACAGGGGATCAGAACACATTCCACTAGGGCTACTTCCACCTCTACAGCATTTCTCAGGGGAGTTCCTACCAGGGACATTCTGGAAGCTGCAATCTGGAGTTCTGTACACACCTTCACAAGCATTACCACTTACCTATTTTTTTCTAAATCCTGAGCTGTATTTGCTACGGCAGTCTTACAAGGCCTGCTAGCCAGCCCTAACACTTCTTGACTGCCTCCACCCTTCCTCAGCTTTGGGAATCAACCCAAGTGTGATGACTGCAGCAGTGAAACACGAAGAACATAGTACAGTTGTGTACACTTACCATAAATGTAGATGTTCGAGTGTATTCACTGTTGCAGTCCTGGTTTCCCTCCCTCCAGCCCCCTGGTTTTCTCTATCCTTCTACCTATCTTCTCTGTGGCCATTTTTAATAGCAGTGGTATTTACTTTTTACTGGTGGTGTTCCACAACATATACTAGCTTCCTATTTGGGGAGTTCCTGACATTCGGGGCAAGAAAAACTGATGTAATGGTGTTGGCTGCCTGTTTTATACCCCTGATGACCTGACGTCATGGAAGAGGCGACAGCATCTGATGCAGAAATCAAAAGACTCTGGTATTCAGGCTGACTGAGGGCTACCTGCAGGCAGATAACCCAAGTGTGATGACTGCAACAGTGAATACATTCGAACATCTACATTTATGGTAAGTATACACAACTGTACTTTACTAGGTATACCCTGCTCATCATTTCAATAGCATTAAAAATTGTACCTCTGAGATGCAAAATAACACATGAAAAATATTTCCTGTTACCATTATTCCTTTGGGTTGAAAGTAATTCCAAAGGGGTCCAATACTTGTCAGCCTACCATTGTCTTTTCATTCCCCATAGCCATTGATCATTAAGTAATATACACATCATTTTATAATAAATTAAGCTTGATTCATTATATCTTTGGTACCAATGGTGCATAAACTACAGGCACTACTGGTGATTCCCTGCATGGGGAGGAAAGTAAACCTATATTTTTTGTCTGTGAGTTGCTTAAGCTGATAGAGCTATTTTTTGTTGTACCTGCACCATTTTGTTTTCTGTTTTAAGAAATCAGGTTGGTGTGGTGTTTTTGTTCTTTGTAAGAGATAGACACTTAAATCTTAAATTATCCAGGCTGCACATTCCACGTGCTTTTTTTTTTTTTGCTAAATTATTTCTTGAGTGATAGTTAAATACACAGTGAATTTCTGTGTCTGTCTTTTCTGAGAAGACTCTAAGCCTGCATAAACTGCACGCACTGCTGGTGATGCCCTGCTAGTTATTTTCCCCACCCACCCTGCCTTTACTTGATGTGTGTTTTAAACCTGGTGGTGGTAAGCTGCCCACCCTTATTATAAATTGAGCTTGAAAAGCTTCTCCCTTTTTACACCGTGGTTGAAATCTTAAATTATTTATTTGCCTTTCCTTCTGCTTATTTTGAAAAAAAAAAATTAGTGCATTTTGACTCTCATTATCTGTAGAACAGGCACCACCCACTTACCTCTTGCTGCAAAAACACAGAAGCGTGCTTGCTCTGAATTCATTATCTAACTAGCGGTTGGATAAAGTAGTGTATGTTTACACTCTAGCATGCACGCTTCTGTGTTTTTGCAGCAAGAGGTAAGTGGGTGGTAGCTTGGTCTGTTTAGGATGAGGAAACACTTGAGTTTTCTGCATGTAGTTTTATTGGCTGGATGGGATATTAATCGGCTTATCTTGTTTATAATGCCTTTATAAACACTATACAGTTGAGTGGCTTTTGCTCATTTCCTCAAAGTGAAGTACTTTTGTTGAAAAACAGCTTATAAAAGTATGATTAAAGTACACTGCTGTATCCATATCTTTGTTTGTTAATATCTTTGTTTGTTTGTGGTAGCATTTCCCTCCAGACACTCCTTTACTGTGCTTTCACATTAGGAGGACTGGATTATTTATTTAGTGGCAGTAGGCGTTTACCTGGTCTATTTGAGCTGGGAAGCGCACAGTAGGGCTTGAAGTGTAGTCATTGTATTAGCCATTGGGCCCCGTCAGTTTTCTGTATTTCCAAGAGCTGGCATAAATTCAGCACATTTGCATGGAGTTGTTTGCTGTATCAGTGCCCTTTACAGATGCAGATATCTGGAAACATTGCTTATATTCATTATACTCTGAAAGTTTACTGTGCTAGTTACCTTAGTATAACACCCAGGACTATTGCTGCTCAGAGAGCATCTTTTTTGGCACTGGGCAGCATCGCTGGTTAGGTTAGCTGCTGATTACACCACATAAGCACACTTCCCTCATCCCATTACAAACACCCTCCACTGCTATTCTTTTCAAGTACACATTAGGACCTGCTACCATGGATGGGCACTTTCCTGCTATCTCTGCATTCATCTGCGTGGACATGGGTATCCTGAGGCACTGTAAAAATTGCCTTATGTGCACTGACAACCACTTAATTCTTGAACAAATACAGTATGTGAGAGATGTAGTTACACGACTACACTCTCACACACAGACACAAAAGGCAACAAACAGGCTTGTCAATGACTCAGACACATCACTCACTGCACCTACAAAGGACCACACACACAAACCCACATATGCGGAGATGCTCACATGTAACTTACCCAAACCTCAAAGGCCTCTCCAGTGCAGTTTTCAGAAACCCTGCATGTACACTAGACAATTTGCATCACAACACATAAAGCCACTTCTCATTGTGCCTCAACTACCAAGCCCATAAGGAGAAACACTCCACGACCCAGTATTCTTGTCATAGGAAACTCCATTGTGAGACACACACTGATGCCCCTCTTACCAGGCTGAATAAGGCGAAAGTTACAATTGCCTGCCAGGGGCCAGGATTCACTAGATCACACAAGCACAGGTCACTTGCTCCCAAGTATCAGTATGACTCAGTCACAGTCCATGTGGCCATGAATGACCTGAGACATACCTCCTTGAACTATATGAAGAGAGACATGATTGAGCTCTCAGAATGTGTCACAGGCAGGTGTGAGCCTAGCATTGAACAACATTCTGCCGTCTCCAGAGATAATGCCATAATACCAGCAGAAAATGATTGACTTTAATGATTGGCTTAGCTATTGGTGTCATTCCAAAAGGGCCCAATACTTGTCAGCCTGGGAGGACATGGTTGATGGGCAATGCTGCTTTGCCAGATATGGTCTTCACCTCTCACCTCTAGGCTTTCAGCTATTGGCTTAAATGTTATCCACCCCATAGTGCCTTTTTTTAGTTGCCAAGCAGAGAAACCTTCCAACATAACAAAGGCTACTCAGGACAAGCTAAAGGTGCTACTGCTCAGTGCTAGGAGCCTCAACAAGAAACTGCATTCTCTGGAAACCCTCTTCACCCTGGAGAATGCTGACATATATGCAGTTACTGAAACATGGTTCAAAGCCATGGAAAGCACTCCAGCAGTGCATGGCTATAATGCCTTTCATACATTCGGCTATAATGCCTTTCATACATTCTGACCACCCACTTAACATGAAAGTGCTAAAGGTGGAGGTGTATGTATGTACATAAAGGATAAGCACACCTTAAA
This sequence comes from Protopterus annectens, assembly GCF_019279795.1. Taxonomy (NCBI): domain Eukaryota; kingdom Metazoa; phylum Chordata; order Ceratodontiformes; family Protopteridae; genus Protopterus; species Protopterus annectens. The sequence continues at coordinate 75,017,049 of NC_056744.1, read as the reverse complement.
GACTGGTCAAACAATATGACATGCCTGAGCTGCTCCATGTCCAACTAACCATGGGAGAAGACCATTACCATATTCCTGGTAGCTACAGGTCCACCAATATAAACCAGGAAACCCATACATCATATCTGAAGTCACTAGAATCACTCACCATCCAGCTTAATACTATGCTCATGGGTAATTTTTAAGTACCGCTCCATTAATTGGGAGGCATATACGACTATTAACATACAGGTCCAAAGATTTCTTGACTGTAAATTCAAATGCCCTAGAGCAACTAGTGTGCATTCCCACTAGGGGGAACAAAAATCCTAGACCTAGTACTCACAAATATGGGAGAGTGCTGCACCCCCCCTAGTGTTATGTCCTTACTAGTAAGATCAGATCACAAAGTGGTCTCCCTTGAAATAAATGTAAAACTAGTCCCCCCCCACCTAACACCAAAAACTTTAAGAGCTTCTCTAAGGTCATTTACTCCCTATTAAGGGATGGCATAGCTAGTTTCCAAGAAAATCCAGAAAACACAAAAACCTACACAGGGGCATATACAAAAGCCTTGTATGACCATATAAACAACTGCATGAAAACGGCAGTACCAGACCAAAATAAACCCAGATCAAACCCCAAAAATAAGCTGCACTGGTGGACCCCTAGTATTAACAGGTTGTCCAACAAAAGAAAGAAAGTCCTATTGAGAAATTAAGAAGGAATGTGCACAATGAGAAATAAGTCCCACATTAGTTTAAACAAATGAATCAGGGTACTAGTCAAGTCTCTGAAAGCAGACCTTGAGATAAAAATAGCCTTCAAAGCTAAGGATAACCATAAGACATTTTTTCAGTTATGTCTGCTATCTAAAAGGCAACACCCAACCATGTGTGGAATTAGTTGTAGCTGGCATCAACTACATTCAAACAGAAGAGATAGCAAATCTGCCGGCCGACAAATTTAGCTTAAGTTTCACCTCCCAATCACTCCCAGTTCTCTACCAAAAAGTACCATCCAGTATTCCACCGCTAGTTATCACCAAAGATCAGGTTGCCACTGTATCAGGACTTATCAAGTCCGTTGGGATCTCTATTTAACCACAGCCTCTGGACTGGCTTTGTCCTGATAGAGTGAAAGACTGCGACAGTCACACCTCTGCATAAAGGGGGACCATCCACTGTCCCGAGAAATTACAGACCCATAAGTTTGACTAATCCTGTATGTAAGGCCATGGAAAGAATAATCATGGACCTGATAAATAATGACATAGGAGACCTCCAAAAACTGGACCCGACCCAATTTGGCTTGGTCAAGGGCAGGTCATGCCCACTGAAACTGGTGGATTTCTTTGAAAAAGTCACTAAAGCCATGAATGAGGGTAAACAATACGTACTGCCTACCTAGACCTGGCCAAGGCATTTGACACAATTCCCCACTCTAGTGTTATAAATAAACTCACAAAACTGAGAATAATTTTCTGTCACCAGATGGCTAGGCATTTGGCTCATGGACAGGACACATGATTAAGTGGATGAATCCAGAACCAGCAAGAGGCCAGTTATTAGTTGTGTGCCACAGGGCTCAGTACTAGGACCACTCCTGTTCGGAATATACTTCTCTGAAATCAAGGCAAATGTGGAAGGCCTCTGGATGTTTACCGATGACTGCAAGCAGGGGGCAATCATTGAATCCCCCAACAATGTATATATCCTTCAGGAGGGTGTAGATTAGACAGATGATTGGTAGCAGAACCATGGCCTTAAACTAAATGCAAAAAAATGCATTCTCATACCTTTTGGAAAGTCAATTACCCCTGCAAATCGCATCATCAATAGTATGCCCCTTAGAGCTTATATAGAGGTGAGAGATGTAGGTATGCAGGTAGATAGTAGCCTGAACTTTGACTGCCATGTGTCCACAGTGGTGAGGAAATCCTTTTATGTGACACAACTTATAAGTAGAGGTATGGCATTTAGATTCAAAGAAATTATAGTCCTGCTGTGTTCAACCTTCAGTAGACCAATAATTAAGTACAGAGTTACCTCACAGGTTCCTCACAAAGAATATACAAAGTGTAAACAACATGAACTATGCAGATAGACTAAAATCCATATCCCTTTACTCTGTCTCCTACCGTCTGTTAAGGGGTGACCTATAAGGCACTCACAAATCCAGCCCTGGTGGAGCTGTTAGACATCCGCAAGTCAAACAGCGCAAGGCTCACCTGATCTAGGGATCTAAACTTAGTAACTTAAACAAAACATACTGGAGAAACAGATATGTGTCTTGGAGTTTGCCCCTTCTTTGGAACAGGCTTCCTATTCACATTAAGCAGAGCCCATCCCTGCCACTCTTCAAACACAGTTTGGATCAATGGATGCGGAATCACAAATTCATACTTAGGGTAGTGCCTCTGTCCCTAGGGGCCATATATTGAGTAATATGTTTTTATATTGGCTAGGCTTGTAAGGACCCTTACACTGTTAGCCTAGTAATTTCCTATGAACCATTAGGTAAATTTTGCTATTTGTTTTCATTAGGCAGTCATACAGCATGTTCTGCTATTTAACTTTACTATTCAAGCAAATGAATGCCTGAAGAATGTCTGCTATGATGCTGTTATCTAAAATCTGTCGTGGATCCTGTACACAAACTGTGTTTGCTTTGGACTTTGTCTGGTAGTATCCCAAATGAAACATATATGTAGTATTTCAAATAGCCATGTTTTTTGTTTGTATTATTTTTGCTTGGCTAATTCAGTAAGGCTGTAGTGACCTTATCCCCTGAAAATAAATGTATTTTAATGAATGAGTCAGTCTTTGGCAGTATCACTGCAAAGTAAAATTATGACCACTAAAAGTATTTCATATTTCCTAGGTGACCACCTCTTTGGATACAGATGTATGAAAACATCATTCAAGCCACACTTAATGTTATCCGATGCATTATATTTAATGTTTGCAAATAGTATTACTGCTTCTTTTCTAAGGGTTTCTTAATGGTAGTTGAAAGGTAACTATAATTCCCCTAATTTTTAAATGTACATGTAAATCTAGACCTAATCTGTGGTAAACCATTTCAGAGTTGTACATGTCATTTTCCTTGGCAATACACTCCCTTCTTGTTACTTATTTGTGGTCGTATATCTGAAATTCCTTATTTTTGTGTTTGCTTTAGCTTAACTGTCTTTGTCATGTATGTTGATAAGCATTTAGCTCCAGCTTCCTCATCATGTCAAACTAGAAACGTTTCTTGTGACAATCCCCCTTGAGAGGATTTAATACTTTGATGCAAATCTGTCTTAAAAATGTTACTTTTTGTAATGTTTTTTTGATTTCAAGAGATTAACTGAATGAACTCAAATCTTGCAATTTGTCAGTTCTGAAACAATTACCCCTTGAAGAAGCAGTAAATTACTTTAATACCAAATTCCTATCCATCCTTGATGCCCATGCAACAACATGGACTATTAGAAGCAAAACAGAAGTTGCTCCTTGGCTCTCAAAAGAAACCAGACAAAAAGTGCTACTTAGAAATAAGGCTTGGACCACTTCGCGGACCACAAAAAAACAGCTAAGAAATTAAACAAAAAAAATTCACCACATTAAACAAGAAAAACTACTACTGTCATCTACAAGAAAAACACCAAAACAAGCCACAAAAGTTTTTGGTAGATATAAACAAACTCCTTAGTCCAGGACAATCCTCCACTCCTGCCCCCTTGGATTCTAACTAAAAAAACCCCAAAAGAAATTGCTAATACTTTTAACAGCTTCTTTACAACGTCCATCCAGAACCTAGCTAACCAATTATCCCCCAGATGCCCATATTCTCCAGTCACTGCACCCAGCACCCAACTCTCCTTTAACTTCAAACCAGTTTGCACATCTTTTGTCCGAAAATTACTTAAGAAACAGCCTGTTGGCTGATCTACTCCCTGCAGAATATCTACAAAAAGCTGCAGATGCCATAGCATACCCCAACAGAACTATAACTGAAGCGTCCATCCCCTCCGTCTTGAAGATGTCCCATGTCATCCCACTCCATAAAGGGGGCAGCTCTACTGACCTGTCATACTATAGACCCATAGTTATTCTGTCACCTTGGCTAAAATTATGGAAAAATGCATCCATAATCAACTCCTGAACTATCTTATCCGTAATAATCTTCTAGCCAACACCCATCATGGCTTTAGACCATTCCATAGTACAACCTCAGCCCTCCTCTCCTTCTCTAACGTCATTAACCAACACTGAAACAATAATAAACTTTCCTCTGCTATCTTTCTCAATCTTTCGAAAGCCTTTGATATGGTAAACCACCAAATACTCATAAACACTTTGAAATCCATCTCCCTAGAGGACCAGGCCATCCATTGGTTTCAATCCTATCTCAGTGGCAGACAACAGGCTGTCCTGTGGCCGAGCAAACTATCCACCCTTTTCCCATCACCCTCAGAGTACCCCAAGGCTCCATACTAGGTCCACTGTTATTTTCCTTTTTCATCAATGATTTGTGTAAGGTCATCCCAAATGCAACAGGCATTCAATATGCGGATGACTCCACTTTAGTATGCTCCGACACTTCACCTACAGAGTTGCAGATTCTATCCCAAAATACTTTTAACACAGTTGAAAATTGGCTCCTTAACCATTGTCTCATGTTAAATCTTAATAAAACCAAACTGCTGCTTTTCTACTCCATTCGCAGGTCTACCCCTACGACCTTTAGATTAAAATCCACCAACGGCACAATTATTTCCCTAGATTCCTCAACCAAACTCTTAGGAGTTATAATAGGTAATAACCTTTAAGTTTGATCTGTATATCAATAAAACTATTAAAACAGTTAATAAAAAACTTAGCTCACTATATAGGCTCAAGCCCTTCCTAACGCCATTAGCCAGAACTGTAATTGCTCATACACATCTAGTTTCCTCCCTCCTCAATGTTTCCCTCTGTTTACAAACCTCAGCAAAACTGACCTTAATAAACTTTCTAGCACCTACAATCACACTTCTAGATTTGCTATTGATGCAGCCTACAGAACTCATCACTGTCATAACGTAAATCTACTAGGATGGCTTGAACTGCCTAACCTACTTCAGGTTACCAGCTAATAGGTGCACACAAGATCCTCTACCAACCAGATAATACACCCATACTTAAAAACCTCATCACCCCTACAGTAACCTTCGTGCACTTCGTTCATCTGAAAGTCTACTAGTTCAAACTCTCAAATTCAACAACACAGCCAGAGAATCTCTATTTGCTAACTCTGTTGGCAAAACTTGGAATCACTCTCTCTGCCTCAGTTCAAGAAAAGTCTGATTCTTTTCTAATCCAGACTTACTCTAACCATCACTCGTGTGCACATGGAGGACGTTTGCCTACACTTGGTTTCTTAACTTATATATCCTATGATCTCCTTAGATCTACTACCAGGTTAGCCTACTAGACATTCAGTAACCTGTCATTCTTAAAAAGACTGTGGAATTTTCCATCTGAGCAAAATGTAATAATTTATTTGTGTATATCTGTTTGTTTGTTTACATCTGTGTACAAATCTTTTTATTTGTGTTTATTTTGTGTTTTAACAAACTGTTATGTTTTTACAGTTTAAATGTGTTTTTTGGAGCTTTTCTCCCCGGGCCTCCGCTGAAAATGGACATGTATCCAGTCGGACTATCCCGGTAAACAAATGTAAAATAAATAAACTATTTCACTATTTGAAAGTTACCATGTAGTATAAGGGAATCAGTTTTTTATGTCGGACTAGTAATCGTTATCCAGGAGTTAGATCTAAAGTCTTTTGATTAGCATAAACTTAATCTTTTACTTGGCTGCAACAGTGAGCCTAAAAATAATTTGCATTTTTTGACATTGTAACAATGAAAATGTTCTCCGTGTTTCACTGTTGCAGTCATTACATTTGGTAATCAGCTGGCAGGTTTCCCTTAGTTGGCCTGAATAAAGTCTTGGGTCCTGCGTCGGTTGCTGTCTCCTCTTCCATGACGTCAGGGTATAAAACATGCAGCCAACGCCATTTTATTCAGTCTTTCTTGTCGCACGGTGCCCGAAGCAGAAGCAGTTCGTAAGTGCCAGTCGGTCGACTCCTGAAATTTTCGCGTTCGAGTTTCAGAACCGAAGTCTTAAACTAAAGCTAAGTACCCCATTGGGGAAACTTTTTCTTGCTCCTTACCGATGTCAATAAAAGTTAATAATTGCATTACTTGTGGGAAGCAAATACCTCATAAGGAGTTTCATTTGTACTGTATTCCTTGCCTAGGCCCAGATCATAACGTGCCTTGCTGTCGGTTTTGTGCTAGATTTAACCAATGCACTATTGAGCGTCGGTATATTTTTGCTTCAAAATATTTTGGATCCAGATTTATTTACCTTGAAATGTCATCGGTTAGCAGTCCGACTACCGGAGTTCACAAAAAAACGCAAAGAAAAAGACAGACCGTCGAGGTCCAAAACCGACGACAAAGCTTCTTCTAAGCCAGTCGCTGCTTCTCAGTGCGGCGCTTTCGCAGCCCCTGATACCCACTACTTTTGAGTCGCAGGCCTCTACCGAGACCCAAGCGGAGTCCGGTATGCTGCGAGATTCTCAGAGTATTGAACCCACGGATGTCTCTCCCTTGGATGGGTCCAGAGCCGCTGAGCAGGCACCGGCTTCTGAGGGTGTTTTCAGGCCTCAACATTTTTACATAAAGCCGACGCCAGCTTCAAAAACAAACTCAAAAACAGTTTCTAAGTCTAAAAAACTGACGCATGAGCCACGTGCTCAGGCCCTTATGCCTAAAAAGCAGATGATCAAAATGGCTGAGGACTTAATTACCTTGATCAGGAGTTCCCAACCCACCCCTTCTAAGAGGCGTAGTCAAGACACTGATTATGAATCTTCAGGTCAGGTTTCCTTTTCTTCTGATTTCTCTTTGATCAGGAATTTTCTATTCCTCCCTATGAGGATTCAGATGCAGAAGAATCCATCCCATCTGCATCTCCTCCTGAGGATTATTGTTTTGGTGAAACTTTGCATACTTTAAGGGGACATTTTCATTGGGAGAATCAGGATTTCTCTGAATCTAAAAAGAGGCTTAGGGATTTCCTTCTCCTTCCTCAGCATAGGCCTTTGGCTATACTGCCTGTATTAGACATTGTTGATGATGTGTTTTCGGAATCAAGCATGGCTCCTGATTCCCTACCTCTGGCTCCTAGTAAACCAGACCGATATTACAGGGTTCCTGATTCCCACAAATTTCTATTCAAAAATCCTGCTGCTGATCCTGAGACTATATCATAGGGTCCCAAAGGTGTAAAGGCCTCTACAGCCCAAAATCCTACCCCCTCTGATAGAGATTCCAGGGCGCTGGATAGATGTGGAAATATATGTCTGCAACATTGGCAATTAGGGCCTTAAACTGCCAGTTTCATATGCTTAAATATCAACAGCATGTTATGGGCTTATTGAAACAGAAAATGATGTTGATTTGTGATTGTGTGGAAAGTAAAGAATTGCAGGAATTATTGCATGCAGCAGAACAGGTTGGTAAGCATACTTTGCAATGTGGTTTTGATTCCTTGGAGGCCTCTTGCGGGCCGCAGTTACTGGACATGTGATTAGAAGGCATGCCTAGCTCATGGAGCAAAATCTGCCTGATCATGTTGAAGCTAAATTGTTGGATGCCCCTTTACAGTATGATACTCTGGTAATAAGGCAGAAGAGGTTTTAAAGAAAATGGAAGACTAAGCTAAATCTATGCAAACTGTAAAAGATTTTTTACAAGTGTAGACACTGGCCTACTAAAAACTGGTCCTTTCCTGTGTCCAACAGAGCCTCTCGAGGCAAATCCAGGCGCTCAAAAGGCTCTAATACCAATCACAGGGTTCTTACAGGTCAAAGCAATGAGGTGCCTCCACCTCCAAATCTGGAGGAAATAAAGCACAACCCTACAGTAAGTGGTCTCAATGACTTCCCTCTACCTTCACCAAGCACTTGTCTCTTGGCAGCCCCCTTGGGGGGAAAATAAGCACTTCATGCTCAAAATTGGCGGTTAATTACCCAGGACAAGTGGGTATTAAACATAGTATCCCAGGGGTACAGATTTCATTTCCATACTTTGCCAATTCCAAACGGTTGGCCAGATCTGCCACAAAATCAATGGGTAGAGGCTCAGAAACAAGTTACGTCCCTCATGGAGATGGGGGCTATTCAACCAGTGCCAGAACAGGAAAAAGGATAAGGTTTTTATTCAAGGCTGTTCCTGGTACCCAGATAAGACAATGCATGGAGTCCAATACTGGACTTATCGATTTTAAACATGTACCTGGACACTCCAAAATTCAAAATGCTGACTTTACAACAGCTACTGCCTGTGCTGGGCAGGAACGCTTGGTTAGTGACTCTAGACTTAAGAGGCATACCTGCATATCCCAATAAGGGAATTGTGCAGAAGATACCTCCGCTTCAAGGCAGGTTTTTTTGCATTACCAATTCTCTGCACTGCCCTTTGGCTTATCTACTGCGCCCAGGGTCTTTACAAAGTGACTGGCACCAGTAATTGCATTTTGCAGACAAAGAAGCATGCAAATTGATCCTTAACTGGACGACTGTCTCATTCAAGCAGAGAACAAGGACTTTCTTCTTCAACATCTGGCGTTTGTAAAAAGGCTTCTAACATGCCTAGGGTACACAATAAACGAAAAGAAATCACAACTGGTACCCTCTCAAATAATTACATTCCTGGGTGCAAGCTTGAATACAACTGCCCAGATGGCTTACCTTACGCCAGACAAACAAAGGAAACTGACAACATTCTTCAAACAGATGACAACAAAAACCCAGTTATCTCCAAGACAAATTCTTCAGGCTTTGGTGTTCATGGCATCCTGCATTCTACTAATTCCATATACAAGACTGCATATGAGGAAACTTCAATGGTACCTGAAAAGTTTATGGAGTCAACATTGTCACAGTCTGGAAATAATGATTCCTCTCATTCCCTGCCTACAACAGGAGTTTCTTTGGTGGGCAGAGACATGTCACCAAAATAAAGGACTGTCATTCACTCTACCCCCTGCCACCCAAACCCTAACTACAGACGCATCAGACTATGCTTGGGGGCCCACCTGGCGGGTTTATGTATTCAGGGCATATGGAGCCCAAAACAAATGCATCTGCATATTAACCAGAAAGAGATGCTAGTGGTTCAAAATGCTCTGACAGCCTTCAAGGACTTACTTCATCCAGGACAACTACTGATAAAGACAGACAACACCACGGTTATGTGGTACATAAACAAGCAGGGGGGTACACATTCCTTCCCCCCTTTGCAGACTAGCCATGGCATTGTGGAACACAGCCTTGACTTACCAAGTACATCTTCAAGCTCAGTCCCTGCCAGGAAAGCAAAATACTCTGGCAGATGACCTAAGCAGAAATGTTATGGACCCGCACGAGTGGAAACTTGATCCACAAATCTTCAGCATGGAAGCACAGAAATGGGGGAGCCCAGACTTAGATCTATTTGCCTCTCCCCAAAATTATCAACTGGACCAATTCTGCACAAGGACTTATCACAGACAAACATGGAAAGTGGATGTCCTTTCCTTCTGTTGGAAAAACCTGTCAGTCTATGCCTTTCCCCCTCTGCCTCTTCTCTCCAAGGTCTTACTAAAGGTCAGACGAGAAAAACCAAAAATGATCCTAATTGCTCCGGACTGGCTTCGCCAGCACTGGTAACCAATCCTAAGGAATATGTCTCCACTCTCTCCTTGGTACTTGCCTCACATACTTCATCTACAGTCTCAGCGGAACAGTCAAATTCTGCACACCCAGCTCCAAACTCTGAACCTTGCAGCATGGCTGATCATTTAATTATTCAAACAACACCTCTCAGTAAATCTGTGATGGATGTCATTTTGGAAGCTAGAAGGCCTAGTACTAGAAAATCTTATGCTGATAAATGGAAGAGGTTCTGTGCTTGAAACCAAGCACAAGGAACAGACACAGCAAAACCAAATATTCCTCATATTTTACAATACTTGACTGAGATGCTTGAGAAAGGTCTATTTTTTCTTCAGTAAAAATCCATGCCTCTGCCATCTCAGCTCATTACAGCACGGAGCCTCCCATCTTTTCTCATCCTCTGCTAAAACAGTATCTTAGAGGGGCCAGAAATTTAAGGCCTCCCAGAAGATCACCAACTCCTGCATGCGACCTCAATTTTGTGCTGGAAAAACTCACCCTGCCTCCTTTTGAACAAGCAGCTACTGTGGATATAAAATGTTTATCTTGTAAAACAGCTTTCCTTTTGGCAATCACTTCAGCAAGAAGGGTTTCAGAACTACAGGCTCTCATGGCTGTGGAGCCTTTTATTACATTTTACCCGAGAGGAGGTCCCTTGGGACCAATCCTTCCTTTATGTCTAAGGTGGTATCCAGTGTAGCTCTTAACCAAACTATTCATCTGCCAGCATTTTACCCAAATCCGCAGAATAAGGGGGAGCGGATTCTGCATTCACTGGACTTGCACAGACAACTAAGATTCTACTTAAACAGGACTAAATCTCTAAGAAAGTATGAGCAACTACTGGTGGCATTTGCTTCAGGATTAGAGGCTATATCAAAGCAGACTATTTCTAAGCGGATAAGCCACTGCATTTGTTTCTGCTACTTGCACCATGGTAAACCTGTGGCCAAGGGAATTAGGTCACATTCCACCAGGGCTGCCTCTACCTCAGCAGTCTTTCTCAGAGGAGTTCCAACTAAAGACATTCTAGAAGCTGCTACGTGGAGCTCTGTGCATACCTTCAAAAAGCATCATCATTTGCCTCTTTTCTCCAAATCCAGGGCAGGCTTTGCCACTGCAGTTCTGCAGGGCCTTATAGCCGCCCCTAATGCTGTTTAGTTCCATCCTCCCATCCATAGCTTTGGGATTCTACCCAAATGTAATGACTGCAACAGTGAAACACGAAGAATATAGTACAGTTGTGTACACTTATCATAAATGTAGATGTTCGAGTGTATTCACTGTTGCAGTCCGGGCTACCCACCCGCCATCCCCCTTTTCTATAACTTCTCTTTCCTTCACTATATTCTAAAGCCTTTGTGGTGTATTTGCTTTTAGATGAAGGTAAAGTTTATGTTGCTAAAAGTGCATTTATATATATTGCTGTTTATTATACATACATATATATATATATATATATATATATATATATATATATATACATATATATATATATATATATGGGTCTACTTCTTTTGACCTAACTTTCATTTGCCTGACACTCATTTGCCTGACCCCATTTGACTGAAATTTAATTTGCCTGACACTTCATTTGCCCGACACTTCATTTGACTGACAAGTATTATTAGCAAGAAAATGGAATATGCCCCCTTCCCCACTGTAGTGCGATCCTGGAGTTAGAATATACAGTTAGGGGGGGGTGTGATATTGTTAACTTTTGATGTAATATTGCTTAGTAAAAGAAAAGTAAGTGGGGAGCTGTGCCCCCCACACCCCCCCAACTATATATTCTAACTCCAGGGTCGCACTACAGTGGGGAAGGGGGCATATTCCATTTTCTTGCTAATAATACTTGTCAGTCAAATGAAGTGTCAGGCAAATTAAATTTCAGTCATTTGGTCTCAGGCACATGGGAGTTAGGTCAAAAGAAGTAGACCTCTATATATATATATATATATATATATATATATATATATATGTATATATATATATATATATATATATATATATATATATATATATAGATATATATATATACACACATACATATATATATATATATATATATAAATATAAATTTATTTATATATATTTTTTTTTGCTTCCCATTTGGGGGGCACCTGACATCTGGGGCAAGAAGAACTGAATAAAATGGCATCGGCTGCATGTGTTATACCCTTGACGACCTGATGTCATGGAAGAGGAGACAGCAACTGACGCAGGACCCAAGACTTTGTTATTCAGGCCGACTGAGGGCAACCTGCCAGCAGATTACCAAATGTAATGACTGCAACAGTGAATACACTCGAACATCTACATTTATGGTAGGTGTACACAACTGTACTTTACTTGATGTCCTTCAAGGATGCATCTGCAGTCCTTACAAATGGGTTGTCCTGTCGTCAGGCAGCCCTTCGGTCGGCCGGATTCCAAAGTCTGGGTCTGGCCTCGGCTGGTGTCGCACTTCACCCGACGTCATCTCTGCTGGTCTTCGGGTATAAAGGCATCAGCCGATGCCATTTTCCTCAGTCTTTCTTGCCGCGTGGCCCAAGCAGAAGCTGTTCGCAAGTGCCGGTCGGTCAGATCCAGAGATTACTACTACCGAATACTACTTGAAGACTTCTAAAGCTAAGTACCCCGTTGGGGACTCTTTCTTGCCTCAGCCGATGTCAGAAAAAGTGAATAACTGTTTAACTTGTGGGAAACAAATACCTCATAAAGATTTCCACTCTTACTGCTTACCTTGTTTAGGCCCAGTCCACGACGTAGCAGCTTGTTTAGCCTGTGCTTCCTTCAACCGACGGAGGCTTAGGCGTCGGTCGGAGTTTGCTGAACAGTTTTTCGGCTCAGATTTTGCATACATTATGCCGTCGGATCCTCCGACTACTCAAATTGTTAAGAAACGCAAAGAAAAGGACCGACACTCGCGGTCCGCGGTTTCGGCCGAAACCACGGTTAAGCAAACCGCGAGTGTCTCGGTTTCGGCCGAAACCGAGCAAACGGTTCAATCTTCAGCCGAATCCATGACTACTACCGAGGCCCCTTCTACCCTTGTTGAATCGGCCTCTGAAGTTTTGCCTACTAACGTGGTTTCTCTAGAATTATCTGACACCATCCCTTTGGATGTCTCTACCCCAGCACGTGGTGCTGCTAGGCCTCCTGCAGCCATGTCTATAAAGGCCTTTGCCAGGGCTAAAGCAGCCAAAACTGCTAAGTCTGTGCCTGTTAAGCCCCCCTCTCACAGGCCCAGTTCCAGTTCCCAAATGCTTACATGGGCAGAGGATCTCATCTCTTTAATAAGGGGATCCCAATCTCACCCAGACAGGGCCTCTCAACTTCCAGAAAAGAGACCTAGAGCAGAGCCCCCTGAGCCAGTGTCCTCAGATGACTCTTCTGATGTTTCAGACAATACAGACCATCCAGAGGCTCCTCTTTCTACTTATGAAGATTCTGATGCTGAAGAATCTATTCCTTCTGCCTCTCCACCAGAGGAATTTTCCTTTGGGGAAACCTTACATGCCATGAGAGAGCAATTCCAATGGCAGGGACAAGATTTCTCAGATTCAAGAAAAAGGCTTAGGACCTTTTTACACTTACCGCAACATAGGCCCTTAGCTATACCTCCAGTTCTTCCTGTTGTGGATGATGCATTTAATGATGTTTGCACTGCTCCTGATACTTTACCTCCAGCCCCTGCTAAGCCCGATAGGTTTTACAGGGTACCGGACACTCATCACCACTTATGCAAGGCTCCTTTCGCAAATCCTGAGACTATCTCCCAGGGACCTAAGGCAGTAGCTTCGACCTCAGCAAAAAACCCTCTCCCTTCTGATAGGGAATCCAGGTCCTTAGAGAGATGGGGTAAAAAAGTATACACCTCTGCTACTCTCTCAGCTAGAGCTCTGAACTGTCAGTTTCATATGATCCAATACCAAGAGTTTATGCTTGATCAGTTAACTAAGAAACTGTCCTCTGATGATTCCTTAGATAAGAAATATGTTCTAGAAATGGTGAATAACATTCAGCAGGTTAGTAACCATTCTTTAAAATGTGGCTATGATGCACTGGAGGCTTCATTTAGATCAGCCATGACTGGCACAGTTATAAGAAGGCATGCATGGTTGAAAGAACAGGTCTTGCCAGATCATGTTAAAGCAAAGCTATTAGATGCTCCTATGGATAAGGTCAGTCTATTTGGTTCTCCTGCCCAACAAGTAATGAAGAAAATGGAAGAGAAGGCAAAATCTGTACAAACAGTTAAAGATTTCTTACAGGTTCAGCCCCCAAGGTTCAGCAGGAACTGGCCTTCCAAAAATTGGTCCTTTCCAGACTCCTCTAAAAACCAGAGAGGCAGGAATAGACGTTCCAGAGGCAGAAATCAATCCAGAGGAGGTGCCTACAGTGGACGCCAGTGGCAAGGCAATAACCAACGAGGCACAGATACAACCACTACCACTGCAACAGGACAATCACAGTGACTTGGCTCTGACACCGCCTACCAGGGAACAAATGGCAGCACCCTTAGGCGGAAAGTTAGCCTTATTTTCAGAAAACTGGCACTATATCACAAGAGACAAGTGGATTTTGCAAACTATAGACCAAGGCTACAGGTTTCATTTCCACACCTTACCAGTAAAAAGAGGAATGCCAAACCTACCACCAAATCAAAAGACAGAAGCCCTAAAACAAATAGCTCTATTAACAAAGATGAGAGCTGTGGAAAGGGTACCACCTACAGAACAAGGCAAGGGATTTTACTCCAGACTCTTCCTAGTACCAAGAAAAGAGAAAAGTTGGAGACCTATTCTCGACCTGTCTGCTTTAAACACATTCATCATTGTTCCAAAATTCAAAATGCTGACCCTACAGCAACTTCTTCCCATGCTGGGAAAGGAGTATTGGCTGGTAACTCTAGATCTCAAGGAGGCATACCTGCACGTCCCCATACGACCAATTTGCAGAAGATACCTCAGATTTCTTGCAGGATCAGAGCATTATCAATTCTCAGCATTGCCCTTTGGCTTATCTACTGCGCCCAGAGTGTTCACGAAATGCCTGGCATCAGTAATCGCTCATTGCAGGCTTCAGGGAATCCAAATTTATCCATACCTGGACTGCCTGATACAAGCAGACAACAAAAGCAAGCTGACACAAGACTTACAAAGAGTCATTTGCTTACTACAAGCCCTGGGATACACAGTCAATTTAAAAAAGTCAAGACTGATACCATCCCAAACAAGAACATTCTTGGGTGCAGAATTGGACACAGTAAAACAGATGGCATTCCTAACTGCAGAAAAACAAGAACAACTTCCTCTTTACTTCTTGGCATTAACAAAGCAGAACAAACTAACAGCAAGAAAAGTACTGCAGGCCTTGGGCTTCATGGCATCCTGCATAATCTTGGTCCCCATGCCAGACTGCATATGAGAAAGCTACAGTGGTACCTAAAGAATTTATGGTCTCAACACAAGCACAGCTTAGAAACCGAAATACCACTAATCCCATGCCTGAAAGAAGAGTTCCTATGGTGGGCTCAGGCATGCCAGTCAAACCCAGGTTTGTCCTTCCACAACATTCAAACAAGTCAAACCATCACAACGGACGCCTCAGACCTCGGTTGGGGGGCCCACATGCTGGACAAGTGCATTCAAGGCTTATGGACTCCAGATCAGCTGCACCTGCACATAAATAAAAAGAAATGCTGGCAGTAAAACTAGCAATCCAGAATTTCAGACCATTCCTCAAAGAAGGCCAGTTGATGATAAGGACAGACAACACCACAGTCATGTGGTACATCAACAAACAGAGAGGCACTCATTCATACCCCCTATGCCGAATGGCTCTGGACCTATGGAATATGGCTCTGAGCTACAACATTCAATTACAGGCAATATTTGTACCGGGAAAAGAAAACATCCTAGCAGACATGTTAAGCAGAACTACCTCGGATGCTCACGAATGGATGCTACACCCGGACATCTTCAAGGCCATCACAAAGAAATGGGGAATACCACAAATAGACCTATTCGCATCCCCACTCAATCACCAGCTCAAGAAATTCTGCACAAGGACATACCACCCACTTGCTTGGAAGGTGGACTCTCTATCCTTCAATTGGAAAGGCCTGACAGCATATGCATTTCCACCTCTTCCTTTGATGCACAAGGTACTACTGAAAATCAAAGAGGAACGTCCAAGGATAATTCTGATAGCTCCAAATTGGCCAAGACAACATTGGTATCCATTGCTGAGGAGCATGTCTCGGGGGGAAGCGTGGACACTGCCCCTGATTCCTTTGATGTTAACTCAGAGCGACTACAACATCCTGCATCCAAACCTGAAAACTCTGCAGCTGACTGCCTGGAACATTACATAAGAGCAACTAACCCAGATTTATCCCAAAGGGTTAAAGACATTATCCTTGAGGCCCGCAGACCTTCAACAAGAAGGAACTATGCAGGAAAATGGAAAAGGTTTGTCATTTGGAGTACTGAAAGAGGGAAAGACGTGTCAAAGGTAGATATTGCCAACATCCTGGAGTACTTGGCAGAGCTTCTCCATACAGGCCTGTCCTACTCCTCCATCAAGATACATGCATCAGCTATTTCTGCAGAATACAGCTACGATCCCCCTGTCTTCTCACATCCTCTACTCAGGCAGTTCCTGAGAGGAATTAAGAATGTAAAACCTCCTAGGAAACCACCATTACCAGCATGGGACTTGAACTTTGTGCTAGAAAAATTGACGCTCCCTCCATTCGAACCAGCAGCAACAGCAGATCTTCAACACCTATCCTGGAAAACTGCTTTCCTACTGGCAATTACTTCAGCAAGAAGGGTTTTGGAACTACAGGCTTTAATGGCAGTACAACCCTTCCTAATCTTCCATCAAGATAGAGTGTCCATGAGAACTAATCCTACATTTATGCCTAAGGTGGTATCCAGAGTGTCTCTAAACCAGGCAATCCACCTACCTACCTTCTTTCCCAATCCACAGAACAGGGGAGAAAGACTGCTGCATACATTGGATGTACATAGACAGTTGCTACTACCTGGACAGAACCAAGGGCAATAGAAAAACTGACCAGCTTCTAGTAGCTTATGCAACAGGAAGGGAAGGAAAAGCAATTTCCAAACAGACAATCTCCAAGTGGATAGGAAATTGCATAAGATTCTGTTACTCCTACCATGGAAAGCAAATTCCACAGAACATAAGGCCTCATTCTACAAGGGCTACAGCCACCACCACAGCTTTCTTACGAGGAGTGGCTACCAAGGACATTATTGAGGCTGCTACTTGGACCTCCGTGCATACATTTGCCAAGCATTATAACTTATCTCTATACTCTAGATCCCGAGCAGGGTTTGCCACTGCTGTTTTGCAAGGGATCCTAACTACACCATAATTCTTCTTCCTCCTCCCCTAGTTTGGCTATGGTATTCTACCCATTTGTAAGGACTGCAGATGCATCCTTGAAGGACATAGTACAGTTTTGTACCTACCATAAATGTAGATGTCCGAACAGGATAGCATCTGCAGTCAGGATTACCCACCCTCCTTCCCCTCTCTGGTACTCCTAGGGTATTTGCCCACCTAATAGCTAGCTGGGGGGATCTCTTTTGGTGTATTTGTTTGTATATATGTACATACATGCTTATTTTTTGTTTGCCTTCTACTTTTTTTGGAAACATTGGCATTTACCCAAAAATTTAGCTAACCAAGAGGGCAACTGGCATCTGGGGCAAGAAACACTGAGGAAAATGGCGTTGGCTGATGCCTTTATACCCGAAGACCAGCAGAGATGACGTCGGGTGAAGTGCGACACCAGCCGAGGCCAGACCCAGACTTTGGAATCCGGCCGACCGAAGGGCTGCCTGACGACAGGACAACCCATTTGTAAGGACTGCAGATGCTATCCTGTTCGGACATCTACATTTATGGTAGGTACAAAACTGTACTGTGTACCTCTTCAGTACTTGATATTAGCTGAAAGTAGCAAAAATTAAAAAAAAATATTTGTGTTTCTTAGTTGTAATGGTTTGTCTAATATAAAGTTCTGCCTTAACCAAAGTGTTATATTGTCTTTGGAAGAATGACAGCTGTCTAGCTTTTTCTTGTACTGTGTTTCAGAGTAACTGTCTTTTCTTGCCTAGAGGTCAGGCTCTGCATGTTTCCTTTCATGGGAATCTGAAAATAGGCACTACTGCTTCTGAAATGAATTCACAAGACACACAAGTAAAGAGAGATGTGCATGTCATTGTGCATACATATGTAAACCTGTTTTTCTTATTGACTTTAATTATATGTACCACAATTTACCATTACCCTAGGACAGTAATTGTCAAGATAGTAAGGAAATAATGTGAATTAGTTTGAAAATAACATCTCGACTCTGTGCTTGTTTTTCTGCTTTGGCCCTTGAAACAAGCCCTTCACTTTTTTCCCTTCAGTTAGACAGAGGTTCAGAGCCTAATAGTACTGTCTCAGTATTAGTTTAAATTAATTTCCATGCCCCATCCTTCGTCTTTTCCTTTACAAAAGATTTATCATCCCTACATAGGGTTAGTGGAGCAAGAAAAAAAAAATAATATGGTTGAGGGGTGGGGGGCTTACAGTGTCAGTTTGTGCTAGACTGTCCAGAAAAAACATTTAAGTTCTGTATCTCCTCTTGGCTTGTGCAATAGGCCTTGGTTTTACTCATGCCTGTTTCAGTTTCTTTTGACTGGATTTAATATCTGAATCATATGAAATAATTCACTGCTTTGTTTTTGTGATCAAAGCAGGTGTAGGTAGCACCCATATTCTTTACAAATGCCTACTTGTAGGTCTGTCTGTTCATTAACACAGTTTTTCTGTTTTACTCTTTACAGACTGAGACATCTTGAAGTGTTTTTGCTTATGCTTTACTGTATCTTTCTAGTCCAGTCTTTTAAACATAGGCATATTTTAAAAGTTAAATGTGCCTTGTCTTTTAAGACAACTGCTTTTATCATCTTGTTTATCACTGTTACCTATAATATACCTACTCTAGTAGTTAATTCCAATATATGTTGCACTTAATTTACAAAATTACTGTAACTAATGAAATTGTATGTGGTTCTTGTCCAGGTGACAATATTCTGAATCAGAAATATCAGTACCTGAATTATAAGTCATTATATTCCTTAGTGCCATTTTTGCTTTCAGAGGACATGCAACAAAAGGTTCATAGATTAGTACTAGGCTAACTGCCCTTGTGAGCCATTTTAAGCCTAGCCAATTACGCCATGTGAGAGTTAAACCATGCACCTTGTGTTTGTAAGGCAGACACGTTAACCATTATGCCAACCTCCCACCCACCAAAAATAAGGTTTGTTTTGTAAACATCTGGGCTCTGAACTGCAGACAGAACAACATGTTCCTTTCTTTTCACTGCAGTTTTGTGTAACACAAAACAGCATAAACAAAACATTCTCAGTGTGATAGAAATTCAGTTTCACAGTATTGCTATTTGTACTTATTTCATTTGTTAGCTAAGTAAACCTGCTGGAGACTATTGTCCCTTCTCAGTGGTAACCCAAGAACACTTTCTTAAGTGACTTACTCACAGCTGCACAGAAGGTAAATGGAAGTGGAAGGAATTGAACCCTGTACTCAAATATAAGAAGCTACTTGTTAACATTTTAGAGAATTAGTCTTCCACACTAACTGCCAGCATATTATATTTCCTTTCAAATTGTAAAACCTAAAATATATCAGCCTTTTTTCTAGAATACTGGAGTTATAACTCTTTAAAGTGAGACAAACATGTACTGTGAAAAACACTCATATAATCACACATGTATAAGGCAAGATAAACTAATTAGTGTAAACCTCCAACGTTTCAAATGCTGTTACCATTCACACAGTGTAATACATAACTGATGCAGTTCTGTAACCTGTCAGAGAAATGTGTTGATTAGAATTTGTAACCTACCTGGCAAGTAGCCAGCATATTATCACATCTGAAATTCATCATGTTTATAGCCAAAGCACTTGTAAAATGCTTGTTATAATAAACTGAATAAAATAACTGTTCCTGCAAATGTTACGAAAAATTGTGAAAATGGGCATTTGTTAATTTTGTCTCGCATTCTCTTTCTGCCTAATCTTTCTCATTTTTTATTTAAGACAAAATAAGAAAGAAGACATATCACAAGTGAAAGGGATCAGTGGATGTTCTTTGTGTTTCACTGTTGCAGTCATTACATTTGGGTAATCTGCTGGCAGGTTGCCCTCAGTCGGCCTGAATAACAAAGTCTTGGATCCTGCGTCGGTTGCTGTCTCCTCTTCCATGACGTCAGATCGTCAGGGGTATAAAACATGCAGCCGACACCATTTTAATCAGTCTTTCTTGCCACGCGATGCCCGAAGCAGTAGCAGTTCGCAAGTGCCAGTCGGCAGACTCCTGAAATTTTAGTTTTCGAGTTTCAGAACCTAAGTCTTCAAATTAAAGCTAAGTATCCCGTTGGGGAAACTTTTTCTTGCTTCTTACCGATGTCAGTAAAAGTTAATAATTGTATTACTTGTGGGAAGCAAATACCTCGTAAGGATTTTCATTTGTACTGTATTTCTTGCCTAGGCCCTGATCACAACATGCCTTGCTGTCGGTTTTGTGCTAAATTTAACAAACGCACTATTAAGTGTCTGTATATTTTTGCTTCTAAATACTTTGGTTCAAGATTTAACTATCCTGAAATGTCGTTGGTTAGCAATCCAACTACCGGAATTCACAGAAAACGCAAGGAAAAAGACTGAGACAGACCGCCGAGGTCCAAAACCGACCGCAAAGCTTCTCCTAAGCCAGTCGACAGTTCGCCAGTACTCAGGCTCTTTCACAGTCCCCTGATGCCCGCTACTTTTGAGTCGCAGGCCTCTACCGAGACACATTCGGAGTCCGGTATGCCGCGAGATTCTCCAAGTATTGAACCCGCGGATGTCTCTCCCTTGGATGGGTTCGGAGCCGCTGAGCAGGCACTGGCTTTTGAGGGTGTTTTCAGGCCTCAACATTTGTATATTAAACCGACACCATCATCAAAAACAAGGCCAAAACCTACTTCTGTGTCTAAAAAACCGACGCATGAGCCATGTGCTCAGGCCCCTATGCCTAAAAAAACAAATGATCAAAATGGCTGAGGATTTAATTACCTTGATCAGGGGTTCTCAACCCCCCCCCCCCTCCACTAAGAGGCCTAGTCAAGGCAGTAATTATGAATTTTCAGATCAGGTTTCCATTTCTTCTGATTCCTGTTCTGATCAGGAATTTTCTATTCCCCCTTATGAGGACTCTGATGCAGAGGAATCCATCCCTTCTGCTTCTCCTCCTGAGGATTTTTCTTTTGGAGAGACTTTGCATACTTTAAGGGAACATTTTCATTGGGAGAGTCAGGACTATTCAGAATCCAAAAAGAGGCTTAGGGATTTTCTTCTTCTTCCTCAGCACAGGCCTTTGGCTATACCTCCTGTTTTAGACATTGTTGATGATGTTTTCTCAGAATCCAGCATGTCTCCTGATTCCCTGCTCCTAGCAATAACCTCTGCAAGATGAGTTTCAGAGTTACAGGCTCTCATGGCTGTGGAACCTTTCATCATTTTCCATCCAGATAGGGTTTCTCTGAGGACTAACCCTACATTTATGCCTAAGGTAGTGTCCAGTGTGGCCCTTAACCAAACCATTCATTTGCCTACCTTTTATCCAAACCCACAGAACAAGGGTGAGGAAAATTCTGCATTTTTGGACATACACAGGCAGCTACGCTTCTACTTGGACAGAATTAAATCTTTCAGAAAGACTGAGCAACTTTTAGTGTCTTGTGCTGCAGGATCACAAGCAAAGGCTATCTCAAAACAGACTATTTCTAAATGGATAGGCCATTGCATCCGATGTCCTTCAAGGATGCATCTGCAGTCATAACATATGGGTTGTCCTGCCTCAGGCAGCCCTCCGGTCGGCCGGATTCCAAAGTCTGGGTCTGGCCTCGGCTGATGTCGCACTTTCCCCGACGTCAGAGCTTCTGGGGTATAAAGGCATCAGCCAATGCCATTTTCCTCAGTTTTTCTTGCCGCGCGGTGCCCGAAGCAGAAGCTGTTCGCAAGTGCCGGTCGGTCAGATCCAGAGATTTCAGCTACCGAAGACTTCTAAAAAAGCTAAGTACCCCGTTGGGGACTCTTTCTTGCCTCAGCCGATGTCAGACAAAGTAAATAATTGTTTAACTTGTGGGAAACAAATACCTCATAAGGATTTCCATTCTTACTGCCTTCCTTGCTTAGGCCCAGACCACGACGTATCAGCTTGTTTAGCCTGTGCCTCCTTCAACCGACGGACTCTTAGGCGTCGGTCGGAGTTTGCAGAAGAGTTTTGGGGATCCGCTTTTGCATATAAAATGCCGTCGGAGACTCCGACTACACATTTAGCCAAAAAACGCAAGGAAAAGGACCGACACTCGCGGCCCGCGGTTTCAGCTGAAACCCCGGTTAGGCCTACCGCGAGTGTCTCGGTTTCGGCTGAAACAGAGTCCTCGGTTCTTACTTCTGCCGAAATCATACCTCCGACAACCGAGGCCAGAGAGGCCCCGGTTGAGTCGGCTACAGAAATCCCTACCGAAAAAGCAAGCGCACAAGAATTGTCCGACACCATCCCATTGGACATTTCTACTCCTGCACGTGGGGCAGCTAGGCCCCCTGCTTCTATGTCTATTAAGGCCTTCTCCAGGGCTAAAGCAGCTAAAATTTCAAAGGCTTTACCTGCAAAATCTTCCTCTGAGACCTTCCTCAAGTTCTCAGATTCTAGCTTTGCTGAGGACCTTATATCTCTGATTAGGGGTTCCCAACCTCACCCAGACAGGGCCTCTCAACCACCTCTTGACAAAAGGCCTAGGACTGAACCCCCTGGGCCTCTCTCCTCTGATTACTCCTCGGATGGATCTGATTTATCAGACCATCAGGAAGGGCCATACTCACCTTATGAGGATTCAGATGCAGAAGACTCTATTCCTTCTGCCTCCCCTCCAGAAGAATTTTCCTTTGGGGAGACTTTACACTCAATGAGGGAACACTTTCAATGGCAGGGTCAGGATTTCTCTGATTCTAGAAAAAGACTTAGGACCTTTTTACACTTGCCATAGCATAGGCCTTTAGCCATACCACCTGTGCTAACAGTAGTTGATGATGCATATAATGATGTCAGTTCTGCCCCTGATTCTCTTCCCCCGGCCCCTGCCAAACCTGACAGATATTACAGGGTCCCGGATTCTCACTTTCATTTGTATAAAGCCCATGCTGCAGACCCAGAAACTATTTCTCAGGGCCCAAAAGGTGTTGCAGTTGCCACTGCCAAAAACCCCCTACCCTCTGAAAGGGAGTCAGGAGCATTAGAGAGATGGGGAAAAAAGGTTTACACATCTGCTACTCTTTCTGCCAGGGCTTTAAACTGTCAATTCCATATAATACAGTATCAGGAATATTTGTTAGATCAGCTGAATAAAAAGCTTTCTTCTCCTGAACCTTTAGACCGTAAGTCCCTTCAGGATTTGGTACACAACTCTCAGCAGGTCAGTAATCATTTCTTAAAATGTGTCTATGATGCACTGGAGGCTTCATTTAGATCAGCTATGACTGGAGCAGTAATTCGAAGGCATGCCTGGCTAAAAGAGCAATCCTTGCCAGACCATGTCAAGGCTAAACTCCTAGATGCTCCAATGGAGAAACAAAGTTTATTTGGCTCCCCTGCACAGGAGATTCTAAAGAAACTGGAAGAAAAAGCAAAATCTGTGCAAACAGTAAAGGATTTTCTGCAGGTCCAACCTCCGAGGTTCAGTAGAAACTGGCCTTCAAAGAATTGGTCCTTCCCAGACACCTCCAGAGCACAGAGGGGCAGGAATAGACGCCCAAGAGGCAGAGGTCAATCAAAGGGTGCCTACAGGGGTCATCAGTGGCAGCCTGCCAACCAGAGGAGTACTGCCACAGCTACAACTACAACCACTTCCACAGGACAGACACAATGACTTGGCTCTGATTCCGCCTACCAGGGAACAAGTGGAAGCACCCTTGGGCGGAAAGTTGGCTTTATTCTCGAAAAATTGGCATTGCATTACAAAAGACAAATGGACATTGCAAACAGTAGACAAAGGATACAGGTTTCACTTCCACACTTTACCAAAAAAGAGCGGAATGCCAAACCTTCCACCAAACCAGAAGCCAGAGGCTCTAAGGCAAATCAACAGTTTACTTCAGATGAAAGCAATAGAAAGGGTACCACCTATGGAACAAAGCCAAGGATTTTACTCCAGACTATTCCTTGTACCAAGAAAAGAAACCCAATGGAGGCCTATTCTCGACTTGTCCGCACTAAACACATATCTCATTGTGCCAAAATTCAAAATGCTGACCCTACAGCAACTTCTTCCCATGTTGGGCAAGGAGTCTTGGCTGGTGACTCTAGATCTCAAGGAGGCATACCTGCACGTCCCTATACGACCAGATTGCAGAAGACACCTCAGATTTCTTGCAGGATCAGAGCATTATCAATTCTCAGCATTGCCCTTTGGCTTATCTACTGCGCCGAGAGTATTCACGAAATGCCTGGCATCAGTAATTGCACATTGCAGGCTTCAGGGAATTCAAATCTACCCATACCTGGACGACTGCCTAATACAAGCGGACAACAAGACAAAACTAATAAAGGATTTGGCCTATGTCATACACCTGTTACAGGCCTTGGGATACACAGTCAACATCCAGAAGTCAAGACTAGTGCCATCCCAAAGGATAACATTTTTGGGTGCAGATCTGGACACAATAACTCAGATGGCTTTTCTCACAGAAGAAAAACAAGAGCAACTCCCAGTCTACTTCATGGCTTTGACAAGACAAACTCAGCTTACTGCAAGGAAAGTCCTGCAGGCCCTGGGTTACGTGGCATCCTGCATAATCTTGATCCCGCATGCCAGGCTGCATATGAGGAAATTACAGTGGTACCTAAGGAATGTATGGTCTCAACACAGACACAGTCTAGAAACCATGATACCAATCATTCCATGCCTGAAAAAGGAATTCCTGTGGTGGACTCAGGCCTGCCAGACCAACAGAGGGTTGCCTTTCAACAAACCACAGCCAAGGCAGACCATCACCACGGATGCTTCAGACCTAGGATGGGGAGCACACATGGAAGACAAGTGTATCCAAGGCCTATGGTCTCAAGACCAGCTGAATTTGCACATAAACCTAAAGGAGATGCTGGCAGTGAAGCATGCAATCGAGGCATTCAAATCATTCCTCCAGCAAGGACATCTGCTGATAAGGACAGACAATACCACAGTCATGTGGTACATAAACAAACAGGGAGGCACGCATTCCTACCCTCTATGCTAGATGGCAATGGATCTGTGGAACCTAGGCCTGAATCTCAACATCCAACTGCAGGCCAAATTCATACCAGGAAAAGAGAATTCACTAGCAGACAGCTTAAGCAGAACTACCACGGATGCTCACGAATGGATGCTGCATCCACACATCTTCAAAATCATAACAAACAAATGGGGAATGCCAGAGATAGACCTGTTCGCCTCCCCACTCAACCACCAACTGAACAAATTCTGCTCAAGAGTATACCACCCACAAGCCTGGAGGGTGGACTCCCTCTCTTTCAGCTGGAAGGCCCTAACAGTGTATGCTTTTCCACCTCTCCCATTGATGTACAAAGTTCTACTGAAGATCAGGGAGGAACAGCCAAAGGTGATTCTGATAGCTCCAGACTGGCCAAGGCAGCATTGGTATCCGCTACTGAGAAGCATGTCTCGGACGAACCCATAGCCTCTACCCCTATGGCCTTTACTTCTAACGCAGAACAACTACAAGATCCTGCATCCAAACTTGAAAACACTGCAGCTAACTGCCTGGAAAATTGCTTAAAACAAAACCAAACTGTTTTATCTCAGAGGGTCAAGGACATTATCCTGGAGGCTCGCAGACCCTCCACAAGAAAAACATACTCAGCAAAATAGAAAAGATTCCTCATTTGGAGTGCATCAAAGGGTACAAATGTCACACTGGCAAACCTAGCACACATCCTAGAATACTTAGCAGAACTGTTCCACAATGGCCTGTCCTATTCTTCCATTAAGATTCATGCTTCAGCAATTTCAGCAGAGTACAACATGGATCCTCCTATCTTCTCTCACCCTCTCCTCAGACAATTTTTAAGAGGGATCAAAAATGTAGAACCTCCAAGGAAACCTCCTCTGCCTACATGGGATCTCAACTTTGTGCTGGAAAAATTAACACTACCCCTTTTGAACCAGCAGCATCAGCAGACTTACAGTTCTTATCTTGGAAAACTGCTTTCCTTCTAGCAATCACTTCAGCAAGAAGAGTATCCGAGTTACAGGCACTAATGGCAGTGCAGCCTTTCCTTATTTTTCACCAGGATAGAGTGTCTCTGAGAACCAATCCTACTTTTATGCCAAAGGTGGTATCCAGGGTATCCTTGAACCAAGCTATTCATTTGCCTACGTTCTTCCCTAACCCACAGAACAGGGGGGAAAAACTATTGCACACCCTGGATGTACACAGACAACTACGCTACTATCTGGACAGAACTAAAACCACCAGAAAAACTGACCAACTTTTTGTAGCATATGCAACTGGAGTGCAAGGAAAAGCAATATCCAACCAGACAATTTCAAAATGGATAGGAAATTGCATTCGATTCTGCTACTCTTTTCATGGAAAGACAACTCCTGAAAATATCAGGCCTCACTCCACAAGAGCCACGGCCACCACTACAGCTTTCCTACGAGGGGTGGCTACCAAGGACATTTTAGAAGATGCTACTTGGAGCTCCGTGCATACATTTGCCAAGCATTACAATCTACCTTTATACTCCAGATCCCGAGCAGGTTTTGCAACTGCAGTTTTACAGGGGATCTTAACTACACCATCATTATCTTTGTACCTCCTCCCCCAGTTTGGCTATGGTATTCTACCCATATGTTATGACTGCAGATGCATCCTTGAAGGACATAGTACAGTTTTGTACCTACCATAAATGTAGATGTCCGATAGGTATGCATCTGCAGTCAGGATTACCCACCCTCCTTCCCCTCTGTGGTACTCCTAGGGTACTTACCCCTCTTTCAGCTAGCTGGGGGAATCTATTATGGTGTATTTGTTTGTATGTATATATGTATATATATTTTGTTTGCTACTGTTTGGAATTTTCAACATTTATCCAAATTTAGCCTTCCTAGAGGGCACCTGGCATCTGGGGCAAGAAACATTGAGGAAAATGGCGTTGGCTGATGCCTTTATACCCCAGAAGCTCTGACGTCGGGGAAAGTGCGACATCAGCCGAGGCCAGACCCAGACTTTGGAATCTGGCCGACCGCAGGGCTGCCTGAGGCAGGACAACCCATATGTTATGACTGCAGATGCATACCTATCGGACATCTACATTTATAGTAGGTACAAAACTGTACTTTTCTGCTATTCTCAACATGGCAAATCAGTGCCTAAGGGCATTAGGCCTCATTCTACCAGAGTAGCAGCCACTTCAGCAGCCTTCCTCAGGGGAGTACCAACCAAAGACATCTTAGAGGCTGCAACTTGGAGTTCAGTGCACACTTTTACAAAGCACTACCACTTACCTCTTTACTCTAAATCCAGAGCAGGCTTTGCCACTGCAGTTCTGCAGGGCCTCATAGCCTTTCCTAATCCTGTGTAGCCCAGCCACCCATCCTCAGCTTTGGGATTCAACCCAAGAGTAATGACTGCAACAGTGAAACACGATGAACATAGTACAGTTGTGTACCTACCATAAATGTAGATGTTCGAGTGTATTCACTGTTGCAGTCCAGGTTACCCACCCACCATCCCCCTTTTTTCTTTGCTGGGACTTCTCTGTACTTCTCTATCCTATACAACCTATGTGGTGTATTTGCTTGTAGATGAAGGAAATGTTTCTTTTTGTGCATGCATACTTATTGGTATAATTTTCAGCCTACCAATTTGGGGGCACCTGACATCTGGGGCAAGAAAAACTAAAGAAAATGGCGTCTGCTGCATCTTTTATACCCTTGGCGCACTGACGTCAGGGAAAAGGCTACAGCAACCCACGCCAGACCTAGACTTTGGATTTCAGGCCGACTGCGGGTAGCCTGCCAGCAGGATAACCCAAGAGTAATGACTGCAACAGTGAATACACTCGAACGTCTACATTTATGGTAGATACACAACTGTACTTTGTCTTCCTTACCTCCTTTCTACTCTTTCTTGCTACCATGAATTAAGATTTTTTGGTAATCACAGTTACCATTGTTGGTAACCCTTTTACCTCTCTTACCTCTCTTTAAGGTATTTTCTGTCATGCCATTGTTGGTATTATAACTTCCCTTTTTCTTCCAACTATATATTAGTAAAACTTAAAATAAAAAAAAAAAACTTAAAGGAAAAGTTGTTTTTTTTTTTTTTTTTAGTTTGTAGGTGCCATCATTTGTGGCTTTACAGTATGGCTGATAAGCCTACTGGATTGAAAAAAATGCTCTTCGTGTAGGCATAGAATCCCCAACTCTGATGCCCACATGGAGTGCGTTTATTGTGTGGGCCCGGCTCACTTGGACACCTCCTGCTCTGTTTGTGCAGCCTTTAATGCCAGAGCCATTAAAAACAGGAGAAAAGAGATTATCTTAAAAGGTCTCCTTCCAACTTCTGCTCTTTCCACTGATACTTCATTCTGATGAGCTCAAACCCCCTCTCACAAATCAAAGGAGCCCAGGGAGCACTGAAAATGCTCCTCTGCGTGGTCTCCTTAGTCAGCACTTCCATCGGAGGCTCCTAAGAGGGTTTCATAGAGTTTGGATCTGAAGTCTTCAGATACGATGTCTACTGTTACCAAGTCTCTTTGGCTCTGCAGTCTAAGATTTTCACTGGAGACTGTATCCCTGAGGTGTAGGTCTCCTTTTCCTCATGAGACCCCCAAAAAGTCTTCCAGGCCACATCCCACTTCTTCCTCCATAGGGTCCTCCCAAAGTCTTTCCGATGTGGAGGTGGATAGGATGATGTGAAAATTCCTGAGAACACAGATCCAGATGGGGACCACGTCAGTTCCGTCTCCCATCGGATCTGTGAGCCTTAAACCTTCTTTCCAGCCTTTTATCGCTTCTTCTCCGATGTGACCTACCATTTGGGAGACCTCAGATTCGAGATCCCAGAGAGTCGAACCATCTGATCTGAAGATTCTTCTCTTTTTCCACTCAGATGTCTTCCCAGATCTGATCAGCTACTTACTCCTCTGGAGCACGATGGTTCTTGGAGTCAAAGCGTCGGCATCAGATCCAAGGGGTTTGACTTTGAAGCTTTCAAAGCCGTCACTTCCCCCTCGGGACTTCAGTGTTCAACAACTCTGCTCTGACTCCTCCCTGGTGCAGAAGGTTGGGAGGGCCTTGGATCATCTGCTTTGAGAGTGTCGGCAACAGTCAGATTGTCCTCTGCTTCTCCTGGTCATTCTGCCTTCAAGGTGGTAGAGAGAGTGTTCTCACACCCCAGAACAGTTTCAACTCTTGGATCCATTCCTATTCCCTTTTAGGATCCTGTGTCTGAGTCTACTCATCCTACACCTCAGGGACAGCCAGCCCAGATAAGCTTCCAAGCAGTTCCAGCCAGGGAACTCCCTGCTTCTTCCAACACCTCTCCAGAGCACCCTAGTGAAGAGGTTCTTTGGAAGAGGTTGTGCAAGAGGAGGCACTTGGATTTCCCACATTAATCCCTCACAGAAGACACCGAGTTTGATGAAGGAGAAGGGTCCCCTAGATCCCCACTTGAGGATGTCTCATTTGGAGACATTTTAGAGATCCTTCACCAGAAAGGTGGTTGGTTTTCCCAGACCTCTTCCCAGGAGGAATCTGTGCTCTTGGAAGCCTTTGGGTCTGGACCATATACATCTTGCGTTACCCCACCTGCGGATGAGCTTTATAGACCTTGCCTCCTGCAGGGCATGGAAGGAGCTGGACTCCATGGAACCGATCTCTAAATTCCTGACAAGTTTTGATTGCTTCCTCTGACAGACAGCACTGGACCTAGGGAATGCCTGTAGATGCCATGGTTGTTGTGGCAGCTATTAAAAAGGAGCAAGCTGAACAGAGCTCCACTGTCCATCCACCTAATAGGGAGTCTGGGGCGTTAGGTTTAGGAAGTGGGTGCATACTTTAGAGAACTTTGCTTTATGGTCACTGAACTACCTGGCACATTTCACTAGATTACAGAGGGACTTAGTTAAGGAACTCTCTAACTCTGCCCTTGGGTCCATGTCTGCAGAGGAACAAATGTCACCCTGCAATCTATTACTAACACGTTTGTGAGGTTAATCTCGCATGCAGCTGAAGGTTCTTCATGGGCAGCCGGTTCAGACACAGCCATTAAGCCACATGTCTGGATGCGACTGTGCGATTTTGCAGAGCCCTTTGAGGTATCAGTCAACACTCCCTTTGATGGATCTTCGTTTGGGCCAACAGTTAGACACACTTTCCTGCAGTGAGAAAGATCTTGTCTGCCATGGGAATCCGATTTGCTACACCTCAGAGACCCTTTTCTAGGAATCCATGTAGTGGTAAAATCTTGTGGTTCCAGAAATCTCAAGGACCTTTACAAGAGTCATGCAGAGACTTTTCCCCCAGAGTTGGGAATAGCTACAATAGAAGGCGCTACCCAGACGGCAGAGGGGGGTCTGTAGAGTCAAGGGTCTCAAGATTCCTTCTCTGACAGATCCTTTCAGCCTCCTGAAAGGTTGCTTGACTGACCCTGTCTGGAGGCAAATGGGGGTGTTTATCCTTGCACCTAATAGCCTGGATAGTCATTACAAAATATTCATGGGTGCAAAGGATCATGTCCAGAGGATATTTCATTCCCTTTTTACAAGTTCCCAATGTTCCACCCAATCAGAGGGAGTTAGCAGCTCTAGAGATTCAAAAGCTGCTTGACAAAAGAGTTATCCAAGAGGTCTCCCCAGCCCAAAGAGGATCTGGAATTTACTCAAGTCAGTGGCAGAATCACTTATCAGAGGCAATATGTGGAACCTAGGCCTGAATCTCAACATCCAACTGCAGGCCAAATTCATACCAGGAAAAGAGAATTCACTAGCAGACAGCTTAAGCAGAACTACCACGGATGCTCACGAATGGATGCTGCATCCACACATCTTCAAAATCATAACAAACAAATGGGGAATGCCAGAGATAGACCTGTTCGCCTCCCACTCAACCACCAACTGAACAAATTCTGCTCAAGAGTATACCACCCACAAGCCTGGAGGGTGGACTCCCTCTCTTTCAGCTGGAAGGCCCTAACAGTGTATGCTTTTCCACCTCTCCATTGATGTACAAAGTTCTACTGAAGATCAGGAGGAACAGCCAAAGGTGATTCTGATAGCTCCAGACTGGCCAAGGCAGCATTGGTATCCGCTACTGAGAAGCATGTCTCGGACGAACCCATAGCCTCTACCCCTATGGCCTTTACTTCTAACGCAGAACAACTACAAGATCCTGCATCCAAACTTGAAAACACTGCAGCTAACTGCCTGGAAAATTGCTTAAAACAAAACCAAACTGTTTTATCTCAGAGGGTCAAGGACATTATCCTGGAGGCTCGCAGACCCTCCACAAGAAAAACATACTCAGCAAAATAGAAAAGATTCCTCATTTGGAGTGCATCAAAGGGTACAAATGTCACACTGGCAAACCTAGCACACATCCTAGAATACTTAGCAGAACTGTTCCACAATGGCCTGTCCTATTCTTCCATTAAGATTCATGCTTCAGCAATTTCAGCAGAGTACAACATGGATCCTCCTATCTTCTCTCACCCTCTCCTCAGACAATTTTTAAGAGGGATCAAAATGTAAAACCTCCAAGGAAACCTCCTCTGCCTACATGGGATCTCAACTTTGTGCTGGAAAAATTAACACTACCCCCTTTTGAACCAGCAGCATCAGCAGACTTACAGTTCTTATCTTGGAAAACTGCTTTCCTTCTAGCAATCACTTCAGCAAGAAGAGTATCCGAGTTACAGGCACTAATGGCAGTGCAGCCTTTCGTTATTTTCACCAGGATAGAGTGTCTCTGAGAACCAATCCTACTTTTATGCCAAAGGTGGTATCCAGGGTATCCTTGAACCAAGCTATTCATTTGCCTACGTTCTTCCCTAACCCACAGAACAGGGGAAAAACTATTGCACACCCTGGATGTACACAGACAACTACGCTACTATCTGGACAGAACTAAAACCAGCAGAAAAACTGACCAACTTTTTGTAGCATATGCAACTGGAGTGCAAGGAAAAGCAATATCCAAACAGACAATTTCAAAATGGATAGGAAATTGCATTCGATTCTGCTACTCTTTTCATGGAAAGACAACTCCTGAAAATATCAGGCCTCACTCCACAAGAGCCACGGCCACCACTACAGCTTTCCTACGAGGGGTGGCTACCAAGGACATTTTAGAAGATGCTACTTGGAGCTCCGTGCATACATTTGCCAAGCATTACAATCTACCTTTATACTCCAGATCCCGAGCAGGTTTTGCAACTGCAGTTTTACAGGGATCTTAACTACACCATCATTATCTTTGTACCTCCTCCCCAGTTTGGCTATGGTATTCTACCCATATGTTATGACTGCAGATGCATCCTTGAAGGACATAGTACAGTTTTGTACCTACCATAAATGTAGATGTCCGATAGGTATGCATCTGCAGTCAGGATTACCCACCCTCCTTCCCCTCTGTGGTACTCCTAGGGTACTTACCCCTCTTTCAGCTAGCTGGGGGAATCTATTATGGTGTATTTGTTTGTATGTATATATGTATATATATTTTGTTTGCTACTGTTTGGAATTTTCAACATTTATCCAAATTTAGCCTTCCTAGAGGGCACCTGGCATCTGGGGCAAGAAACATTGAGGAAAATGGCGTTGGCTGATGCCTTTATACCCCAGAAGCTCTGACGTCGGGGAAAGTGCGACATCAGCCGAGGCCAGACCCAGACTTTGGAATCTGGCCGACCGCAGGGCTGCCTGAGGCAGGACAACCCATATGTTATGACTGCAGATGCATACCTATCGGACATCTACATTTATGGTAGGTACAAAACTGTACTTTTCTGCTATTCTCAACATGGCAAATCAGTGCCTAAGGGCATTAGGCCTCATTCTACCAGAGTAGCAGCCACTTCAGCAGCCTTCCTCAGGGGAGTATCAACCAAAGACATCTTAGAGGCTGCAACTTGGAGTTCAGTGCACACTTTTACAAAGCACTACCACTTACCTCTTTACTCTAAATCCAGAGCAGGCTTTGCCACTGCAGTTCTGCAGGGCCTCATAGCCTTTCCTAATCCTGTGTAGCTCAGCCACCCATCCTCAGCTTTGGGATTCAACCCAAGAGTAATGACTGCAACAGTGAAACACGATGAACATAGTACAGTTGTGTACCTACCATAAATGTAGATGTTCGAGTGTATTCACTGTTGCAGTCCAGGTTACCCACCCACCATCCCCCTTTTTCTTTGCTGGGACTTCTCTGTACTTCTCTATCCTATACAACCTATGTGGTGTATTTGCTTGTAGATGAAGGAAATGTTTCTTTTTGTGCATGCATACTTATTGGTATAATTTTCAGCCTACCAATTTGGGGGCACCTGACATCTGGGGCAAGAAAAACTAAAGAAAATGGCGTCTGCTGCATCTTTTATACCCTTGGCGCACTGACGTCAGGGAAAAGGCTACAGCAACCCACGCCATACCTAGACTTTGGATTTCAGGCCGACTGCGGGTAGCCTGCCAGCAGGATAACCCAAGAGTAATGACTGCAACAGTGAATACACTCGAACATCTACATTTATGGTAGATACACAACTGTACTTTGTCTTCCTTACCTCCTTTCTACTCTTTCTTGCTACCATGAATTAAGATTTTTTGGTAATCACAGTTACCATTGTTGGTAACCCTTTTACCTCTCTTACCTCTCTTTAAGGTATTTTCTGTCATGCCATTGTTGGTATTATAACTTCCCTTTTTCTTCCAACTATATATTAGTAAAACTTAAAATAAAAAAAAAAAACTTAAAGGAAAAGTTATTTTTTTTTTTTTTTTTTAGTTTGTAGGTGCCATCATTTGTGGCTTTACAGTATGGCTGATAAGCCTACTGGATTGAAAAAATGCTCTTCGTAGGCATAGAATCCCCAACTCTGATGCCCACATGGAGTGCGTTTGTGTGGGCCGGCTCACTTGGACACCTCCTGCTCTGTTTGTGCAGCCTTTAATGCCAGAGCCATTAAAAACAGGAGAAAAGAGATTATCTTAAAAGGTCTCCTTCCAACTTCTGCTCTTTCCACTGATACTTCATTCTGATGAGCTCAAACCCCCCTCTCACAAATCAAAGGAGCCCAGGGAGCACTGAAAATGCTC
Organism: Protopterus annectens; assembly: GCF_019279795.1. Classification (NCBI taxonomy): domain Eukaryota; kingdom Metazoa; phylum Chordata; order Ceratodontiformes; family Protopteridae; genus Protopterus; species Protopterus annectens. Next base: position 74,982,839 of record NC_056744.1, on the reverse strand, counting down.
CTCTGCGTGGTCTCCTTAGTCAGCACTTCCATCGGAGGCTCCTAAGAGGGTTTCATAGAGTTTGGATCTGAAGTCTTCAGATACGATGTCTACTGTTACCAAGTCTCTTTGGCTCTGCAGTCTAAGATTTTCACTGGAGACTGTATCCCTGAGGTGTAGGTCTCCTTTTCCTCATGAGACCCCCAAAAAGTCTTCCAGGCCACATCCCACTTCTTCCTCCATAGGGTCCTCCCAAAGTCTTTCCGATGTGGAGGTGGATAGGATGATGTGAAAATTCCTGAGAACACAGATCCAGATGGGGACCACGTCAGTTCCGTCTCCCATCGGATCTGTGAGCCTTAAACCTTCTTTCCAGCCTTTTATCGCTTCTTCTCCGATGTGACCTACCATTTGGGAGACCTCAGATTCGAGATCCCAGAGAGTCGAACCATCTGATCTGAAGATTCTTCTCTTTTTCCACTCAGATGTCTTCCCAGATCTGATCAGCTACTTACTCCTCTGGAGCACGATGGTTCTTGGAGTCAAAGCGTCGGCATCAGATCCAAGGGGTTTGACTTTGAAGCTTTCAAAGCCGTCACTTCCCCCTCGGGACTTCAGTGTTCAACAACTCTGCTCTGACTCCTCCCCTGGTGCAGAAGGTTGGGGAGGGCCTTGGATCATCTGCTTTGAGAGTGTTGGCAACAGTCAGATTGTCCTCTGCTTCTCCTGGTCATTCTGCCTTCAAGGTGGTAGAGAGAGTGTTCTCACACCCCAGAACAGTTTCAACTCTTGGATCCATTCCCTATTCCCTTTTCGGATCCTGTGTCTGAGTCTACTCATCCTACACCTCAGGGACAGCCAGCCCAGATAAGCTTCCAAGCAGTTCCCGCCAGGGAACTCCCTGCTTCTTCCAACACCTCTCCAGAGCACCCTAGTGAAGAGGTTCTTTGGAAGAGGTTGTGCAAGAGGAGGCACTTGGATTTCCCACATTAATCCCTCACAGAAGACACCGAGTTTGATGAAGGAGAAGGGTCCCCTAGATCCCCACTTGAGGATGTCTCATTTGGAGACATTTTAGAGATCCTTCACCAGAAAGGTGGTTGGTTTTCCCAGAACTCTTCCCAGGAGGAATATGTGCTCTTGGAAGCCTTTGGGTCTGGACCATATACATCTTGCGTTACCCCACCTGCGGATGAGCTTTATAGACCTTGCCTCCTGCAGGGCATGGAAGGAGCTGGACTCCATGGAACCGATCTCTAAATTCCTGACAAGTTTTGATTGCTTCCTCTGACAGACAGCACTGGACCTAGGGAATGCCTGTAGATGCCATGGTTGTTGTGGCAGCTATTAAAAAGGAGCAAGCTGAACAGAGCTCCACTGTCCATCCACCTAATAGGGAGTCTGGGGCGTTAGGTTTAGGAAGTGGGTGCATACTTTAGAGAACTTTGCTTTATGGTCACTGAACTACCTGGCACATTTCACTAGATTACAGAGGGACTTAGTTAAGGAACTCTCTAACTCTGCCCTTGGGTCCATGTCTGCAGAGGAACAAATGTCACCCTGCAATCTATTACTAACACGTTTGTGAGGTTAATCTCGCATGCAGCTGAAGGTTCTTCATGGGCAGCCGGTTCAGACACAGCCATTAAGACACATGTCTGGATGCGACTGTGCGATTTTGCAGAGCCCTTTGAGGTATCAGTCAACACTCCCTTTGATGGATCTTCGTTTGGGCCAACAGTTAGACACACTTTCCTGCAGTGAGAAAGATCTTGTCCGCCATGGGAATCCGATTTGCTACACCTCAGAGACCCTTTTCTAGGAATCCATGTAGTGGTAAAATCTTGTGGTTCCAGAAATCTCAAGGACCTTTACAAGAGTCATGCAGAGACTTTTCCCCCAGAGTTGTGAATAGCTACAATAGAAGGCGCTACCCAGACGGCAGAGGGGGGTCTGTAGAGTCAAGGGTCTCAAGATTCCTTCTCTGACAGATCCTTTCAGCGCTCCTGAAAGGTTGCTTGACTGACCCTGTCTGGAGGCAAATGGGGGTGTTTATCCTTGCACCTAATAGCCTGGATAGTCATTACAAAATATTCATGGGTGCAAAGGATCATGTCCAGAGGATATTTCATTCCCTTTTTACAAGTTCCCCAATGTTCCACCCAATCAGAGGGAGTTAGCAGCTCTAGAGATTCAAAAGCTGCTTGACAAAAGAGTTATCCAAGAGGTCTCCCCAGCCCAAAGAGGATCTGGAATTTACTCAAGGTTCTTTTTAGTGCCAAAGAAAACAGGGAAGTTATCTGAGCCAGTATGTAAAGAATTCCATATTCTGGATGGGCATGGTTCAGTCCATTCTACCTCTCCTACAGAAGGACAACTGGATGTGTTCTGTTGATCTTCAAGATGTGTACTATCACAACAAAAGATACCTATGCTTCCGTCTGGGAGCCGTTCATTACCAGTTCAGACCCCTGACCTTTGGTCTCACCACAACCCCCAGGTTAGTCACCAAATGCATGGCAGTGCTAGCAGCTCAGCTAAGACTGCTTGGATTCAGAGTATTTCCTTACTTAGATGACCGGCTCCTTACCGCACCAACCAGGCATCTTCTGGAAAGAGCCAGGTATTACTTGCTCCAACTTTCTCACACTCTGATAATTACTATCAATCTGGCCAAGTCACTACTTCAACCAGTTCAAGTCTTGGAGTTTATAGGGAGTCGTCTAGACACAGTCAGTTGTCTAGCTCTTTTAGCTCAAAACACAGTTCTCATTTTGATGTTGCATGTCAGTCAGGTTCTTTCTCATCCTTCTCCCCCCAGCAAAAATGGTACTCAAAGCTGTAGGTTGATGGCTGCTGCAGTAACTTTAATACCCACTGCTTGTCTTCATATGAGAATTCTTCAGTGGACTCTAGCAGTAAGGAACGAATGAAAATAACATCAGATATAAAAGTTCTGTACCTACCATGACTACGCATGTGTTGTCCATTTTCATTCTTCCTCAGCTTCTCTCCCACCTTCTCCCTATCTTCCTCAACTTCTGTCCCACGTTCTCCCTATCTGTGTCTTTGGGAGAGACCTAATGGAATTGTGGCTAGGAACCATAGTTCCTGTTTGAGCTCCTGATCTTTCAGCAATCACTTTTTCTGTCAAGTCTATATTGGGATACTTTGTTGTTACATTGTGTAATAGCAACAAACTCTGTCTTGGGTAACTTAATGGTCGGGGGTGTTATGGGTAAGGGAGGAGCTTGAGAGTCAGATCCTAGAATTTAAGTAAAGTGGTAGAGTCATCTGAGGATCAGATCTGAGTCCAATCGTTAAGGAAGAATGAAAATGGACAACACAGACGTATAGTTATGGTGAGTATATAGTAAACCAAAAAGGTGTGTAAAAGAGTGGCAACAACCACTAATAACATCCAATGAACCACTCCTTGAGCCAAAAACCTACGACCACCATATAACAAACACCTTTATTCAGGCCACATAAAATGATCCACTGTACACAAAACGAGTCAGCAATCCAACAATCCAAAATGGTAAAATAATTATTTTATATTATATATATGGTGGTCGTAGGTTTCTGGCTCAAGGAGTGGTTCATTGGATGTTATATATGGTGAGTATATAACTTTTATTTTTTTCTCTTAGTTTGCTTTATTGTACATGATATCTCAGCTTTTGTGGTTGTAGGACCATAGGACCATAGTAATTCAGCTAGCTAGTACCATGTTAGGAGGTCCTTTGAGGACTGATAAAACTGAGACAAGAATATGAAACGGATTTTACTGACCAGCTGTGATGAAAGAGAGAGAGAATTTCTGTTCTCCAGAATATCAGAAAACTAGATGCCATCCTTTAACTGCCCGTGGATTCCAGTAACTATTATACAAATGCCATTAACACACATTGCTATGGATGTTTTGGGGCCGTTGGTAAAATCTAGCAGTGGATATCGGTACATGCTGGTAATTGTAGATTGTGCTGTCATTTCAGAAATAATACCATTGCCAGACTACTGTTTTTTTTCTAGAATAGATATTCCTAAAGAGATATTGACCAAGGCACTCCTTTTACATCAAGAGTCTTGCATAAGTTATGGCAGTGTTTTAACATTAAACAGTTGAGGATATCAATCTGTTATCTGCAGAGTGACGTATTAGTAATGAAGTTCAATAAAACACTGAAATCTATACCAAGTAAAGTTATTGACACAGACGGGAAGAACTGAGACCAGTTATAACCCTGTTTAGCACTGTTTTGAGAGAGCTGCAACAAACTGGTTTATATCTTTTTGAAGTTTTATATTATAGGCATCCCAAAGGACTGCTTGACATTGCTAGGCAAATTTGGGTAGAAGAGGAGAGACTGTTTAAAAGTACGATAATTTGCAGGATAGGCTAAGGCTGGTTATGCCCATAGTAGAGGAGTGCATGAAGAAAGTTGAGAAGATGCAACAAGTAACTAACATAGAGAACTTAACCCAAGAATATCAATTATTAGTATGTCTTGAATATAGGACACATTTTTAAGGCCACCCAAAATGAATGAAAGAATAAATGCAGTGAAATACATGGTTTGAGATCTAGGAAAGAGAAAGAAAGTGAAACTTTGTCACATTAATGTATTGAAGCTATGCAAAGAAGTAAAAGTTTTGTGGTGAGCATGCAGGTTAATGTTCATGCAGCATAGATCAGAGAAGCTTTGCCTAAGCTAATGAAATCTTTGAAAGTACAAAATCACTAAATGTAAGAGAATTTTAATAAGAAATGAAGGAGTGATAACAGCTATGCATGGAAGAATACACTGATAGAGCATTAATGTGGAGATCACAGATGGAGTGAAAGTTAGACTTGGACCTTACAGATAACCAAAGTCACAGAAACTAGAAGATAAGTTCAAAAAGAATGCTCTGACTAGGAGTAATAGAGCGTCACAAAAGTGAATGGAGCAGCCTAATATTGACAGTTCCTAAACGTTAATTGAAAGTACTGGATCCTGTAATAACTGTAGGAAACTGAGTAGCATTTCAAAGTTTGATAGCTATCCCATGTGAGAGTTGATGCATTGCTGAAGTACCTAGGAGAGGCAACGTACTTCACAACACTGCCTTGAGGAAGGGGTATTGACAGATGCTGCCTCCCTCCTCTGCTAAAAACAGAGTCTATTTCAGTACATAGTGCTAACATGTGGCTACATGGAGCTCCAACCACCCTTCAAAGTTTGATGAGTAAATAATTGAAAGGCTACGCACTGTATGATGTTGCATACCTGCATCATGTGGCCATCCATTCAGAGGACTAGGGTGTCTGTTACCCACACTGTAGCCTGACTTAGAGGCTATAAGCCAGGCAGGCTTGATTGTGAATTCTAAGAAAAGTAAACTGAGTTGGTGTATGCTTTACAGGAAGAGGTGTGGAAAGACTACAACTAGAACATTACAGGCCTAAAAGAATTGTCATATGTATATATATATATATATATATATATATATATAAATATATCTATATATATATATATATCTATATAGATGTTATGTAGTCCAATCTCGGTTCGGAGCCGAATATCGTCTCCGACTCGGACAATTTTTTTACTAGCTCGAAGTCTCTCAATGGCTGGGCCAAGCAGGTATCCCATGCTGCACTGCTCCATAACCCCAGATCTCGTTTGCCGCTCGTGTAGCTAGGACGTGGTCTCACTTGGCTGTGGCTAAGTACCTCTCTTTTTTTCAATTTCTCTCGAGTAAATTGCTGATTTTCAACCCAAAAGCTATTTTAATAGCTATTTGCATGTTGTGGATTGTTATTGTGTGTTTTTCTTGTCTGTAGTAGGTATCCCTAATTTCCGGTGGGCTAGGCCTGTTTGAGTTAAAGGACCTAGTCCTCCTTTTTGTGTCTTATCGCTGTTTAAAGTTTTGTTTGTTGCTGAAGCTAAGCTAGCTGTTGGCTTTTTCTTGTTGTGGATTGTGTGTGTCTTAGAGAACCGTTTTACTTAGAGGTTCTTGGTAGTGGTAGAGTCATTTACTGTTTTCCCGCCTTTGCTGTGTTTTTCCTAGCCAGGTTGTTCAGTGGTCTTCTTGTTTCAAGATGTTTAAAGAGCAGAAGGAACATAAACCTTCCGGTTTCAAAAAATGTTCCAAGTGTAGTTACAAGATGTCCATCACGGATGGACATTCTGTATGTGTTTATTGCTTAGGTGCAATTCATTTACAAGAGTCTTGTAGCTTCTGTCACGCCTTCAGTCCGAGGGTGCTTCAGGAGAGGAAAAATAAACTAATATTGAAGGGTCTCTTGAAACCTTCATTTTGAGGAGTCTTTGGATTCGGCCTCTGGTATACCGGCCAAGCTTAAGGCTTCGAAGGGAAAGAACAGATCTCCGGCTCCGTCCGTTTCTTCGGAGCCGCCGGAGAAACTTTCTAAACTTGACTTTACCTCCTTGGCTCCTATGTCCTCGGGGCCACAGTAGGTATCTGTGGTACTGGAATCTGCTTCGGCTCCTATTTTACTGGAACCAATTCGGAGCCGATCTCCTAGTGTTAGGCATGGTTCTCCTGACAGGAGATCCCATTCTCCGTCCCTGTCTTCCAAATCCTCCAGGCTTTCTGATTTGAATGTTGATAGGGTGGTGCAGAGGCTTCTGCAGTCGCCGGTGTTGGCTAAATTATTTTCTGCTCTGACCCAGTCAGCTCCGGAGCCTGTCTCGATGGTTGTGTCGATGGTTCCTCCTCCGAGCGCTTCCTTGTCTTCGGAGCCGGAGTGCTCCACTCCAAGTGATGTTCTTGCGCCGGCTCTGATGCCTTTTAAGGGTTTATCAGTACCGATGTCGGCTCCGACTCTGTCGGCTCCTTCTACAGGTTTCGGCACTAGGGTTTCCTCGGTCGGGCCCGAGGGGGATGTCTCGGGACACCTATCGGTTCCAAGCCTCCCTCTAGGTGCATCAGCTCGGGGGACCCCAACTCCGTTCATGGCCTCGAAGACCCGTCGGTCCTCGGATTCGGGGGGACCGGCCTTCGAGGCCATGCGGAGCGCACTGGCCAAATCGTCAGTTACATCACCCGGATCTGTCATTCCGTCCCCTTCCACCCCGGCTAAGAGTCTCTGACGCCCCCCTATCTGTAGATGGCAGAGCCCAAAGGTCTGGGGATACCCCCATGAGTGGTCCCCAAATTTGAGGGTCCCTCAGAGTCTGTGGCCCCCAGAAAAAGATGTGCAAGAGGAAGCACATAGACTCCCAGGACAGGTCTCTCACTTCTGATACCGACCTCGAGGAGTCTGAGGGGTCCCCTAAGTCGTCCTCTGATGACTTCTCTTTCTCCGACATCCTGGAGATTTTGAGACAGAGGGGCGACTGGCCCTCCAAACCCCCCCCCCCCAGGAGGAGTCAGTATTCCTCAAGGCCTTTGGAGCTCAACCGTCCACCTCCTGGGTGTCTCCACCCTTCGACGAACTGTTGGATTTAATCTGTCGGAGGGTGTGGGAGAATCCTGATTTGGTGGACCCTGTACCCAGAAGACCCAATAAGTTCCTTTCTGCTCCCCCAGGAAATAGTTTCTGTCCAAATGGGTTTCTGTAGATGCCATGGTGGTGGCGGCGGCCACACAGAAGGAAGTAGCCGAGACTTCTTCCTCTATCCATCCTCCTAACAAGGAGTCTAGGACCATGGACCAGTACGGGAAGCATACCCTTTCGTCTGCAACCTTCACCTTACGGTCACTGAACTACCTTTGCCATTTCACTCGGCTCCAGAGAGATCTCCTCAAGGAGTTAAGAGATACTCTAGAGGGTAATATAAGTGAGGTATTGGCTCCCACGGTTAACACCCAGGTGTCTACCCTAAATTCTATAGTCAACTCGTCCATGAGGCTCATATCGTCATATCGTATGCAGCTGAGGGGGGCGGGTAGGGCAGCCAGTACAGGAGTAGCCGTCAGGAGGCAAGCCTGGATGTCCTTCAAGGATGCATCTGCAGTCCTTACAAATGGGTTGTCCTGTCGTCAGGCAGCCCTTCGGTCGGCCGGATTCCAAAGTCTGGGTCTGGCCTCGGCTGGTGTCGCACTTCACCCGACGTCATCTCTGCTGGTCTTCGGGTATAAAGGCATCAGCCGACGCCATTTTCCTCAGTATTTCTTGCCGTGTGGCGCCCGAAGCAGAAGCTGTTCGCAAGTGCCGGTCGGTCAGATCCAGAGATTACTACTACCGAATACTACTTCGAAGACTTCTAAAAGCTAAGTACCCCATTGGGGACTCTTTCTTGCCTCAGCCGATGTCAGAAAAAGTGAATAACTGTTTAACTTGTGGGAAATAAATACCTCATAAAGATTTCCACTCTTACTGCTTACCTTGTTTAGGCCCAGACCACGACGTAGCAGCTTGTTTAGCCTGTGCTTCCTTCAAGCGAGCGACGCTTAGGCGTCGGTCGGAGTTTGCTGAACAGTTTTTCGCTCAGATTTTGCGTACATTATGCCGTCAGATCCTCCGACTACTCAAATTGTTAAGAAGCAAGAAAAGGACCGACACTCGCGGTCCGCGGTTTCGCCGATACCACGGTTAAGCAAACCGCGAGTGTCTCGGTTTCGCGAAACCGAGCAAACGGTTCAATCTTCAGCGAATCCATGACTACTACGAGGCCCTTCTACCCTTGTTGAGTCGGCCTCTGAAGTTTTGCCTACTAATGTGGTTTCTCTAGAATTATCGGACACCATCCCTTTGGATGTCTCTACCCCAGCACGTGGTGCTGCTAGGCCTCCTGCAGCCATGTCTATAAAGGCCTTTGCCAGGGCTAAAGCAGCCAAAACTGCTAAGTCTGTGCCTGTTAAGCCCCTCTCACAGGCCCAGTTCCAGTTCCCAAATGCTTACTCTGGCAGAGGATCTCATCTCTTTAATAAGGGGATCCCAATCTCACCCAGACAGGGCCTCTCAACCTCCAGAAAAGAGACCTAGAGCAGAGCCCCCTGAGCCAGTGTCCTCAGATGACTCTTCTGATGTTTCAGACAATACAGACCATCCAGAGGCTCCTCTTTCTACTTATGAAGATTCTGATGCTGAAGAATCTATTCCTTCTGCCTCTCCACCAGAGGAATTTTCCTTTGGGGAAACCTTACATGCCATGAGAGAGCAATTCCAATGGCAGGGACAAGATTTCTCAGATTCAAGAAAAGGCTTAGGACCTTTTTACACTTACCACAACATAGACCCTTAGCTATACCTCCAGTTCTTCCTGTTGTGGATGATGCATTTAATGATGTTTGCACTGCTCCTGATACTTTACCTCCAGCCCCTGCTAAGCCCGATAGGTTTTACAGGGTACCGGACACTCATCACCACTTATACAAGGCTCCTTTTGCAGATCCTGAGACTATCTCCCAGGGGCCTAAGGCAGTAGCCGACCTCAGCAAAAACCCTCTCCCTTCTGATAGGGAATCCAGGTCCTTAGAGAGATGGGGTAAAAAAGTATACACCTCTGCTACTCTCTCAGCTAGAGCTCTGAACTGTCAGTTTCATATGATCCAATACCAAGAGTTTATGCTTGATCAGTTAACTAAGAAACTGTCCTCTGATGATTCCTTAGATAAGAAATATGTTCTAGAAATGGTGAATAAAATTCAGCAGGTTTGTAACCATTCTTTAAAATGTGGCTATGATGCACTGGAGGCTTCATTTAGATCAGCCATGACTGGCACAGTTATAAGAAGGCATGCATGGCTGAAAGATCAGGTCTTGCCGGATCATGTTAAAGCAAAGCTATTAGATGCTCCTATGGATAAGGTCAGTCTATTTGGTTCTCCTGCCCAACAAGTAATCAAGAAAATGGAAGAGAAGGCAAAATCTGTACAAACAGTTAAAGATTTCTTACAGGTTCAGCCCCCAAGGTTCAGCAGGAACTGGCCTTCCAAAAATTGGTCCTTTCCAGACTCCTCTAAAAATCAGAGAGGCAGGAATAGACGTTCCAGAGGCAGAAATCAATCCAGAGGAGGTGCCTACAGTGGACGCCAGTGGCAAGGCAATAACCAACGAGGCACAGATACAACCACTACCACTGCAACAGGACAGTCACAGTGACTTGGCTCTGACACCGCCTACCAGGGAACAAATAGCAGCACCCTTAGGCGGAAAGTTAGCCTTATTTTCAGAAAACTGGCACTATATCACAAGAGACAAGTGGATTTTGCAAACTATAGACCAAGGCTACAGGTTTCATTTCCACACCTTACCAGTAAAAGAGGAATGCCAAACCTACCACCAAATCAAAAGACAGAAGCCCTGAAACAAATAGCTCAATTAACAAAGATGAGAGCTGTGGAAAGGGTACCACCTACAGAACAGGGCAAGGGATTTTACTCCAGACTCTTCCTAGTACCAAGAAAAGAAAAGTTGGAGACCTATTCTCGACCTGTCCGCTTTAAACACTTTCATCATTGTTCCAAAATTCAAAATGCTGACCCTACAGCAACTTCTTCCCATGCTGGGAAAGGAGTATTGGCTGGTAACTCTAGATCTCAAGGAGGCATACCTGCACGTCCCCATACGACCAATTTGCAGAAGATACCTCAGATTTCTTGCAGGATCAGAGCATTATCAATTCTCAGCATTGCCCTTTGGCTTATCTACTGCCCAGAGTGTTCACGAAATGCCTGGCATCAGTAATCGCTCATTGCAGGCTTCAGGGAATCCAAATTTATCCATACCTGGATGACTGCCTGATACAAGCGGACAACAAAAGCAAGCTGACACAAGACTTACAAAGAGTCATTTGCTTACTACAAGCCCTGGGATACACAGTCAATTTAAAAAAGTCAAGACTGGTACCATCCCAAACAAGAACATTCTTGGGTGCAGAATTGGACACAGTAAAACAGATGGCATTCCTAACTGCAGAAAAACAAGAACAACTTCCTCTTTACTTCTTGGCATTAACAAAGCAGAACAAACTAACAGCAAGGAAAGTACTGCAGGCCTTGGGCTTCATGGCATCCTGCATAATATTGGTCCCCCATGCCAGACTGCATATGAGAAAGCTACAGTGGTACCTAAAGAATTTATGGTCTCAACACAAGCACAGCTTAGAAACCGAAATACCACTGATCCCATGCCTGAAAGAAGAGTTCCTATGGTGGGCTCAGGCATGCCAGTCAAACCCAGGTTTGTCCTTCCACAACATTCAAACAAGCCAAACCATCACAACGGACGCCTCAGACCTCGGTTGGGGCGCCCACATGCTGGACAAGTGCATTCAAGGCTTATGGACTCCAGATCAGCTGCACCTGCACATAAATCAAAAAGAAATGCTGGCAGTAAAACTAGCAATCCAGAATTTCAGACCATTCCTCAAAGAAGGCCAATTGATGATGACAGACAACACCACAGTCATGTGGTACATCAACAAACAGGGAGGCACTCATTCATACCCCCTATGCCGAATGGCTCTGGACCTATGGAATATGGCTCTGAGCTACAACATTCAATTACAGGCAATATTTGTACCGGGAAAAGAAAACATCCTAGCAGACATGTTAAGCAAAACTACCTCGGATGCTCACGAATGGATGCTACACCCGGACATCTTCAAGGCCATCACAAAGAAATGGGGAATACCACAAATAGACCTATTCATCCCCACTCAATCACCAGCTCAAGAAATTCTGCACAAGGACATACCACCCACTTGCTTGGAAGGTGGACTCTCTATCCTTCAATTGGAAAGGCCTGACAGCATATGCATTTCCACCTCTTCCTTTGATGCACAAGGTACTACTGAAAATCAAAGAGGAACGTCCAAGGATAATTCTGATAGCTCCAAATTGGCCAAGACAACATTGGTATCCATTGCTGAGGAGCATGTCTCGGGAAACGTGGACACTGCCCTGATTCCTTTGATGTTAACTCAGAGCGACTACAACATCTGCATCCAAACCTGAAAACTCTGCAACTGACTGCCTGGAACATTACATAAGAGCAACTAACCCAGATTTATCCCAAAGGGTTAAAGACATTATCCTTGAGGCCCGCAGACCTTCAACAAGAAGGAACTATGCAGGAAAATGGAAAAGGTTTGTCATTTGGAGTACTGAAAGAGGAAAGATGTGTCAAAGGTAGATATTGCCAACATCCTGGAGTACTTGGCAGAGCTTCTCCATACAGGCCTGTCCTATTCCTCCATCAAGATACATGCATCAGCTATTTCTGCAGAATACAGCTACGATCCCCCTGTCTTCTCACATCCTCTACTCAGGCAGTTCCTGAGAGGAATTAAGAATGTAAAACCTCCTAGGAAACCACCATTACCAGCATGGGACTTGAACTTTGTGCTAGAAAAATTGACACTCCCTCCATTCGAACCAGCAGCAACAGCAGATCTTCAACACCTATCCTGGAAAACTGCTTTCCTACTGGCAATTACTTCAGCAAGAAGGGTTTGAACTACAGGCTTTAATGGCAGTACAACCCTTCCTAATCTTCCATCAAGATAGAGTGTCCATGAGAACTAATCCTACATTTATGCCTAAGGTGGTATCCAGAGTGTCTCTAAACCAGGCAATCCACCTACCTACCTTCTTTCCCAATCCACAGAACAGGGGGGGAAAGACTGCTGCATACATTGGATGTACATAGACAGTTGCGCTACTACCTGGACAGAACCAAGGGCAATAGAAAAACTGACCAGCTTCTAGTAGCTTATGCAACAGGAAGGGAAGGAAAAGCAATTTCCAAACAGACAATCTCCAAGTGGATAGGAAATTGCATAAGATTCTGTTACTCCTACCATGATAAGCAAATTCCACAGAACATAAGGCCTCATTCTACAAGGGCTACAGCCACTACCACAGCTTTCTTACGAGGAGTGGCTACCAAGGACATTATTGAGGCTGCTACTTGGACCTCCGTGCATACATTTGCCAATCATTATAACTTACCTCTATACTCTAGATCCCGAGCAGGGTTTGCCACTGCTGTTTTGCAAGGGATCCTAACTACACCATAATTCTTCTTCCTCCTCCCCTAGTTTGGCTATGGTATTCTACCCATTGGTAAGGACTGCAGATGCATCCTTGAAGGACATAGTACAGTTTTGTACCTACCATAAATGTAGATGTCCGAACAGGATAGCATCTGCAGTCAGGATTACCCACCCTCCTTCCCCTCTGTGGTACTCCTAGGGTATTTGCCCACCTAATAGCTAGCTGGGGGGGATCTCTTTTGGTTTATTTGTTTGTATATATGTACATACATGCTTATTTTTTTGTGTTTGCCTTCTACTTTTTTGGAAACATTGGCATTTACCCAAAAATTTAGCTAACCAAGAGGGCAACTGGCATCTGGGGCAAGAAACACTGAGGAAAATGGCGTCGGCTGATGCCTTTATACCCGAAGACCAGCAGAGATGACGTCGGGTGAAATGCGACACCAGCCGAGGCCAGACCCAGACTTTGGAATCCGGCCGACCGAAGGGCTGCCTGACGACAGGACAACCCATTTGTAAGGACTGCAGATGCTATCCTGTTCGGACATCTACATTTATGGTAGGTACAAAACTGTACTTTGTGCCTGTGTCATTTCGCGGAGGCCTTCAAGTCTTCCCTCACTGACGCTCCCTTTGATGGGTCCTCGCTCTTTGGGACCAAGTGAAAGACACACTCACCAGATGCGAGCAAGAGGGAAAGACGCTGTCTGTCATAGGGGTCCGTTTTTCCCTCCCCTCTAGGCCTTACCCCAAGGCTCAGAGAGGTGGGAAGATGTGGTTCAAGAAGTCACAAAAGTTTTTCCCTGCTGCACAAGGTGATTCCCCCTCCAGAGGCAGAGGGAGGGGGAGGTTATTCAGGAAGACGCCGCCCTAGAGGCAGAGGAGGCCCTCGCAACTCGGGAGACCGTGATTCCTTTCATGGTTCTTCCTACCATCGTTCCTGATGTGTTGCCCAACTTTGCTTCGAGCCAGTCGGGGGCCGCATATCATTATACCTGGAAGCATGGGAAAGCATCACCCAGGATCGATGGGTGTTACGAATAGTTTCCGGAGGTTATGCCATAACCCTTTCGTCAGGCCCTCCTCCGGTCAGAAAAATCCTGGACGTTCCACCCAGTCAAAGGGATAACGCAGCCTTAGAGGTTTCAAAGCTGCTAAAGAAGGGAGTCCTCCAACCTGTCCCCTCAGACCAAATCGGATTAGGGACTTACTCAAGACTCTTTTTGGTGCCGAAAAAAACAGGGGACCTGAGACCCATTCTAGATCTCAGCCGATTAAACCACTATGTTCAAAAGTCCATGTTCCGAATGGTCACCCTTCAGTCCATTTTTCCGTTGCTGGAAAAAGAAGTATGGATGTGCTCCATCGACCTCAAGAATGCTTACTATCATATCAAAATGGACAGGGCATCCAGGAGTCACCTACGCTTCCGGCTGGGAGCCAGTCATTTTCAGTTTCGTGCCCTGCCCTTTGGTCTCACCACAGCCCCCAGGGTGTTCACCAAGTGTTTGGCAGTGGTGACAGCTCACCTGAGACATCAAGGATCCCAGATGTTTCCATATCTGGACGACTGGCTCCTCACCGCCCCCACAGGCATCTACTCATCCAAGCCAGTGACGCTACCATTACCCTCTGTCAGCGACTTGGAATAACGTTGAACTGGGTAAAGTCTGCCTTGCTGCCCTCGCAGCGTGTCAAGTTTATAGGCGCAGAGCTAGACACCGCCCAAATGGGGGCCTTCTTGCCGCATCAAAGGATCAGAGTATTACAAGTCAGGTTTGCGCATTATTACCCCTCAGGAAAGTACAAGCGAGATGGGTTCTTCGGCTTTTGGGCACCATGGCAGCCACCATTATGCTAGTGCCTCTAGCGAGATTACATATGAGGCTTCTTCAATGGCTTCTATTTGCCCAATGGTCCTTTCAAAAACTACCCCTTTCTCGCCTGATCCTACTCACAGATTGATGCAAACAGGATCTCAGTTGGTGGCTATACTCCACCAATCTGGACAAGGGGAAGCAGTTTGTTCCTCCGTCACCTGTAGCCACCGTGACCACGGATGCCTCCCAGATTGGGGGGGGGGGCATTATCTTGGCAGGACGGTCCAAGGCACGTGGCAAGATCACGAGATACATCTGCACATCAATGTCCTACAGATGAGAGCAGTGTTACTGGCGTTGCAGGCACTTCAGAGCTTTTCCCTTTTGGGACGATTGCGAAACATTCGGACAACATGTCCGTGGTATGATACCTAAGCAAACAGGGAGGAACCAGATCTTACCCCCTGTGCAGAGAGACCATGCAAGTGCAGCAATGGGCAGTGTCTTCTCAACGGTTCCTAGTGGCAACGCACATTCCAGGGAAGGCCAATGTGATAGCAGACAGGCTGAGCAGAGCTATTCTCATGCCTTATGAGTGATCCCTGAACCCTCTGGTTGCGGAACACATATTCAACAGGTGGGGTCAGCCTTGCTGCAACCTTTTTGCCAATCCCCTCAATGCCAAATGCAGCAATTACTTCACCCTGATCCCCCCACAGGGGGAGCCACCCAGGGACGCTCTAGTCCACGATTGGCCCTCCAGTCTGCTCTATGCTTTCCCTCCGTTTCCTCTGTTACCAAGAGTGATTCAGAAAGCTCTATCCTTGGGAAGCAAGATGATTCTAATTACTCCACACTGGCCTCGCCAAGTCTGGTTCTCCTTTCTCCATCCATTCGTGGTGGACACTCCTTGGATTTTGGACCCAGTACCAGACCTACTGACACACATGTCGGGACAGTTCCACCCCTCCCTGTGGACCCTCAGGTTGACAGCCTGGCTACTCCACTTCCGTCGCTAGTCAGCCTTCATCATTTTTCACCTGAGGTAGTGCACATCTTATCGTCCTCTCATAAATCTTCGACTAGGAAGATTTATTCCAGCAAATGGAAGAGATTCTCTATTTGGGCTCATGCTCAAGGAATTCACCCGTACACAGCCCCAATTCCTGCTGTTTTGGAGTTCTTGTCCATGCTCTTTCAGCAGGGTTCTACGTCTGCCACTATTAAAGTCCAGTTGGCGGCTATTTCAAGCTTTCATACCTCATAGGAGCCTTCCCTTATGGCTCACAAACTCTGTAAGGCCTTTTTAAAGGGCACCTTATTTTTCCGGCCTCCTATTTCAGAACCTGTTATGCCTTGGGATTTAAACTTGATTTTGCAAGCCCTTACCTCCCCACCTTTCGAACCGGCTGCCACCTGCTAGTTAAAGTTTTTGTCTTGGAAAACGGCCTTCCTGGTAGCCATTACATCAGCCAGACAAGTGTCGGAGATTCAAGCCCTCTCCATTAAACCCCCGTATTTGATTTTTCATAAGGACAGAGTCTCTCTTCGACCTAACCCGTCCTTTCTCCCTAAAGTTACATCTACTGTTAATCTCAATCAGTCTATTGAGCTACCAGTGTTCTTCCCTCAATTTTTGAACAAGGCAGAGTTTAGATTTCATCAACTGGATGTGCACAGACAATTGCGATTCTATCTACACAGGACCAAACATCTACAAAAGTCTGACCAATTGTTTGTTTCCTTTTCAGAAAATGGAGCGGGGATCCTCTATTTCCAAGGTTACCATTTCCAGATGGATTTCTAATTGTAATTTCCTTTATTTGTTCTTCAGCAGGAAAAACTCTACCGTTCTCCGTCAAGGCTCACTCTACTAGGGCTGTTTCTGCGTCTATAGCATACCATGCCAGACTATCCTTGGATGATATTTGTGCTGCAGCCACGTGGGCTTCCCCCCACACTTTTGGATGTGGCCTCTAGGGGTCAGGCTTCCTTTGGTTCCACAGTCCTCAGGAGTATCTTCCTTTGAGCCTCCCAGGATAGAGGTACTGGGGATGCTGTCCTGTGAGTAAGAATGTAGGCGAGATTGGACTACATAACATCAAGAAGTTATGTACTCACCATAACGTTCAATGTATGTAGTCCATCTCGCCTCACATTCTTACGTACCCTCCCACCTGCCTCCTTCCTGGAGGATCTGGAGGTTAGGATTGGTACTAGAGTACCCTTCAATGGTAGTTTGTTTTCTCTTACCTCCTTGGTAGTTCTACTTTATTGTGTTGTTGTTGTGCATGTGCTGTGATTGTGGTTTCGCAGCAAACTAGATCTGGGGTTATGGAGCAGTGCAGCAT
Organism: Protopterus annectens; assembly: GCF_019279795.1. NCBI lineage: Eukaryota > Metazoa > Chordata > Ceratodontiformes > Protopteridae > Protopterus > Protopterus annectens. The sequence continues at coordinate 74,965,730 of NC_056744.1, read as the reverse complement.
GGGATACCTGCTTGGCCCAGCCAATGAGAGACTTCGAGCTAGTAAAAAACTTGGCCGAGTCGGAGCCGATATTCGGCTCCGAACCCGTGAGTAAGAATGTGAGGCGAGATGGACTACATACATCGAACGTTATGGTGAGTACATAACTTCTTGATAGCCATATATCCTCTAGTACAAAACAGATGACTTTTCCTAGACTAACTTGGCATTACTGAAAATTTGTGTGTAATTTTGCAGCTGCTTGACTGTCCTTTTAACAGATTTCACAAAAGGAAAATCTCTATCAAAAGTGCTTTGGTCCCTTGTGACAGGTAGGATGTTTAATGAGCTGAAAATATTCCGTTCTGAACAAGTGTTGGTGGCTCCTGATTCTACAAAGTGATGAAAGTAGTGCTCTTGCAAGATATTCAAGATAAGGAGCAGACTGTGTGCAGTATCTGCAGAGAACTTAGCAATGCTGAAAAAAAGATATTCAGGGAGAGAGATTTTAGCAGTGAAGAGTTCCATCTGTCTGTCAACATTTCAATCTGGGAACTAATCTTATCCCTTTCCAATGACTAAGTAAACAATCATATGGCAATACAGAGTCGTGCTGCTTGTCCCCCCCCCAACTTTTCCAGTCCACAGTGAACCACATGTCTTCACTGGCTAATAGGGATGCTTTTGAGTTGTCGAGGTCCTGCAGCCTATCAGGGTGAGCCCAAATCCAATGTGCTTGTTTGTGTTTTGAGTATGTGGAATATACCTTTAACTTATGCCATTTACTATATGTATATGGACCTCTAAGTGTGAGTTGTATTTGTAGTTTAAATTAATGCACTACCTGGTAAAGAGAAATCGATTACCATTTTAACGTCTATAAAAAAATAGTAGGCTAGAATCAGAAAGTGAAGTCCTCATTTTGAAGTTCAGCATGGAGCAAGAAAGATCCAAGACTTGTTGAGTTCAACAAGCCCAGAGAGGGCTTTGTGTGGATATGACCTAGGACTAAACTTGGGTGAAGTTTATTTTTTTTTGTGCTGAAGCTGAGGAGAAGACATGACGGGGCCCGCAGTAGTGACTTGTTATAAAGGTAGTCTGTTTGGTTGAAGGGCCATATGGAACTTCAGAGTGGCGATAACAGTTTATTTTTCTTCGCTAAAAAGCCATGTAAGCCATAATTTTGTCATTTTTCTTGGGGATCTATATGGTAAAGTTGTATTTTTACAAATCCTGCATCCATTGTCTTTTGCACACTTGAAGTACATTCATAAAAAATAATTGTTACAAGTAGCAATTAAAGTAAGATTTAAATGGGTTGTTTGGAATTTTAATACCTGAAGATTTTTATGGAGACTCGCTCAGGCAGTTGCCTTTAAAAGTAAATATAAAGTATAAGACAATAAATGAAAGGGAGTGTTGTTTTATGTTGTGTCAGGGAGTGGAGGAGTATGCAGTGCGGTTTTAACTGTAAAAGGCTTAATGTTTGGGAAGAATTTGAAGAGAAACTATTGAGCCTGTTGTCTAAATATAACATTACATATGAGGTTTATAATGATAAGCTTGAACAACATAGAGATTTTTTTGAGAAGGTAACGAATTTGGGCAGAATATAAAATGTTATAGTAAGGAGTTGGATGTGGAGAGGGCATGTGGAAAAGTTTTGCATTTGTCAAGTGTGTTTTTTCTTTTTTTTTTTTTTTTTTTGTAAGATGTAATATCTGAAAAAGGACAGTTTGTGTTTAATTTGGATGTGTTTGTGAGTATTTTTTTACACAGTTCTTTTTAAGATTGTAAATTTAAATTGCTTTAATAGCCTCCCCACTCTCTTTGGTAACTAACATGGGTTCTTTAACATCTACCAAAGCTGCCCACTTGATTCAATGTCTCTCAAGGGTGACACCTCAGGAGTGCCTCACCCCAAACGTACTCCACCCAAGGTACAGTGTAGTTTTAGTGCTGGAAAGTGAAGCCCAGCAACCGGTGCGCAACATAAGATTGTGATCAAGCAACATTTTCAGGCACTGATACTGGCAAATCTCTTTCCCCTTATGAAAAGTTACTGCTGAGGTAATGGTCTTCTGTGCTTGTTCTATCAGTATTCTGGAACTGTTTTCGGGCAGGTAATAATACAGCTGCATCCATACAGCTTTGTGACTTAGGAAGTTTGTCTGTTGAGTCTGCATTTATGAACTGGTACACCTGACCATCTACCACTGTGCCAAGACATTTTTCATAATGGTATGTTCAATAGGCTGAAAGTACCGATAAATACACCCGCCTCAGAGCATTTAGAATTAAGCCAAGTAAAAGTAAATTTGCTTTTTATTTTGTAGATGAAAAGTTATCATTGCTGTTTTATAGCTCTTATTGGGCTGTGATTGTATAACAAACCATGTTGAAGTCTCATCTTTGTTCCATCTCTGAAAATGTTTGCCTTTAGTGCTGACGGATTTTCATTCTTCAGGTGTGTTCAGGTCAGCAGACAGTATCGATCTGTACTCAGAGCTGCTATGGAAGACATGAATCAGTTAGCTGGTGAGTATTGTTGCGCAACAAATGATATTAATGAACAAATTTAGTGATTATGGTGTTTTGACCAGATGTGACAAATGTACTTTTTGCTGAATGGTTTAAAAAAATGCCAGAGGGCAGATAATTTGTATGTTTGTAGCAGGGCTTGTTTTGTAGAGGAACTAGGTAATTTCTGAACTGATACAGGAATTGTAGACTTTAGTAAAGTTCTGCAATTAATAATGCTACTTGAACCCCCAACTGAAACTCTGTAGACTCTGGTTGTATCCATAGGTTACTTAGGTAGAATACATGCAATTCACCTTAAAAATACTGTAGGACCCTGTTGTGGAGGTACTGCTGTATTCCTTAGTCCTTAGCTTGTACAATGCTCAAGTGCTTGCTGTTTTTGGACTCAAGTTCTGGAGAATTGTGAGATGGACTTAAACCTGTAGCAGATAAATCTAATTTTGTGTACAATTCTAACTTTTTTTCTTTGAATATAAAAGAAGAAAAATCTATATGTAATTCTTGGTTGAAATGTATAACACAGCTTCTAGCCTTCTGCTGGACACCACAGCATTTATGCATAGGATATGAAAAATGTAATATTAGATTTGTGACACTTCCCATTCTCAGATTGCCATTTGGAATAAAAATGAAGTTAAGAGAGTCTTCCAAGAGTTGATTAGCCAAGAGCAAGTGGAGGCTTCTTCTTGCTGCTACAAGCCTTTCTTTGTTGGCCATTCTTTTGCTGATCTCTGGACTTGACATGCCTCACTTTCCCCTTTTCATTCCCTGTATCGCTAGGTGACATTACCATGTGTGTCCTACCACCAGTCAGTTTGCTGAATTCTTTGAAAGGCTGATGTGTACAGATCAAGCAGTGGGATTGATAGGAAGACCTTTTCATGAACTGCAGGCAGAACTGTTGCTAAAATGTTACCAAATATCTTTTGGTGGCTTGTGTTGAGTCATTTGGCATATACACTTTTAAATAAGCCTTTGTCAAGGACATCTTGCGCACATGCGTTGTACTGGGGTCTATATTCCATACTTGAAGAGAAACTTCTTTGAATACGTAATAATCGACAACAAAAGACCGAAATCCCAAAACCATGAACGGCCATGTCCTCGTTGGCTTTTCCCGGGATTTACCCTTTTCCCCAACGTAGAGCGATCTGTAGTGTTGTGTTTACGGCCCCGCATATTTTTTCCCTAGGAAAAAATTTGCGGACATGGCCATTCGTGGTTTTAGGATTTCAGTCTTTTGGTGTTGATTATTACGTATTAGAAGATGTTTTTCTTCCAGTGCATAATATAGACCCGCTGTACTGTACTAGGGCCCCTGAGAGGGATTCACTTGTGCCACCAGGAGTCACTCATTAAATGTTTTGTTACATGTCCTCTCAGAGCAGAGAGCTTTCTGTTCATCCCATGATCCCCTGCTCTTTCCAGCTGGATAGCTAGTATTAAAGATGCTAGTTGACTGAAGATTGCCAGCAGTAATGTTGAAATTCTTGTCCTGTTACTATCTAATCAGATTAGGATTCGATTTTTGCAAACAGATCTACCAAACTGTACCACAACAAGTTAAAAATGCTGTCTCTTTAAATCTTGCCTTTTCAATTAAAATACCAAGACTAAAAGTAATTTCTTTCGGCTTTTACCGGTTAGGGGTTGCCACAGCGGGACTCCGGTCCGCTAATGATTAGCAGTGGATTTTTTTTTTTTATGGTGCAGAGTTGCCAGCCCCACGCCCAACCTTCAAAGAAGGGACACCCCATGCATGCACGCACCTACCTGCATGTCTTTAAACATCACTATTAAAATATCAAGACTAAATGAATGAAGTCATTGCTTCTCAGCTTGAAGCACCTACACTTGAATGTTTGAACTCTTAATAGACCTAACTGTTGATTCCTGTATTCCTAAAGTGACTACCCTTATTAAAACAGCTGGTAGTAACTTACATTTTTGTGACTGTTAATGAATGCAGACTCTAATCACAGTGTTGTGACTCTCTGCAGGGCTTGTTACCACTAACAATTGGCTTAAGTAATGTGTCATTCAAAGGGGATCCAATGCTTGTCAGCCTGGGATGACATGCTCGACAAGCCACGATGCTTCGCTAGGGACGGCTTGCACTTGTCACCCCTGGGCTTTCGGATATTGGCAAAGGCTCTTGCCACCCCCATAGTGCCTTTCTTAGGCAAGGCTCAAAAGACAAACCCACATCCATAGGTATCACAAGAGATAAGAATCTAAGAGTAATGCTACCCAACGCCAGAAGTCTAAACCTCAAGATGCACACACTCGAAACTCTCCTTAGCATGGAGAACATCGATATCTGTGCAGTAACAGAAACCTGGTTCAAGGATCCCGAGAGCACCCCAGCACTACCAGGTTATACCTTATACCATGCTTTTCGGCCCCAAAACTTGGACCGAACCACAAAAAGGAGGGGGAGTATTAATATTCGTTAAAGATACCCACACCTCCAGGTTGGTGGCACAGCACGAAGCATCAGAGACTATCCATGTGCAACTAACAGTGGGTAAAACTGCCTTCCAGTTTATAGCCTGCTACAGACCACCCTCCCAAACCCAGGAACCCCACTCAGCCTTCCTGAGAACACTGGAAAATATGAAGGTCTCTCCAAACACCATTATATTGGACGACTTCAACTACCCAAACATAGACTGGGAGCATTACTCTAGCTCCAACACCCTAGCCCAAAGGTTCCTAGAATTTATAAACTCAAATGCTATGGAACAACTTGTTACCACTCCCACAAGAGGGGAAAACATACTGGACCTGATCATCACCAACATGGGGACTCTGTGCTCCAGACCAGAAGTGTATCCCTCACTGGTAAGATCAGACCATAAACTAATCTCACTGGATATTCACATCCCGACCCCACCCCCTGCCCAGAAATGAAAATCTTCTCTAAAGCAAATCTCACACTCCTCAAAACCAAGGTGGAATCCTTCAAAGCCCCCGGGCCTGTGGAAAATAAGGCCCAGACCGCAGAATCCTTTATAAACGCATTCTATGAACACCTTCAGGAATGCATGGATCATGCAATCCCAAATAAAACCAAGACCAAATTCCAAAGGCAGACGTCCTGTCTGGTGGACCCCAGCCATAAACAAACTATACAATAGAAGGAGGAAGCTACTACATGATAGAGCAAAATCCCAAAAAGGGAAGGCATCTCTGATCAGTATTAGCAAAAAACTACGGGCAATCATAAAATCGTCTAAGGCCAGGTTAGAGAGAAAAATTGCACAGGACACTAAGGATAATCACAAGTCTTTCTTTAGTTATGTCAGGAACCTGGGTGAGAATTCCCAGATATGCTCAGAATTAGTCCAAAATGACAAAAAATACACCGAACCCACAGACATTGCCAACATCCTAGCTGACAGATTCAGTGCAAACCCCCCCCCCCCACCAAAAGGGCAAATATCTATCCCAGCAGTGTGCTTGCCCCCCTGACATCTCAGATGCTCAGGTAAGAGCCGCCCTCTCCAAAGCAAAAAACACAGCATCAATGGGACCAGACGGTGTCCCGGGCTGCGTCCTACATGAACTCCAAGAAGAGCTAAAACTCAAACATAAAACTACTGTTCAATCTCAGCCTTACTACAGGATATGTACCCAAAGAGTGGCATACAGCAACAGTGGTCCCTCTTCACAAAGGTGGTGCCTCAACAGATCCCGGAAACTATCGCCCTATAAGCCTGACTAGCTTGGTCTGCAAAGCTATGGAAAAGATCATCATGGACCTCATAAATAAAGATATTGGGGACCTACAGACACTGGATCCTACCCAGTTCGGCTTTGTTAAGGGCAGATCCTGCCTCTTAAACCTGGTCAATTTCTTTGAAACAGTCATCAAGGCCATTGACGAGGGGAAGGTGGTCCACACAGCCTACCTGGACCTCGCAAAAGCCTTCGATACAATACCCCACTCGGGCATTATAGATAAGCTCACCAGCTTAAATATAAACCCCTATGTCACTAGATGGGTTGAAACTGGCTCAAAGACAGAACCCACATGGTTAGAATTGCTGGAGCCATGTGAGACTCCAAACCAGTTACAAGTGGTGTCCCACAAGGGCTCAGTCCTGGGACCTCTCTTGTTCGGTATATATTTCTCAGAGGTACAGGCCAACACGGAAGGACTGTGGCTGACCAAGTTCGCAGATGACTGCAAACTGGGTGCCATAATCGACTCTCCAGCCGACACAAGCATCCTCCAAAAGGGCCTAATAGAAACAGACAACTGGTGCCAGAGCCATGGCCTCAAGCTAAACGCCAAAAAGTGTATAGTCATCCCCTTTGGCAAAAACAAAGTGCCCACAAATTACCACATAGGTGGTAATCCATTAAGTACGGAAGAAGTAGTTAGGGACCTGGGGACCCAAGTTGATGGCAATCTCTCATTTGACAACCACGTGGCCAAAGTGGTTAGAAAAACATTTTATATAGCCCACTTAATCATGAAGGGATTCACATCTAGATCAGGGGAGGTCATCGTGCCTCTTTACTCATCCCTCATCAGGCCCATAATTGAGTACAATGCCCCTTTTTGGATGTACCTTACCAGACACCTGCAGCAACTGGAAAGACCCCAAACGTACCTCACCAAGAGGATCAAAGGGCTCAAACAGATGCCATATGCTGCCTGGCTAAAGAAACTCCAGCTCTACTCAGTGGCATACGCCTGCTCAGAGGCAATCTGTGCCTGATGTATAAAGCCATATCCAACCCGGAATTAATGGACATGCTGCACTTCAGAAAATCCAAATCCTATCGAGCTACATGCTCGAGAGACTTGAACCTCAGCAATGAAATAAATAGGACATGCTGGAGGGACAGATTCATAACCCAGAGGCTCCCTTCACTTTGGAATAAAATCCCACTCCAGGTTAGGCAGAGTCCCTCATTGACACCCTTCAGGAGGAATCTTGATGAGTGGATGGGAGATCGTAGGTTTACCCCGGGTATCACTTCTGTGTCACTGTTAGACAGAGGCACAGTATACTAACCTCGAAAAAGGGCATAGCAAAATAAATTTAAAATGGGTGGCGAAATCCAAACACACACTGGCTAGGCTTATAAATGCCCTAGGGCAGATAGCCTAGTATGAACCTACGAACCTAAGAGACACCAGCCTACTATTTCCTGACTGGTTCCTTACACTGATCTCAGTTGCCCCCCACCACTTTTTTTTCTTTTGCTTAAATTTTCACAAGTTATGACAAACTCCCAGGATTGAATGGGAAAATAATCCTCTCTCTCTCTCTCAACACAAATCTTGCTTAAAAAACACTATATTTAACAAGTTAGTCAAGCTTGCTCAAATCCAGAAAGCTTTATAATGATGTTTTTAAGTGTTTATGCTACTGCTTAGTTAAATCTTATGTTAAAGCCAGAAGAACTAATGTTAAAGTGTACAATCTTATGGCTAAATTTATGTGCCATTGTTTCATTAATGTAATTTTCACTTGGGACATTTAGCTGTTTGCTATTCTGCTTCAACTCATGTGTTAAATGCTGATAGATCAAATACTTTCTAGCATAATTATACACTGTTAGGTTTATGTATTTATTTATTGATGGATGGATGGATTTTTTTTATTTATTTGTTTCATGCAGTGTTGTTTCCCTGTTTTGTAAGCTTCTTTGTTCATTCATATCTCTAGTACTTTTTTTGTACATTTCCTTTAATATGCACAGCGTTGTACACTGTCAAGATACTTTTGGGCTGCATCATCAAGTGAGTGACTTACCAGTTAGCAATAGGAAGAACATGGAATGACCATGGTTTAAGTTACAAAAATACAAGGTTGTTACTCTAGGGTGCACTGCACTGCAGTGGAAAATATCAATCACTGTCATTTGTTTATATGATTGTGAACTTATACGTATGTATATGTCTGTGTGTGTGTATACATATATATATATATATATATATATATATATATATATATATATATATGTGTGTGTATATATATATATATATATATATATATATATATATATACACACACACACACACATATATATATATATATATATATATATATATATATATTTATAAATACACACACACATATACACATGTATATGCCATGGTAGGAGACAGAAAAATACACAATTTTTGTTTATGTATAACATTGTGCTGGATGCATTGCTAACCATTTGCTAGAAATTATGAAGATATACAAAAGTTCCATATGTAAGTCAATATTTTTGAAAACCAGGTAATCACAGACTAGTATAACATCAGGTGAAACCTTAGATGTCTGAGAACTGCCATTAGTACATGTATCATCGATTGCATAGCTTGAGAGATAGTTGCTTAAAACCATTTATACAACAAGGCATGTCTTTTCTTATGTCTAAGTATTTCAGTAAGCAAACATCAGAAATTAATTTCTTGTCATTGTAGTTGAGTTCAAGTCACAAAAACAAAAGCACTGGTGAAAATGTATATGTCTAGGTTAACTTTCCAATATAAGTTGTTTTTGAAAAATTAAAGGAAAAATATCACTGTAGTTTTTTCTTCATTATAATGTATTACAGAGGCAATATAAATGAAGACTGTGAATGTATTGACGTCTGTCACTGGAAGGAAGTAATATTTTGCTGAATACATTGCTATTTGCACTTTTTAATAGCATGTACTGTTCACAGTATATCTAGACTTGTTAGGTGTATGTTATTTAAAAGGAAGTTATGTAAGCTATGTACTTACCATATTATACAATGACCCCCCCCATTAATATTCAAAAACGTGCACACTGATTGGTCAGCGTGCATGTTGTAAATCTGAGTTATAGTAATGGAAAAAGGTCTGGTCGCCCAGACTTTTTCCATTACTATAACTCTTACAGCAACACTGTCTCGCTATGTTAAACGAGTTTAACATAGCGAGACAGCTTTAAAAAAAAAGCAGCAGAGATTCTCCATTGCTTTTTTTAAAGCTGTCTCGTTATGTTAAACCCATTTAACATAGCGAGACAGTTTGTAAAAACAATGGAGATCTTGCTTTCTCCGTGTGCTTTTTTCAAAACTGTCTCGCTATGTTAAATGGGTTTAACATTGCGAGACAGCTTTAAAATAAGCAACGGAGATTCTCCGTTGCTTTTTTTTTAAAGCTGTCTCGCTATGTTAAACTCATTTAACATAGCGAAACAGTTTGTAAAAAGCAACGGAGATATTGCTTTCTCTGTTGCTTTTGCCCACAGCTCTGATGTACTGCGCAGGCATACGCATGCGCAGAACAGCAGAACTGCCGCAGAATACCAGACAGCTGCTGAAGGGCAGCAAGGAGGCATTATACAGTGCCATTATTTAAGAAAAGTAATTTTTTTTTCTTAAATAATGTCATTGTGTAATAGCAATAACCCACTTCTGGGTGTGGGTAATGCTGGATTTACCCACGGTTGGCTTTGTTTGGCCACTCGGGCTTCGCCCTCGTGACCAAACCACGCCAACAGTAGGTAAATCCAGCATTACCCACACCCAGGCATGGGTTATTGCTATAACATTCCATCCATTTTCATTCTTTCTCAACTAATGGGATCGGATCCGACTGTCGTTTTTCTAGCTCGTGGCAACCAACAAATTCTCGAGCTCTTTACATACCCATAATGCACCACCTCTAACATCCCTCAGATCTTGTTTGTATCTTGACAGGAAGCCTATAAAAGAAATACAATAGCTGTAGTTCAAGACAAAAGACATAGATATCCTGAAGTACCTAATTCGTCCAGATGTCAGTTATGAAATATGGAGGGGATGGTGGGTGGGGAGAAGAGGAAAAATGAAAATGGACAATACAGATGGAATGTTATGGTAAGTACATATCATCTTTATCTGATGATGTAAATTTTAATTCATTCCTCAACTAATGGTACAGAGTCCCTAGCTACCTAAATTCCTGGTTGGAATTTAAGGTAGGATGTTCCCAAGTACGGCTGAGCCAAAGGCTCCTCTTCCCCTCAAGAGCAAATCTAGTTTGTAATGAGTGATAAAGGTATGAGGATTTGACCAAGTTGCATCTACACATATATCGCCCATAGAAGCTCTAGACTGAAATGCAGCAGAAGTCGCCATAGATCTTGTTGAATGAGCCTTTAATGGTTTTGGTAAGGGGAGATTGAGTTTGTTATGGATAAAGGAGTTGCATTTTGTCAGCCATCTAGCTAGAGTTACCTTTGTAACCGATTTGCCCAATTTATTTTGTGCAAAGGAAACAAAATAATCTGTCTTTATAATCTGTTTTGTTCTGTCTAGATAGAAACATAATTGACTATAAACGTCCAGTAAGTGCAGATGTCCTTCTATTCCAGTGTTGCAGTGTTCTACTTGTGGGTTTACCCTTCTTCCTCTCCAGTTTGTCCAGCCAGGTTTCCAAAGATTTTCAGTCCCTCAAGGTGCATCGGACGTCTGACATGGTTGCAGGAATGTGGGCCATAAAAGTGAAGTCTGCACGCACCAGCCCTCAGATCATAGTAAAATCCCCAGTCATGTGCCAGGTGCTCTGCTTCTCGTGGATGTCAGATTGGAAAAGATTCAGTTAAGTACCCCACTGGGGATTCTTTTAGTCCGATTTTGTTATTAATTATAGTCTGGTAATGTCATCCAGTAAGGGCAAGTGCAGCTGGCAAATTCCCCACAAAGACATGCATGACCAGTGTCTCTTTTGTCTAGGCAGGGAACACGATCTCAAGAACTGCGCCATTTGCAGATCGTTTGTCCCAAAGACCTTACGCCTACGTTTGCAGGCCTTACACTTGTATTTAGGGAATCAACGCTTGAAACAAGTAACGGGTGGAATAGAGGCCACACCCGACGTCCCGTCTGAACCACCTAGGAAGAGGGCCAAGTCCTAGTGGCCTACCTCGTCTGCTACACCTCTGTTTGCCATACCTCAGTCTGTAGCCAATGTCAGCTTGATTGAGGATCCAGCATCCGCTGGTGTAGATAAAGCGGGTACCTTGGAAGAAGCATCACAGTCTCAAGCGGATGACATGTCCACAGAGGATTTACCAGCGCTTGCCTTAGACGGTGGGGGGTAACCAGTATTCACTCGGGGGCCCATCAGATGCCATTTCCACCATTCCGATGCCTGACCCTAGGCCTGTTCCTAGCCAGATGCCGGCAAGGCCTTTAAATAAAAAAACAAAAAAACAAGACGTCTCAATCCCACCTCTGAAAGCATGCTGGATTGGCAGGCCTTTAGCCAGAGTTTGTTCAATGCCTTTATGGTCCTTAGGGCTTCTTCAGAGCCCTCTACCACTGCTCCTCCCCTCCTTAGCCCCAGACCTCCAACCCAGGAAAGGAAGGTAGATCAGCCTGAAGAAGAGGAGTTGTCTGATTCCTCTGAAGACTATCTTTCTTTCTCCTCCCAGATATCATCCCCCCTGGGATATGGATCTCCTGAGGAGGGCTATGTTGAACCCGACTCCCTGTAGAGGATCTTACCTTTGGGGAAAGTATTAATAAAATGAAAGACCACTTTAAGTGGCAATCCTCGGATATGTGTAACGTGCAAAAATAGGTTTTATGACCTTATTCAAATAGACTGCCATTCCTCCTATTCATCCTGCATTATTGGATGCTTTTGCCCGACTCCCAATCTCCAGCCCCACGTAGAGCAGACAGACTCTATAAAGTCCCTGAGATGGAGAGATTTCTCTTTAAATGCCCTACTGCTGATCTTGCCACTATTTCCACCTCTATGGACAGGGCCTCCAAGCTCCTGCCTACCACTACTGTCCTTCCTGCTGATAAAGACAGCAAGACCATGGAGAGGTTGGGAAAGAAAATTTATACTTCTGCTACCCTCTCATTTAGAGCCACCAACTACCAAACTCATATGACCAAATACTCCTTTGCTCTGCTGGACAAAGCCAATAAAGATTTAGATGACATTCGTGACTGTGCAGTCAAGGCCTCCTTGTCTTCACTGATGGCACTCATCTCTCAAGTGAATAGACACTCCCTGAGATGCAGTTATGATGCAGCTGAAGCCTCAGCCAGGTCAGCTGCATCAGCTTCAGTACTAAGGAGGTACTCATGGCTGCGACTACAGCCTCTCCCAGATGACTTCAGGGCCAAACTCCTTGACACACCTTTGGATCACTCACACCCTTTTTGATGCGAAAGTGGCTGACCTATTCAAATCCTTACATGAGAAAGGAAAAGAATTACAGGACCTAAAACATATCCTGGTCTCGCCTATTCCCAAGTCCCAGAGGAAGTACCCGGCAAAGACCCAGTTTATCAGGAAAATCTCCAGTCCTCCAGCTCCCGGATCTAAAAGACCCCCTAGAAGACTGCCTCCTTAGGCTAGGCCTTCTCAGTCTTCCGGACAAAGGCCCCCCCTTTCCTGATAGGGCAGGTAGTGCCTCAGTCTCTGCCAAAATTTCAACCCCCACCATCCATTCCGCTTTCTGCCCGTCTCTCTCATGGTTTCCCTGCGTGGTCACTCATTACCACAGACAAATGGGTTCTGTCCATCATACAGGACAGCTACTTCAATTTCTGGATGACCATTCCATCAAGACTGGGAATATCACAACCTCCTCCCAGTTATCTACCCCTCCTCCCTCAGGTTTTGCAAACCCTGCTACTACAGGGCACCATAGAACTAATTCTTGCACAAGAAAAGAGAAAAGGATTCTCTTCCAGAATCTTTTTGGTACCCAGAAAAGAAGGGCCATGGAGGCCGATTCTAGACCGCTCACACCTCAGCCCCTTCCTAAAAGTTCCTACTTTCAGGATGCTCACCCCTACCCACTCTTTCCACTCATCCTTCCACAGGGTTTCATGGCAACCCTGGACATTAAGGATGCTTACCTTCACATACCTATAAAGCCTGCCTTCAGGGAATACCTGAGATTGCTGGCAGGCTCTTCTCACTTTCAGTTCTGTGCCTTGCAATTAGGCTTTCTACTGCCCCCAGGATATTTACAAAATGCCTGGCATCAGTCATCACCTACTTCACGGAAAAGGGAATTCAGTTATTCCCATACCCAGACGACCTAATCCAGGCAAAAGACAAGGAAACATTTCTCCACCACTCCCAGGACCTTCTGGTAATCCTACAGTCTCTAGGGTTCATGATCAACTTCCCAAATTCCCACTACAACGTCACACAGGACATTGTCTTCCTGGGTTGCAGGATCAAGAAAGACCTCATGAAGGCCTTTCTTCCAGCGGAAAAGGTGGTATCCTTCTAAAACCACCTTCTTACTGCTCTGCAATCAACAGAACTGACTGCAAGAGAATTTCTGAGGCTTCTAGGTTGCATGTCAGCTACTATTCCCATGTTGCCCCTAGCAAGGATGCACATGAGGAAACTTCAGTGGTACCTCTGGTAGATGTGGACTCAACATTCCCACCCTTCAGAGATCAAGATCTCACTGCTCCCCTGCTTGCATCAGGAACTGAAATGGTGGGTTGCTCAGGTAGCCCAAAACCCCGGAGTGCATCTGCAAACACCCTTTCCCTCCCAGACCATGTACGCAAATGCGTCAGACCTGGGCTTGGGAGCGACTCTGAGGAAAAAGGAAAGTACAAGGTTTGTGGACAGACAGACACACAAACAAGATCACATAAACATGAGAGAAATGAGAACCATCCTCCTTGCTCTACAGCCTTTCCTAGAGCAGGGCCCTCTAAAGATATTCACAGACAACACCACAGTCCAGTGGTATCTCAACAAGCAGGGAGGGACCAAATTCTGCCTTCTATGCAGACTAGCACTGCGGGCATGGGAACTGGCTACCTCATGGGGGATCACCCTCCAGACAGCCTACATCCCATCCCTGCACAACTCCCAGGCAGATTACCTAAGCAGAACCATTTCAAACAACCACAAATGGATGCTGCAAAGGGATGTTTTCCTGACTATGGTCCACAGGTGGGCTATTCCACAAATAGACCTGTTCGCATCCTCCATAAACAGGCAGCTTCCTGGCTGTTGCACCAGGACACCAGACCCCAAGGCATTAGCAACAGATACCTTCTTGATAACCTGAAAGGAGAAATTCCTGTATGCACCCCCCCCCCCCCACTGATACAAAGGGTCCTGCTGAAAACTCAGCTGGACTCACCCATAATCTTACTCCCTACTGGCCAAGAAAGCACTGGTTCCCTCTTCTTCTTAACCTGTCCAAGGGCAATTGCCACAGGTTTACCCCCCTTCAGTGGACCTGCTCACACAGAACAAGGGGACTCAGATACACCCACAGTGGCAATCCAGGCACCTCACCCTGTGGCTGATAGGATTCTGATCCCCATCAGACACCTATATAATGAGGACATGTTCACTGTCCTGCAAGAGGCCAGGAAACCCAACACAAGGAAATCCTCTCTCTCTAAATGGAAAAGGCTTTCTGTTTGGTGTCACAAAACACAGTTGGACCCGCTGGAAAGCGATATGCCTCTCATCTTACCATACCTGTGCGAACTCATACAGACAGGGTTGTCTTACTCATCTCTGAAGGCATACCTGTCTGCTATCTCTGCCTGCCTCCCTCTGGATCCACCCTTTGCATTCAGACTCCCTTCCAAACTTTTCCTCAAAGGTGTATTGCACTTAAGACCACCCAGGAAACCATCTCCCCTTCCCTGGGACCTAAATTGTGTTCTAGAAAAACTCACGCTAGCCCCTTTTGAGCCAGCAGACAAAGCCACCTTAAAATTTTGCACATAGAAAACTGTATTGCTGGTAGCGCTGACCTCCCCCAGGAGGGTTTCAGAATTGCAAGCTCTTATGACTTCACCATCTTTCCTAATCTTCCACCTGGACAGGGTGACCCTTAGGACAAAACCCATCATTCATTCCCAAAGCAGTGAATGACCTATCCTTGAGCCATCCCATTCACCTGCCCATCTTCTTCCCTAACCTACAGGGTATAGTGAGAGAGTGCTACATTCCCTAGACGTCCACAGACAACTTAGGTTTTATCTTCATAAAACCAAACCCTTTAGGAAATTAGACCAGCTGTTTGTCTCCTTCCACCACCCCAGGATTTTGGGGAAAGCTGTGAGCAAACAAGACTATTTTGGCCTGTATCTCTTGGGCCATTTCCTTCTGCTACCTACACCATGGTAAGACCTTGCAGGGCAATGTCAAGGCTCACTCCACCAGAGCAATGGTCTCTTCTGGAGCCTTCTTTAAAGGGCACCAACTCCATACTTGAGGCAGCCACTTGGCCCTCAGTCCACACCTTCACCAAACACTACAAACTAGACCATATCTCCAGAGTCAGGGTGGGGTTTGTCAGGGCTATCCTACATGGATTCCTGGAAACTTCATCTAGGCCACCTCCCAATTCTAAGTGAGCTTTTGCACTCACCCACAAGTAGAATACTGCAACACTGGAATAAAAGGACATGGGAAAGGTCTGTAAAATCTTACCATAAACATAGATGTCCTTCTTTTCCATGTTGCAGTATTCCTTCCCACCTACCTTCTCCACTTGTATGACTGCACTTGCTCTCCTGGGTGATATTGGACAGGCTGTGCCCTTACAGGGCTGGCTCCGACTGGAGCTTTCACTATGTTCTGAGGGCTGGTGCGTGCAGACGTCACATTTATGGCCCACATTCCTGCAGCCACGTCCAAAGCACCTAGAGAGACTGAAAATCTTTGGAAACCTGGCCGGATAAACTGGAGAGGAAGAAGGGTAAACCCGCAAGTAAGAATACTGCAACATGGAAGAGAAGGACATCTATGGTTATGGTAAGATTTTACACAACTTTACTATATATTCCCCTTTATTTGTATAATGGGGGAAGAATACTGGCAAGTTTATGGATTGGTTAATGTTAGATTCTGACACCACCTTAGGAAGGAAGGAAGCATTAGTACGTAATGTGACCCTATCCCTATGAAAAAATCAAATTTGGAGGCTTAGAAGATAATGCTTGAAGTTCTGAAATTCTTACAGCAGATGTATTTGCTACTAAAAACAGTTTTCCAGGTCAAAAATATTAGATTACGTTTGTCTGCAGGTTCAAAGGGAGAGTCTGTTGAGGCTTGCAGTACCAAATTTAAATCCAGTTAGTGGCATAGGGTCTTTATACTGGGTTCTTAGCAGAAGAGTACCTTTTAAGAATGCTTTTCACAGTTTAGAAGAAGCCAGGGAAGAGTTTTGAAATCCCAAATGAAAGTTAGAGATTGCTGCAAGTTGAACTTTAATAGTTGATGAACTAGCGCCCTCATTAAACAAATTTGCAAAAAGTCTAGAACAGAATGAATTGGAGCTGAGAGGGGGTCTGTCTGGGTCTGTTCTGTCCAGTAAACAAACCTTCTCCATTTACTCCTGTAGAATTACGTTGTGGGAGGTTTTTGGGAAGATGGCATGAACAGAGGAAGAAAGTATTGGTTGCCTGGCTATTAAAAGAATTGGAGAAATCACAGTTAGTTTGAGATTTGAGATATCTGGGTGAACCATGGCTTTTGGGTGAGACAGAATGTCTGGAATTGGATCCAGAATCCAAGGTAGGTATAGTAGATGAGGCCAAATGAACGTGAAATAAATCTGCCGAGGCCAGTAAGGTGCAGTAAGGATCACAGGATCATAAGAAGTTACTAGAGTATTTGGCCTGAGGCCCTTAAGTCTAGCCAAGAATTTAGCTCATGCATAGACAAATCATCACCCGATGCCCCTATCCAGCAGGGACATGGGTGGAATCCCAGGGATGTATTTTTTATTTCCCATCCAGTTATCCAGGTTGCACTTAAAAAGGGGTAAAGTGGTACTCTGCTTGATGGGGAGAGGGAGTCTATTCCATAGATGGGGGAGTCTCTGTGATACAAATCTGTCCCGCCAACAAGTCCTATTGATGTCACAGACCAGGTTGAGGCCATGTGTGCAGGTTACTTGAGTGGAGCTTGACTTGCGGATATGCAGCAGTCTCATCAAGGCGGGGTCTGAGATCACCTTGTATGCCAGACAGAGGTCACCTCTGAGGAGTCAGTATGAAACCGAGTAGTGGGATAGTGCTCTTAGCCTATCTGTGTATGGTAGATTTTTGAGGCCCTGGATTCTTCTGGTGAGGAACCTCTGTGGTCTCTCCAGGTGCTGCATGTGCTTTGCAAAGTACATGCCAAATGGGATATTGTACTCATTAATGGGCCTTGTAAGAGAAGAATACAGGGATGTTATGACCTCCTTGTCCCTGGATGAGGTACCTTTACTTATGAGGTGGTCCATGTAGAAAGCTTTCCATACAATGGAAGCAACATGGTGGTCAAAAGTCAGGTTGCTATCAGTCTGGGTGCCCAAATCCCTCACGACTGACTGCGTGCTTAGGACATTGTTATTAATGTGATAATTTGTGGGGGCATCACTCTCCCCAAAGTGAGATGATGATGCATTTTTTTTTATTCATCTTGAGGCCATGTTTCTGGCACCAGTCATTTGTTTGGGTGAGACCCTCTTTGAGAATGTCCACGTCACTAGGGGAATTGATGACAGCTCCCAGCTTGCAGTCATCTGCAAACTTGGTCAGCTGTAGCCCACTGGATGTTCATCGTGTTTCACTGTTGCAGTCATGACTGTAGGGTTCTCCCCTGCCAGCAGGCAGCCCTCTGTCAGCCAGAATCCCAAAGTCTGGGTCTGGCGTTGGCTGTTCAACCATGCTTCCTGACGTCAGAGCGCTAGGAGTATAAAGCTGACAGCCGACGCCATCTTCTCCAGTCTTTCTTGCCGTGCGGTGATATCAGTTCGCAAGTGCCGGTCAGCTGACTCCTGATGAATTTTTCTATATACTTCGGTCCGAAGACTTTCTTCTCCACTCAAAGCTAAGTACCCCATTGGGGAAACTTTTTTCTTGCTCCACTCCGATGTCAGAAAAAGTTAATAATTGTATTTCATGTGGGAAGCAAATACCTCATAAGGATTTTCATTCTTACTGTACTCCTTGCTTGGGCCCTGACCACAACGTAGCTAGTTGTCGGTTTTGTGGTAGATTCAATCAACGTACAATTAAGCGAAGGTATGATTTTGCTTTTCATTACTTCGGTAGGCGCTTTAACTACAAAATGTCGTCTGATACGGTCCCGACTACCGGAGTTCACAAACGTCGCAAGGATAAAGACAGGCCTCCGAGGTCCAAATCTGATGATAGCGCACAAGCGGAGCCAGCTTCAGGTTCGGCCGTCGTCAGTGAGGCGCTTTTGCAGCCCCTGTCGTCGGCCGTTTTAGAACCGACGGCCGAAACGGACTCTCATGAGGAGCCAACCAGGCCTTTAAATATTTCTGTTGTGGGACATTCGGACAATGCTCCTTCGGATGGGTCCGGAGCCGCTGTGCAGGTACCGGCGTCCGAAGGGAGTTTCAGGCCTACTCAGCTGCTAGTAAAGGCAAAGACAAAGGCAAAGACTCCTTCTAAATCGAAGACTTCAACACAGGCCTCTTCTGATCCGGCTCCCAAGTCACAGAAGCAGTTACTCAAGATGGCAGAGGATTTACTTACTATGATTAGGGGTTCACATCCCCCTCCAGACAAAAGGCCAAGGCAGGATGTTTATTACGATTCCTCTGATCAGGCTTCTGTTTCCTCAGTTTCTTCTTCTGATCAGGAATATTCTTTCCCTCCTTATGAGGATTCTGATGCTGAAGAATCCATTCCTTCAGCTTCTCCCCCTGAGGATTTCTCTTTTGGGGAAACTTTGCATGAAATGAGGGAACATTTCCACTGGGAAAGACAGGAGTATTCGGAATCCAAGAAAAGACTGAGGGATTTTCTTCTTCTTCCCCAGCATAGACCCCTGGCTATTCCTCCTGTTTTGGATATTGTGGATGATGCCTTTTCGGAGGCTAACTTAACCCCTGACTCTTTTCCTCCTGCTCCTGTTAAGCCTGATAGATATTACAGGGTTCCTGATTCCCATCAGTTTTTATACAAGAACCCTGCTGCTGACCCTGAAACCATTTCTCAGGGCCCTAAGGGAGTTAAGGCCGCTTCTGCCAAAAATCCCATTCCTACTGAGAAGGATTCTCGATCCTTAGAAAGATGGGGCAAAAAGGTGTACACTTCTGCTACTTTGTCCATTAGGGCTTTAAACTGTCAGTTTCATATGCTTAAATACCAGCAATTTCTCTTGTCTGTCTTAAAACAAAAGCTTACTTCCATTTCTGCCTGTGTAGATGATAAGGAATTACATGACTTATTGCATGCCACTGAACAGGTTGGGAAGCATGGTTTACACTGTGGATTTGATGCCTTGGAGGCTTCTTGTAGGGCTGCGGCCTCTGGCACAGTCATTAGAAGGCATGCATGGCTAAAGGAACAAAATTTACCTGAACAAGTAAAGACTAAATTATTAGATGCTCCTGTTCAGCATAATGTTTTGTTTGGATCGAAAGCTGAAGAGGTGATTAAAAAGATGGAGGATAAGGCGAAATCCATGCAAACAGTTAAAGATTTCTTACAAGTACAGCCACCTAGATTTAGCAGGAATTGGCCTTCAAAAAATTGGTCCTTTCCCACTTCAGACAGGCCTCAGAGGGGTAGATATAGACGCTCCAGAGGGAGGCCTTAAACACAAGCTGCTTATAGACCAAGACAGTGGACTGCTTCCACCCCTAGGGGAGGAGAGGACAGGTCACAATCTCAAAGGAAACAAACTCAGTGACTCCCTCTGTTGGGCTACAGGAACTTCTTGCCTGGAAGCCCCTCTCAGAGGAAAACTCTCTCTTTTTTATCAAAATTGGACTCAGATAACTCAAGACAAATGGGTTTTGGATGTGGTTTTATGAGGTTACAAATTCCATTTTTCATACCTTGCCAAGGCCAAGCAGATGGCCAGACCTTCCGAAACATCAATGGACGGAGGCCTTAAACCAGGTGGAAGCTCTTTTGGCTATGAATGCCATAGAACTGGTTCCTCTTTCAGAGATGGGAAAAGGTTTTTACTCAAGGCTCTTTCTAGTCCCAAGGAAGCAAAACTCATGGAGACCCATTCTGGATTTGTCGATCTTGAAGACCTTTCTAGAGATTCCAAAATTCAAGATGCTTACTCTACAGCAGCTACTTCCAATGCTGTCCAGAGATGCATGGATGGTAACTTTGGATTTAAAGGAGGCATATTTACACATTCCCATCAGGCAGGATCGCAGAAAATACCTTTGGTTCAAGGCCAGATCGAGGCACTTTCAATTCTCTGTGCTGCCCTTTGGATTGTCTACTGCGCCCAGGGTCTTCACCAAATGCCTGGCTCCAGTAGTAGCTTACTGCAGACTCAAGGGAATTCAAATTTACCCTTATCTGGATGATTGTCTAATTCAGGCAGACAGCAAGGATGTCTTACTCCAGCATCTAGAATTTGTACAGAAACTCCTCAAGTTCCTGGGATTCTCTGTAAACATAAAAAAGTCAAATTTGACACCATCACAACAGATAACTTTTCTGGGGGCACTTCTAAACACCGCAACCCAGATGGCATTTCTGACATCCGAAAAACAATTACAGCTGGCTTCAACTTTCAGAACCTTGGCAACTCTAACTCAACTATCTGCAAGGAAATTCCTGCAGGCTTTGGGTTACATGGCCTCCTGCATCCTTCTCGTACCATATGCAAGACTACACATGAGGAAAATACAGTGGTACCTAAAGTGTGTATGGTCTCAGCATTGCCACAGTTTAGACATACTAATCTCCGTCCTTCCTTGCCTTCAAAAGGAATTTCTTTGGTGGTCCAGGGCATGTGCTCTAAACAAAGGGAAACCCTTCCGTCTGCCTCCTGCCACTCAGATTCTAACCACGGACGCCTCGGATTATGCTTGGGGAGCACATTTTCAGGGCAATTGTTTGCAGGGCCTTTGGACATAGGATCAGAAGCACCTGCATATCAATTTAAAGGAAATGTTAGCCGTTCAGAAAGCTCTATTGGCCTTCAGGAATCTTTTACAACCAGGACAACTGCTAATACGGACAGACAACACCACAGTTATGTGGTACATAAACAAGCAAGGGGGATCTCATTCCTACCCCCTTTGCAGACTAGCCATGGATCTATGGAACACAGCTCTAGCTTGCAATCTGGATCTTCAAGCTCAGTTTCTACCAGGGAAACAAAACTTCCTGACAGACAGTCTGAGCCAGAAACCTTTCGGATCCACACGTGTGGATGCTGGACACCAAAATATTCAGGATGATAACAGCAGTCTGGGGATGTCCTCACATAGACCTCTTTGCATCCCATCTCAATCATCAACTACAGAATTTTTGCACCAGGACTTTCCACAGAGAAGCTTGGAAAGTGGACGCCCTGTCATTCAGTTGGAGGAACCTCTCGGGATATGCCTTTCCGCCTCTTCCTCTTCTTCCACGGGTTTTATTGAAGATAAAACAGGACAAGCCCAAGATGATAATCTTGCTGGCTCCAAATTGCAGTTTTGGTATCCAACTCTAAAAAACCTATGCCTGGACCCCCCTTGGGTTTTACCTCGGTCTCCGAACCTTCTGTCCCAGCATCAGGGTCAGGTTCTACACTCTCATGTCAGAACTCTCAGCCTGGTGGCCTGGTTAATCCAGGGCCTTTGATTTCTTCTTTACTGCCCAAGCAGGTTATGGATGTCATTTTAGAAGCCAGACGTCCTAGCACTAGAAAATCTTATGCGGGAAAATGGAAAAGATTTTGTTCCTGGATGCAGGCTCAGGATTCTGATCCTCTTCTCCCTAACATTACTTTAATTTTACTTTACTTGACAGATCTCTTACATAAGGGTCTCTCTTTCTCTTCCATTAAGATACATGCCTCTGCTGTTTCTGCTCATTATAATACAGACCCTCCCATCTTTTCCCACCAGCTCATGAGACAGTTTCTCAGAGGAGCTAAGAACTTAAGACCTCCTAGATCTCCTCCTCCCATTCCTGCTTGGGATCTCAACTATGTTTTGGAAAAACTAACCTTGCCGCCTTTTGAGCTTGCTGCCTCTTCTGACATCAAGTTTTTATCCTGGAAGACAGCCATCCTGTTAGCCCTAACCTCTGCCAGGAGAGTTTCAGAGTTACAAGCTCTTATGGCTGTGGAACCTTATATTATTTTTCATCAAGACAGGGTATCTTTGAGGACTAATCCTACCTTTATGCCTAAGGTGGTTTCTAAAGTGGCTTTAAATCAAACTATCCACTTGCCAACATTTTTCCCCACTCCTCAAAATAAAGGGGAAAGGATCTTACATTCCTTGGATGTACACAGACAACTACGTTTTTACCTGAACAGAACCAAGGACATCAGAAAATCAGAGCAATTGTTTTTCTTATGCTTCAAGTTCCCAAGGTAAAGCCATTTCAAAACGGACCATTTCTAAGTGGATTGCTCATGGAATCAGATTTTGTTATTCTCACCATGGAAAGCAAATCCCAGGGAGTATACGGACTCATTCCACCAGAGCTGCTGCCACTTCTGCGGCCTTCCTCAGGGGAGTTACTACCAAGGACATTTTGGAAGCTGCAACTTGGAGTTCAGTGCATACTTTTTCTAAGCACTACAATTTACCTCTCTACTCTAAGTCTAGGGCAGGCTTTGCCTCTGCAGTCTTGCAGGGCCTTTTAGCCACCCCTTCCTCTTTATGACCACCTCCCTTTCTTTCAGCTTTGGGATTCTACCCTACAGTCATGACTGCAACAGTGAAACACGATGAACATAGTACAGTTGTGTACACCTACCACAAATGTAGATGTTCGAGTGTCTTCACTGTTGCAGTCTGGGTTTCCCTCCCTCCTGTCCCCTCTTAGTTTTACTTTTGTGTATTTCCTTTTTTCACCATTCTTCTGCGGTGTATTTGCAAAGGTTATGGGATCTTTTTCATTTTGGGACTACTGACATCTGAGGCAAGAAAAGCTGGAGAAGATGGCGTCTGCTGTCAGCTTTATACTCCTGGCGCTCTGACGTCAGGGTGCATGGTGGAACAGCCTACGCCGGACCCAGACTTTGGGATTCCGGCCGACCGAGGTCTGCCTGCCGGCAGGGGAGAACCCTACAGTCATGACTGCAACAGTGAAGACACTCGAACATCTACATTTATGGTAGGTGTACACAACTGTACTTTTTGGCCTGCACCTCAGAAAAGTATATCCCAAATAACAGAGGCCCCAAGACCAAACCCTGGGGTACACCACTCAATGCGGGTCTACTGCTTGAGGTGGCTTCCCCTATTTTAACTAGGTGGGTTCTGTCATTGAGCCAGTTAGCTACCCATCTAGTAACATACGGATTGATGCCTAGTTGAGAGAGTTTATCTATTATGCCCGTGTGGGGAATAGTGTTAAAGGCTTTGGTCAGGTCAAGCTAGGTGGTGTGCACGGTCTTCCCCTCATCCATGGCTTTGATGACCGTCTCAAAAAGTCAATCAAATTTAACAGACATGATCTTCCCTTGACAAAGCCAAACTGTGTGGGATCGAGTGTTTGGAGGTTGCCACTGTCCTTGTTATTGAGGTCCATGATAATCCATTCCATGGCCTTGCAGATCAGGCTAGTTAGGCTGATGGGTCTATAATTTCCCGGATCGGTGGATGCTCCACCTTTGTGTAAAGGGATGACGGTGGCTGTCCACCACTCAGCTGGGACAAAGCTGGTACTCGGGCTTTGGTTGAATAGGGCGCCTAATGGTGCTGCAGTTTCCTGCCTGAGTTCATGTAGGATGCAGCCTGAGATGTTATTGTGTCCCAGGGAGGCTGTATTTTTTGCCTTTGAGAGAGCAGTGATGACCTGATCCCTAGATATAAGGAGAATGGGGGCAGTTACTGGGAATGTCCTGATTTACTGATTGGGGGGGGGGGGCAGAGGGGTGAAGTTTTCACTAAATCTGTCAGCCAGCATGTTTTCTATAGCTATGGCATTTGTATATTTGGTGTCCTTGACCACCAGCTCTAAACAGATCTGGGCGCTACATTTGAGATTACAGACATATGTGAAGAAGGCTTTATGATGGTTTCTAGTAGACATGGCCAATTTGAACTCAAAGTTTTCTTTAGAGGATTTCACTAATGCTCTTATTTGTTTGTTTAGGCCAAGGAGAGATTGCTTCCAATTGGGCACCTGCTCCTTCTTGGTCCTGGACAGCGATTTGTTTTCTTTTGTTATAGAGCTTAATCTGATGTTATTAATCTTCTTTCCATTCATCTCTGATGGGTTCAGTTCCGAGCCCTGGGAACCGAGTCCACCTAATATCAAGCTCGCGCCAGCCAATAAACTCTTAGCTAAGCTGTTACCCATAGTGCCCTTCTCCTTGTTACCTCAGATCTCGTTTGCCGCATAGATGTGAAGCCATGTCCAAGCCAAGCTCTCAGCTAAGTGTAAACCTTTGATATTTTTCCTGGATATTGTATCTACTTTTTACTCCTTGTTGATATTTTTGATATTTCTTGAACTTTGTGGCTATCTGTAGACCCTTTTTAACCTTCTCTTTCTGCCGTTTTGGTAATTGTCAGTACTATTGGTGGTACGGCCTTCCTCCCTACCCTTGTGGTATTTCTTAAATACCATAGTTGGTATTTCTCCTTCTTCCTTTTTTTTTCCCCATCCTATCTTTGATATCTATTTCGATATAAATATAGAGCTCTTTGCCTTAGTTCCGTATCTGACTTATGTGTATATGTGTGTTTGTTCAATGTTGTCTGATAAAAAAGGCACGTCGGGGTTTAAGCATTGTGCTTCTTGTAAGGGAAAACTGCCTAACAGTGACTCCCATGATGACTGTGTTTATTGTCTGGGGTGCCCCATCTTTCGGTGGAATCCCCTTGTGTGATTTGCCAAAGTTTTAGTCAGTGCACCTTGAATGAGCACAAAAACAAACTGATTCTGAAGGGCCTCCTTAAATTGCCCTTTTCAGAGGCCCTTTCTGTAACGGAGGTCTCATCCTCTCCTACTAAAGACAAGCATAGGTCCCACTCTGTCTCCTCTTCATCCCTGGGTGACCAGGGCAAGTCTGTAAGGTCTGAAGTACCAAAATTGTCTTCAGAGTATTAGTTTGCCTCATTGGTACCGACCTCTTTCGCTCTGACTACTACTGTTGTTTTATCGGCGCCTGCTTCAGCTCCCATACTGTCTACAGCACTGACTACTGTTTGTCCAATGGTTACTACAGCTTTGGCACTGAGTGCTGCTTTGGCACAGTGCACGCCTTCTATGCTTACCTCTGCGATTCCGTTTACTACTACTGAACCTTCTGTGTCAGCTCCTAGTACCCCTCCAGCACAGAGTCCTTTCACAGTTCCGAAAACTACAATTTTAACACCACTTCTTCCTGTCTCCAAACTTGAGACATCGGTGCTGATAGAATCCACACCGTGTACCCGATACTGTCCATCAACCGTTTCTTTTCTAGGGCAAGCATATAGTCCGTTCCTAGAACGACCTGACTCCCCGTCAGGAGTATCCACTAGATCCACTAGATCCATGTCTTGTGGATCAGCTGTTGACAGCCAGGGGGATACGCACTCTAAGACCCATCCCACCTGCAGGACCTGGGTTGGCTTCTCCACGAACTCCATCCTACTCTCCTGCTTTGAACATACTGGTTCCAAAGTCTACTGCTCCGACGGCATTTTTGAACCCCCCCCCCCATCTCGGTGCCTGTAGTGGACATCACTGGAACTCCGGGATTGTCCCTTTGGTATTCGGTCCATTCTGAACCGAGCCTTCCTCAACTTTGTGACTAGGCTGCGGGCTTTTCGGCTCGGGGTACAGTTCCGAGTGTGTCTGTGGTTCTGTTCATGGTGCCAGGGGCTCTGTCTGCACCAATCCTGGATGAGGCTCCACCCTCGGGAGCAGGTACAGCGGAGCAGGGTGTGACCCCAGTTCCGAGGTTGTCCCTCTCGGTTCTGGGCTCCCATCCCTCTTCAGGCAGACTTGCTTTCCGAGCTATGGGGAGCGCTCTTGCTGCTGGAACCATTCCACTGACGTCGGAACCCCAGACCTCCTTTTTCCCTGAGCTACAGCTGACACAAGCCACTGCCCTGAGACACTGGGCAGGAAAGTCACAAGAGACCCCGTTACAGGGCGCCTCCTCTTCCGAGTCCTCCTCAGAAGCCCCCGCTGAGGAGCCCCCACGGAAGAGATTGTGCAAGGGGAAGCATGTAGACTCCCCTGAGGAGTCTCTGACAGAGGACACAGATTTCAATGACGGTGAAGGGTCCCCATGGTTACGCCCTGATGATGTCTCCTTTGGGGACATCCTTGAAATGTTGAAACAGAGGGGTGATGATTGGAAGCCCACTAACCCTTCTTCCGAGGAGTCCGTGTTTCTACAGGCTTTCCGTGCCCGGCCATCTACTTCTTGGGTGACCCTGCCTATGGACGAGCTGGTACAACTTGTGGTGTAGCGTGCCTGGAAGAACCTTGATTCTGTTGAGTCGATCCCACTGAGACCTGACAAGATACTGCCCCGCCCACGAGGAAAATGCACATTGGTCAAGAGGTTTACCATTTGATGCCATGTTGGTGGCGGCAGCCATGAAAAAGGATCTCGGCGAAGAGAGTCATCCTGTTCATGTGCCCAACAGAGAGCCCCGGGCTGTTGACAGATTAGGGAAACGAGTTTTTGCTTCAGCGACTTTTGCCATACGGTCTCTGGATTACTTGGCACATTTTACGAGGCTCCAAAAAAACGTTTTTTCCGAACTCTCTGGAATGCTCGCAGGACAGATGTTTGATTGGGAAAGAGACAAAGTTGCCTCGCAGCTCGCAACCCTGAAATTGATCTCCATTTCATCTATGAGGTTGCTCTCACATGCAACTGAAGGGCTGGCTAGAGTGGCAGGTTCAGACATAGTTGCACCTCTGTGACTTCACGGACCCTTTCAATTCTTCCTTCCTGAACTCTCCAATTGAAGCATCTTCCCTGTTTGGCTCCAAGATGAAAGACACACCCTGGCCAGGTGTGAGAAGGACGGTAAGACCCTGTCTGTCATAAGTCTACGTTTTTCCAATCCACAACATTCCTTTTCCAGGAACCAGAGGAGCAGGAAATGTGGCACAAGAAATCTTAGGGTCCTTTCTGTGCCACACATGGAGATGATACCCCCAGGGGCAGAGGGGATAACGGTTCTGGAAGACACCCTTACCAAGGCAGAGGGGGTCCGCGTAATCAGGGACCCAGGGATTCTTTCCCTGGGCAGCCTTACCAGCGCTCTTGAATAGCGGCCCGATTGCTTTCCTCTGGAAGCAGTCAGGGGACGTTTCTCTCTGCACCACGCTGCCTGGCATTCAATAACTTCTGACTGTTGAGTGCAGAAGAGTATAACCAAAGGCTACACCATTCCTCTCATTACTTACCCAAAGCTTCTGAAAAAACTTCCAGACGTTCCAGCCAGTCAAAGGGAAAGAAGCAGCTGCAGAAATAAACAAGCTGTGTCAAAAAAGAGTCATCCAAATAGTCCCACCAGACCAATGCGGATCCGGATTCTACTCAAGATTTTTTTTGGTGCCAAAAAAGACGGGACTGGAGACCAATTTTGGATCTTTGCAATTTAAACAAGTCCATTGCCCAAATGACATTCCGGATGGTCACGGTTCAGTCCATTCTCCCTTTTCTAAGGGAAAGCGATTGGATGTGCTCGATAGATCTCCAGGACGCGTATTACCACATCAAAATGGAGAAACACTCAAGGAGTCTTCTCCGCTTCCAGCTAGGAGCCAATCAATACCAATTTCGTGCCCTGCCATTCCGACTCTCTACAGCCCCCAGAGTGTTCACAAAGTGCATGGCAGTGGTCACAGCTCACTTGAGACTGCAAGGATTCCGGATGTTTCCGTATTTGGATGATTGTCTTTTTAAAGCCCCCACCAAGCATCTTCTGGTAGCAGCCCTGCAGTACACTCTCTCTCTCTGGTGAGACTTTTGGGAATAACGATAAAATGGGGAAATCCAGCTTTGCTCCGACCTAGTGCATAGAGTTCATTGGAGCAGCCTTCAACACTCGTTCTTATCTGGTGTCTCTCCCAGTTCACAGACTTCAGAGATTGAGGCTCCAGCTCCAGGTGATACTCTGTCAAAACAAAGCCTCAGCAAGGATGGTTCTTCAGCTTTTAGGATCCATGGCAGCTGCCATACCGATAGTGCCTCTTGTGAAACTACACATGTGAATACTTCAATGGCTTCTGCTATTTCAATGGTTTCCAAATCACCACCCTCTATGTTTTCAGATTCCGATAACCAATTGTTACAAACAGGACCTTTTTTGATGTATGAGGCCAGAGACAGAGCTTTGGAGCCGCCCTTTCCCTGCTCCCCATCCCAAGGCCATTGTAACCACGGATGCTTCCCCGATAGGGTGGTGGGCCATTTTCAGGGAAAGACAGTCCAAGGTACATGGCCCACTATGGAGGTCGACCTGCATATTAGCATTCTAGAACTGAGAGAAGTGCTGTTAGCGTTGCAAACATTCCAATCTGTTCTTCCTTCTGGAACAATCGCAATTCAATCAGACAACATGTCAGTGGTCTGGTACATCAACAAGCAAGGAGGAACCAATTCTTATCCCCTATGTTTAGAGGCCATGAGAATTTGGCAATGAGCGATAGTTTCCATCCGCTTTCTGATAGTAACTGAGGTTTTATTTAGATAGAACCAAAGCAGTACGTAAAACTGATCAGCTTTTCATTTCCTTCTCTGGACCTAGAATGGTAA
This sequence comes from Protopterus annectens, assembly GCF_019279795.1. Lineage (NCBI taxonomy): Eukaryota > Metazoa > Chordata > Ceratodontiformes > Protopteridae > Protopterus > Protopterus annectens. Next base: position 74,936,554 of record NC_056744.1, on the reverse strand, counting down.
ATTCCATCTCCAAGGTGACTTTATCTAAATGGTTAGGGGATTGCATACATTACATCTATTCGCTTGCGAAAACGCCTGTACTACAGAATGTTAAAGCCAACACAACCAGATCAATGGCAACTTCTGTAGCCTTCCATTCGAGAGCCTCTATGGATGATATTTGTGCATCAGCCACATGGGCTACCCCCCACACTTTTATTAATCATTATAAATTGGATGTGGTCTCCAAAGGGAGAGTTGTCTTTGGCTCAGTGTTGCTCAGGAACGTTCTTCCATAAGGGCCGTCCAAGGAACACAAGGTAGCTGGGGATTCTGTCCCATCAGTGATGAATGGAAAGAAGATTAGCAACATCAGATAAAGAAGTTGTGTCTTACCATAATGTTCCATCTGTGTTGTTCATCTTTTTTCATTCATCACTCCCCATCCTCCTTCCCCCCTCCAAAGGCTCCTGGGGGATACTTTGGGTCCAAGTGGTGATTTAGGGCATTTCCACAGAAATGGCCTCTGCGTTACTATTACTAGGCAAACTCTATCTGAGGTAACAGGGAGAAGGGCACTATGGGTAAAAGCTTAGCTTGAGAGTTTTTTGGCTGGCTCAAGCTTGGTATTAGGTCGACTTGGTTCCGAACCCATCAGTGATGAATGAAAGATCAACAACATAGATGGAACGTTATGGTAAGATATAACTTTTTTTATTGCAGACATCTCAGTTGTCAGGATGACTTTACTCTTCAACCGGGCTGATTTCTGAAGGAATTTGGGAATTAGGGAGTTGGAGGATAAGCATACAGAAGACCGGGGGGAGCGGGGGAGCGGCAGTCATGGAGCCGATTCCCCTGGTGGGGCGATCAGGGCAAAGAAGCTGCTGTACTTGTTGTTTAGGGGAGATGCAAAAAGATCACAGCAAGGCTGGCCCCACCGACTGAAAATCTTTTCTGTTACTTTGTTTTTGACAGACCACTCATGAGGTAGTAAAATGAACCTGCTCAGTTTGTCTGCTATCACATTGGACTTCTCCAGAATATGTGTTGCTATTAGAAAGCACTTGGAAGGTATTGCCCATTGCCACACTCTGAGGGCTTCTAAACACAGGGGATAAGATCTGGTTCCCCCTTGCCTGTTGATGTACCAGATTACTGAGATGTCTGTCTGAATTGCAGTTGTCTCAAGAGGAATAGAGACCAGGAATGCCTGCAATGCTAAGAGCACCGCTCTCATCTCCATAACATTAATATGCAGGTTGGCCTGTACAAGAGACCAAGTGCCTTGGACTGCTTTCCCTATGAAGTGCCCCCCACCCCCACCCAATCTGGGAAGTGTCCATGGTTACTATGGCCTTGGGCTGAGGGAGGATGACCCTGTAACAGCTGATGTCCTTCATGGATGCATCTGCAGTCATAACAAATGGGTTGTCCTGTCGTCAGGCAGCCCTTCGGTCGGCCAGATTCCAAAGTCTGGGTCCGGCTTCGGCTGATGTCGCACTTCACCCGACGTCATCTCTGCTGGTCTTCGGGTATAAAGGCATCAGCCGACGCCATTTTCCTCAGTCTTTCTTGCCGTGTGGCACCCGAAGCAGAAGCTGTTCGCAAGTGCCGGTCGGTCAGATCCAGAGATTACTACTACCGAATACTACTTCGAAGACTTCTAAAAGCTAAGTACCCCGTTGGGGACTCTTTCTTGCCTCAGCCGATGTCAGAAAAAGTCAATAACTGTTTAACTTGTGGGAAACAAATACCTCATAAAGATTTCCACTCTTACTGCCTGCCTTGCTTAGGCCCAGACCACGACGTAGCAGCCTGTTCGGCCTGTGCTTCCTTCAACCGACGAACGCTTAGGCGTCGGTCGGAGTTTGCTGAACAGTTTTTCGGCTCAGATTTTGCGTACATTATGCCGTCAGATCCTCCGACTACCCAAATTGTTAAAAAACGCAAAGAAAAAGACCGACACTTGCGGTCCGCGGTTTCGGCCGAAACCAAGGTTAAGCAAGCCACGAGTGTCTCGGTTTCGTCCGAAACCGAGAAAACCAGTCAATCTTCAGCCGAATCCATGACTACTACGGAGGCTCCTGCTACCTTAGTTGAATCGGCCTCAGAAATTTTGCCTACAACTGTGGTTCCTAGTGATTTATCAGACACCATCCCTTTGGATGTCTCTACCCCAGCACGTGGTGCTGCTAGGCCTCCTGCAGCCATGTCTTTTAAGGCCTTTGCCAGGGCTAAAGCAGCCAAATCTGTTAAATCAGTGCCTGTTAAGCCCCCCTCACACATGCCCACTTCAAGTTCACAAATGCTTACTCTGGCAGAGGATTTAATATCCTTAATTAGGGGATCCCAATCTCACCCAGACAGGGCCTCTCAGCCCCCAGAAAAGAGACCCAGAGCAGAGCCCCCCGAGCCAGTGTCCTCTGATGATTCTGCGGATGACTCAGACATTACAGACCAGCCAGAGGCTCCTTTTTCTACTTATGAAGATTCCGATGCTGAAGAATCCATTCCAGCTGCCTCTCCACCAGAGGAATTTTCCTTTGGGGAAACCTTACATGCCATGAGAGAACAATTCCAATGGCAGGGACAAGATTTCTCAGATTCAAGAAAAAGGCTTAGGACTTTTCTGCACTTACCACAACATAGGCCCTTAGCTATACCTCCTGTACTGCCTGTTGTGGATGATGCATTTAATGATGTTTGCACTGCTCCTGATTCTTTACCTCCAGCCCCTGCCAAACCAGATAGATTTTACAGGGTGCCAGACACTCATCACCACCTATACAAGGCCCCACTTGCAGATCCCAAAACTATATCCCAGGGGCCTAAGGCAGTAGCCTCGACCTCAGCAAAAACCCTATTCCTTCTGAAAGGGAATCCAGGTCCTTAGAGATGGGGAAAAAGTTTACACCTCTGCTACTCTCTCAGCTAGAGCTTTAAACTGTCAGTTTCATATGATCCAATCCCAAGAGTTTATGCTTGATCAGTTAACTAAAAGACTGTCCTCTCATGAATCCTTAGATAAGAAATATGTATTAGAAATGGTGAATAACATCCAACAGGTTAGTAACCATTCCTTAAAATGTGGCTATGATGCACTGGAGGCTTCATTTAGATCAGCCATGACTGGCACAGTGATAAGAAGGCATGCATGGTTGAAAGAACAGGTCTTACGGATCATGTTAAAGCAAAGCTGTTAGATGCTCCTATGGATAAGGCCAGTCTATTTGGTACACCTGCCCAGCAAGTAATGAAGAAAATGGAAGAAAAGGCAAAATCTGTACAAACAGTTAAAGATTTCTTACAGGTTCAGCCCCAAGGTTTAGCAGGAACTGGCCTGCCAAAATTGGTCCTTTCCAGACTCCACAAAATCCCAAAGGGGCAGGAATAGACGCTCTAGAGGCAGAAATCAATCCAGAGGAGGTGCCTACAGAGGACGACAGTGGCAAGGCAATAACCGAGGCACAGACACAACCACTGCCACTGCAACAGGACAATCACAGTGACTTGGCTCTGACACCGCCTACCAGGGAGCAAATAGCAGCACCTTTAGGCGGAAAGTTAGCCTTATTTTCGAAAAATTGGCACTATATCACAAAAGACAAGTGGATTTTGCAAACCATAGACCAAGGCTACCGGTTCTACTTCCACACCTTACCAGTAAAAAGAGGAATGCCAAACCTACCTCCAAATCAAAAAACAGAAGCTCTACAGCAGATAGCGAAATTAGCGAAGATGAGAGCTGTGGAAAGAGTACCAATAACAGAACAGGGCAAAGGATTCTACTCCAGACTCTTCCTAGTACCAAGAAAAGAGAAAAGTTGGAGACCTTTTCTCGACCTGTCCGTCTTAAACACATACATCATTGTCCCAAAATTCAAAATGCTGACCCTACAGCAACTTCTTCCCATGCTGGGCAAGGAGTGTTGGCTGGTAACTCTAGATCTCAAGGAGGCATACCTGCACGTCCCCATTCGACCAAATTGCAGAAGATACCTCAGATTTCTTGCAAGATCAGAGCATTATCAATTCTCAGCATTGCCCTTTGGATTATCTACTGCCCAGAGTATTCACAAAATGCCTGGCATCAGTAATCGCTCACTGCAGACTACAGGGAATCCAAATTTATCCATACCTGGACGACTGCCTGTTACAAGCGGACAACAAAAGCAAGCTGACAACAGATTTACAAAGGGTCATTTACTTGCTACAAGCCCTGGGCTACACAGTCAATTTACAAAAGTCAAGGCTGATACCATCCCAAACAAGAACATTCTTGGGCTGAATTGGACACAGTAAAACAAATGGCATTCCTAACTGCAGAAAAACAAAAAGAACTCCCTCTTTACTTCTTAGCATTAACAAAGCAGAACAAACTAACAGCAAGAAAAGTTCTGCAGGCCTTGGGCTTCATGGCATCATGCATAATCTTGGTCCCACATGCCAGACTGCATATGAGAAAGCTACAGTGGTACCTAAAGAATTTATGGTCTCAACACAGGCACAGCTTAGAAACCGAAATCCCACTAATCCCATGCCTAAAACAGGAGTTCCTATGGTGGGCTCAAGCATGCCAGTCAAACCCAGGCTTACCCTTCCACAACTTTCAAGCAAGCCAAACCATCACAACGGACGCCTCAGACCTAGGATGGGGGGTGCACATGCTGGACAAATGCATACAAGGATTGTGGACTCAAGACCAGCTGCACCTGCACATAAACCAAAAAGAAATGCTGGCAGTAAAACTAGCAATCCAAAAATTCAGACCATTCCTCAAAGAAGGCCATTTGATGATAAGGACAGACAACACCACAGTCATGTGGTACATCAACAAACGGGGAGGCACTCATTCATACCCCCTATGCAGAATGACTCTGGACCTTTGGAATCTGGCTCTGAGCTACAACATCCAGTTACAGGCAATATTTGTGCCGGGAAAAGAACACCCTAGCAGACATGTTAAGCAGAACCACCTCGGATGCTCACGAATGGATGCTACACCCGGACATCTTCAAGGCCATCGCAAAGAAATGGGGAATGCCACAAATAGATCTATTCGCATCCCCACTCAATCACCAGCTCAAAAAATTCTGCACAAGGACATTCCACCCACTTGCATGGAAGGTGGACTCTCTATCCTTCAGCTGGAAAGGCCTGACAGCATATGCATTTCCACCTCTTCCCTTGATGCACAAGGTACTACTGAAAATCAGAGGAACGTCCAAGGATAATCCTGATAGCTCCGAATTGGCCAAGACAACACTGGTACCCATTGCTGAGGAGCATGTCTCGGGAGAGAATGTGGTCAATACCCCTGATGCCTTTGATGTTAACTCAGAACAACTACAACATCATGCATCCAAACCTAAAAACCTTGCAACTGACTGCCTGGAACATCACATAGCAGCAACTAACCCAGACCTTTCCCAAAGGGTTAAAGACATTATCCTTGAAGCCCGCAGACCTTCAACAAGAAGGAACTATGCAGGAAAATGGAAAAGGTTTGTCATTTGGAGTACTGAAAGAGGAAAAGATGTGTCGAACATAGATATTGCTAACATTCTGGAGTACTTGGCAGAGCTTCTACATACAGGCCTGTCCTATTCCTCCATCAAGATACATGCATCGGCTATTTCAGCAGAATACAGCTTCGATCCACCTGTCTTTTCGCATCCTCTACTCAGGCAGTTCCTCAGAGGGATCAAGAATGTAAAACCTCCTAGGAAACCACCATTACCAGCATGGGACTTGAACTTTGTGCTAGAAAAGTTGACACTCCCTCCGTTTGAACCAGCAGCAACAGCAGATCTGCAACACCTGTCATGGAAAACTGCTTTCCTACTGGCAATTACTTCAGCAAGGAGGGTTTCGGAACTACAGGCCTTAATGGCAGTGCAACCCTTTCTAATCTTCCATCAAGATAGGGTGTCCATGAGAACTAATCCTACATTTATGCCTAAGGTGGTATCCAGAGTGTCTTTAAACCAGGCAATCCACCTACCTACCTTCTTTCCCAATCCACAAAACGGGGGAAAGACTGCTGCATACCTTGGATGTACATAGGCAGTTACGCTACTACCTGGACAGAACCAAAAGTAACAGAAAAACTGACCAGCTTTTAGTAGCCTATGCAACAGGATGGGAAGGAAAAGCAATTTCCAAACAGACAATCTCCAAATGGATAGGAAATTGCATAAGATTCTGTTACTCCTACCATGGAAAACCAATTCCACAGAACATAAGACCTCATTCTACAAGGGCTACAGCCACTACCACAGCTTTCTTACGAGGAGTGGCAACCAAGGACATTATTGAGGCGGCTACTTGGACCTCCGTGCATACATTTGCCAAGCATTATAATTTACCTCTATACTCTAGATCCCGAGCAGGGTTTGCCACTGCTGTACTGCAAGGGATCCTAACTACACCATAATTTTTCTTCCTCCACCCCTAGTTTGGCTATGGTATTCTACCCATTTGTTATGACTGCAGATGCATCCTTGAAGGACATAGTACAGTTTTGTACCTACCATAAATGTAGATGTCCGAACTGGATAGCATCTGCAGTCAGGATTACCCACCCTCCTTCCCCTCTGTGGTACTCCTAGGGTATTTACCCTCCTAATAGCTAGCTGGGGGGGAGTCTCTTATGGTGTATTTGTTTGTATATATGTACATACATGCTTATTTTTTTTTGTTTGCCTTCTACTTTTTTGGAAACATTGGCATTTATCCAAAATTTAGCCTTCCAAGAGGGCAACTGGCATCTGGGGCAAGAAACACTGAGGAAAATGGCGTCGGCTGATGCCTTTATACCCGAAGACCAGCAGAGACGACGTCGGGTGAAGTGCGACATTAGCCGAAGCCGGACCCAGACTTTGGAATCCGGCCGACCGAAGGGCTGCCTGACGACAGGACAACCCATTTGTTATGACTGCAGATGCTATCCAGTTCGGACATCTACATTTATGGTAGGTACAAAACTGTACTTTCTGACTGCATCAACCAGGAAAGTTATTGTTTGCATACATGGGTTATTCTCATCTTTGCAGACATGGGCTGAGAAAGCATTGACCCCATTGTGTTGCTAGTATCCATTGAAGAATTCTCATGTGGAATCTTGCTAAAGGGACTAAAATTATTGCCACTGACGTTGATCCCAGGGCTTCGTGAATCAATCTGGCTGAAATTTGGGTACTGCAGATTATTTTCCTGACCTGCAGCCTTAACTGTTTGCACACTCATTAGAGGAAGAGAAGCTGTCATAGAAATTGTGTTGAATACTGTACCTATGAACTCTAATGTCTGGGTTGGTTGTAGATGAGACTTGTAATTTATGGTTATTCCAGGATGTGAACAGGTCTGTAACACCTGATCCCAAGCTTCTGTCAGTCTATGCCTGGTCAGGGCGGTAATGAGCCAGTCGTCTAAAATGGAGACACCTGAAATCCTTGCAGTCTTAAGTGGGCTGCAGCCACTACCATGCACTTGGTAAACATCCTGGGGGCTGTGGTGAGGCCAAAAGGCAGTGCTCTGAACTGATAATGACTGGCCCCCAGCCAGAAGCACAAGTACCTTCTGGATCGTCTGTTCATTTTTATGTGACAGTATGCATCCTGAAGATCTATTGAGCACATCCACTCATCCTTACCCGGAAAGGGCAGAATGGACTGAACCGTGACCATCCAGAACTTTGTTAGTGGAACCAACTTGTTCAATATACTGAGATCCAAAACTGGTCTCCAGTCCCTTGTTTTCTTTGGCTGTAAAAAGAATCTTAAGTAAGTTCCGGATTCTATGTGATCTGGTGTGACTTCTTGGATGACTTTTTTTTCTAGCAGCTTTTGGATTTCTAGTGCTGCTTCTTTCCTCTGAGTGGAATATCAGGAATTTATCTGGATAATGATGGAGATAGGGAAAAGGGAATTTTATAACCTATGGAAATAATTCTGTGTACCCAATTGTCTTTTGTAATACTTAGCCAGGCTCTCTGGTGCAGATAAGTGACCCTCGATTGTCTCCAAAGGTAGGCAGTCAGGCCTCCATTCAGGAGCGCTGAAAGGGTTTGTCAGAAAAGGAATCTCTAGACCCCAGTTTTGTGGGCCACCTCTGTCACAGGGGGATCATTTTCCATTATTGCTGCCCCCTCTGCTTTTCGTGGAACTAATTCCGTGTGTGCCCTGGAAACAACCCTGAGATTTACTAAACCAAATTTTTCAACCTCCCCTTGATTCCTGGAAAAGGTTCTGTGAGATGTCGAAAAATACACTCCCACTGCAAAGAGTGTCTTTCCATCTTTCTCACACTTAGAGAGTGTGTCCTTTATTGCGGGGCCAAACAAAGAAGTGGTGTCAAAGGGAGCATTGACAAATGATGATTTGAAGGGCTCCACAAAATCACACAGGGGCATCCAGGCATGATTTCTGATGGAAATGCTTGAACCCGCAGCCCTTGAGGCACCTTCTGCAGCTTGGGAGATAAGCCTCATGGACGAGCTGGCCTGGAGGGTAGCCAACTGAGAGACTAATGAAGATTGTGCCACAGCTGTTCCAGTTCCTGAAAGTGATTTAGATAATTCTTTAATCAAATATCTTTGTAGCCTAGTAGAATGTGCTAAGTAGTTCAGCGATCTATGTGCAAACATCACTGAAGCATAAACACACTTCCCAAATCTGTCTGTCACCCATGACACTCTATTAGGAGGATGAACAGTAGAACTCTGTTCAGCAAGTCCTTTTTGTAGCAGCCGCCACAACCATGGCATCTACTGGAACCCCTTTACTCCAGTATTCCTGTCCTGCTGGTGGAGGAAGGATTCAGTCTAGCCTCTTAGGGATTGGGTTCCTTCCACGCCCGCTTGGAGATGAAACTCCTGATGTTATGTGACCCTATCTCGCCTACATTCTGACTGACGGGTTCGGAGCCGATCCCTCGGCTCCGACTCGGCACGCTTATGCCAAAGAGCGAAGTCTCTTATTGGCTGAGCTTACTATATCCCAGGATGCACCACTACCAGTCCCCCAGATCTCGTTTGCCGCTAACCTGCGAAGACGTGGTCTCGAGCTGGCTGAGCTGAGTAGTTATTTAACTAACTTTTTCTGTCAGTTTTTTGCTGTTTTTGCCTCAAAAAGCTGTTTTAACGGCTATTCTTCTCATTGTTGTGTGATTGGTTGGATTTGTTGAAGACTTTTGTTGTGTGATTGGGTTGAGTTTGGTAGGCCCCTTCATCTAGGGCCTTCCGGTCAGTCAACCCTACTATAACTTACATATAGAGCAAAAGGCTTTAAATATTTTTGTAGCTCTGTTTGTTCTTACAGGGTTTTCAAAGTTTCCTGTCATTGGCTTTAGCGATAACTGTTAGCCTATACTTAAGGGTGTCATCAGTAAGTCAGTAAATTGTATTTTTCCTGTCAGATTACTGAAATTCTCTTTCCATAATGTCTCAGAATCCTAGGCCTTGGGTTTTAAAAATGTACGAAATGTAGTTTCAAAATGTCCATCACGGACGATCACTCGCTCTGTGTGTATTGTTTAGGTGCAAAACACTTACAGGAGTCATGCAGCGTATGTCACGCTTTTTCCTCAAGGGTCCTCCAGGAGAGGAAAAATAATTGATTCTTAAGGGGTTAATTAAACCTTCTTTTGAAGAAGCCTTGGCATCCTCTCCTTCCCGGCTAAAAGAAAGGCGTCGGTTCCGACCAGTCCGTCGGATCCGACCGCTAAGAGACATAGGCAGGCCTCTCCTTGGCTCCAAGGACTTGAGCCGAGGTCGAAGTCTGCCTCGATGCCACCAGTATCGACTCCTCTGGCTTCGGAGCCGATGGCTGGGGCATCGAGGCGGGTCACCTTCGGCTCCACTGGTCTCGGAGCCGACAAGGGTTGCCCGCTCAGACACTTCCTCCTCGGCGAAGTCCACCTCGGCACCGATGGAATCTGGTGTGTGTATTCCTTGGCCGATACTCATCGAGTCACCTCGAGCCGGTCCCCTAGCCCTTTGGGGCCGTTGGAGAGGACGTCTCGAACCCGTTCTGTTTCCTCTCGGTCTTGAGGATGTCAGATTCTGATATAGACAGGGTGCTCCAAAGACTGTTCCAGTCCCCAGTCTTCCAAAAATTTGTTTCGGTTCCGACCCAGTTGGCTTCGAGCCGATAACCCTGGCCCACCCCATTGCCATTCCTCCTCCGACTGCTTCCGCTCCGTCGGAGCAGGTGCTGTTGGAGCCGGTGGAGATCTTAGGGTCGGCTCCGACCCTTACTCCAACCCGGCCTTTGGGTCCGAGTTTGGTACGGACTTCTTCGGCTGGACCCGGGGTGATGTTTGGGACCTATGCTTTCGCTTCCGAGCCTCCCCCTCGGTGCTTCGCCTGCGGGACTTCCGTCGGCTATCACGGCTCCGGGGACCGGACACTCCCAGGATTCTGGGGGTCCGGCTTTCAGAGCCATGAGGAGTGCCTTGGCCAAGTCCTCTTCGGCCATCTCTCCGGCTTTACCAGCACCTTCCCTGGGCGTGGAGACTGGGTCTTTGGCAGTTCCCCTGTCCGTAGTCAGCGGAGCCCCGGGGCCTGAGGTTACCCCCATTGGGGGTTCCCCTCCTCCTGAGGGTTCTTGAGTTGTCTTGGAGGAACCCCAAGGAAGAGATCGTGCAAGAGGAAGCACGTGGACTCCCGAGTCTATTACATCAGACACTGATCTTGATGATGCAGAGGGGTCCCAGTCGTCCTCGGATGATGTCTCATTTGCAGACATCTTAGAGATCCTCAAACAACGAGGCGGCTGGATATCCAAACCCCCCTCTGCTGACGAGTCAGTGCTCCTCAAGGCCTTTGGGGCTCAGCCCTCCGCCTCCTGGGTGTCTCCGCCCTTGACGAGCTTCTGGATTTAGTTTGTCGAAGCGTGGGAACATCCAGATACCGTGGAACCAGTCCCTTCTCGTCCAAATAAATTTTTGTCTGCTCCCCCCGAGAAGGAGTTCCTCACTAAAGGCGTGGCTGTAGATGCCATGGTGGTGGCATCTGCTACACAACAGGGCGTGGCAGAGGCTTCAACGTCCGTCCATCCTCCTAATAAGGAGTCTAGGAGTATGGACAGGTACGGAAAGCGCACCCTGACTTCAGCGGCCTTTACTTTAAGGTCTCTGAATTATTTGGCACATTTTACCAGGCATCAGAGGGAACTGGTCAAGGAGTTGTCAGATTCCCTCGGTAACCTACCTGAGCAGCTAGCCCAGTCGGTTAGCTCTCAGTTGGCTATCCTTACGTCAATTTCTAACTCGTCCATGAGGCTCATTTCCTATGCGGCCGAAGGGGCGGGTAGAGCGGCAGGCACAGGCGTGGCTCTCGTGAGACAAGCCTGGCTCCGCTTGTGTCAGTTTCGGAGGCCTTCAAGTCTTCCTTCGCCGCTCCCTTTGATGGGTCCTCATTGTTTGGACCCAAGGTTAAAGACACCCTTACCGCTGTGAGCAAGAGGGAAAAACTTTATCTGCCGTGGGTGCCCGTTATTCCACTCCCTTCGGCCTTACCCCAAGGCTAAAGGAGGGAAAATGTGGTTCCAAATCTAAGTTTTTCTCCCAACAGCAGGAAGATTCCCTTCCAGAGGCAGAGGGCGGGAAATTTTTCAGGGAGGCGCCGTCCCAGAGGCGGCAGAGGGCCCGCAATTCTGGAGACCGCGAGTCCTTTCGTGGCTCTTCAGCCTCCCACACGTCATGAGGGATTGCCCGGCTGTGCTGCTCGAGCCAGTCGGGTGTCGCTTGCCAAGCACCTAAAAGCCTGGGAGTCAATCACTCAGGACAGATGGGTGCTTCGATCATTGCCGGAGGTTACACCATCCCATTCACATACTCACCCCCACCGTCCAAAGAATCCCGGACCCACCACCCAGTCAAAGGGAAATGGCAGCCGCAGAAGCTTTAAAGCTGCTAGAAAAGGAGTCATCCAACCGGTCCCCACAGACCAGATCGGATCAGGAAATTACTCCAGGTTCTTTTTAGTGCCAAAAGACAGGGGACCTGAGACCAATATTGGATCTCAGCAGACTGAACCAATCCGTCCACGAAATCCAAATTCGAATGGTCACGTTACAATCCATTCTCCCATTGTTGGAGAAGGATGTTTGGATGTGCTCCATAGACCTCAAGGGCGCCTATTATCACATACCGATACATCAGGCGTCCAGGAGGTATCTGCGCTTCAGCCTGGGAGTCAGTCATTACCAATTTTGCTCTGCCCTTTGGTCTCACCACAGCCCCCAGGGTGTTCACCAAGTGTTTGGCAGTAGTGACGGCTCACCTGAGAAGTCTTGGATTCCAAGTGTTTCCCTATCTGGACGACTGGCTCCTGACTGCCACCACCAGGCATCTACTAATGGACAACCTCAAAGCCACCATCTCCCTGGGTATTACCCTGGGGATTACATTCAATTGGTCAAAGTCTGTCTTGCTGCCCTCTCAGCATAAGGTTCATAGGAGCAGAGATAGACTCAAGATTAATCTTGGCGTCTTTCTTCCTGCCGAAAGGATCCAAACTTTACAGGGCCAAGTTCAAGCTCTGATCTCGAGATCCAAAGCCCCAGCCAGGATGGTTCTACAAGTTTTAGGCTCAATGTCTGCCGCGGTTCTTTTAGTTCCTCTGGCAAGATTGCACATGAGGATTCTTCAGTGGCTATTGTCAACTCAATGGTCCTTTCAGGATCTTCCCCTCAATCATCACATCATGATTACGGAAACATGCAAACGGGACCTTCGCTGGTGGCTTCAGACATCCAATCTGAATCAAGGAAGCCCCTTTGTTATTCCCTCTCCACTGGTTACCCTGACGACAGATGCCTCCCAGATAGGGTGGGGGGGGCATTGTCTGGGCAGGCTAGTTCAGGGCTCCTGGCTTCCAGACGAAGCTCTTCTCCACATCAATGTGTTGGAGATGAGGGCTGTACTTCTTTCCCTACAGGCCTTACACAAGTTTCTTCCTCAGGGCATCATCGCCATCCACACAGACAACATTTCGGTGGTCTGGTATCTGAACAAACAAGGAGGGACCAGATCCTACCCCCTTTGCAGAGAGGCCATGAGAGTGTGGGAATGGGCTGTAGCTACCAACCGCTTTTTGGTAGCGACCCACATTCCGGGAAGATCAAATATTTTGGCAGACAAATTGAGCAGGACAATTCTCTCTCCTCACGAGTGGTCTCTAAACCAAACAGTAGCAGCTCAGGTTTTCAGGAGATGGGGGACGCCGTGCTGCGACCTATTTGCAACACCACTAAACACGAAGTGCAAAAGGTTCTTCTCCTTGACTCCACATCAAGGGAAGCAGCTATGGATGCTCTAGCACAACCTTGGCCAACAGGGCTACTTTATGCCTTTCCTCCGATTCCACTTCTCTCCAAAGTCATTCAAAAGCTTCTCAATTGGGGTGCCAATGATACTGATTGCCCCATACTGGCCTCGTCAGGTATGGTTTCCTTACCTGAAGAAGCATGCGTGGACGATCCGTGGACTTTAGACCTAATTCGGACCTGCTAACTCATCAGTCGGGACATCAGCATCAGTCCCTCCGATCTTTGAAATTGACAGCTTGGCTCCTCCACTTCCGACTTTAGTCAGAAGTCACACACTAGACCGGAAGTTGTTCACATTTTATCTTCTGCCCACAAACCCACCACTAACAAATTGTACCTCAGTAAGTGGAAGAGGTTTGCTATCTGGGCTCAACTCAAGGGCTTAGACCCTATCACTGCTCCTATCCCAGAGGTTTTGAAATTCTTAACATCCCTATTTAATCAAGGATCTTCTGTCTCTACTATTAAAGTCCAACTAGCGGCTATCTCTAAATTCCATGAATCCACGGATCCTCCATTGATGAGCAGCAGACTATGCAAAACTTTCATTAAGGGTGCGGGCCTGTTAAGACCCCCAATTTTTCATCCTGCACCTCCGTGGGATCTTGATTTGGTGCTTCGCGCATTAACATCTTCCCCTTTCGAACCGGCTGCTACATGTGAGTTAAAATATCTGTCTTGGAAAACTGCCTTCTTAGTTGCAGTTACTTCTGCAAGAAGAGTTTCAGAGCTTCAAGCCCTATCTATTAAGCCACCATACTTGATTTTCCACAAGGATAGAGTATCACTTAGGCCTAATCCATCCTTTGTCCCAAAGGTCTGTTCTAGTTTCTGTCTCCAACAATCTCTAGAGCTACCAGTTCTCTTCCCAAAATTCTCCAATGAAGCGGAATACACTCTCCATAAATTGGATGTTCACAGGCAATTACGCTTCTATTTAGACAGGACTCAGCAACTTCGTAAGTCAGACCAGTTGTTTGTGTCCTTCTCAGATAATAAATTGGGTCAAACCATCACAAAAGCTACTATCTCCAAATGGATCAGAGATTGCATAACTCAGGCTTATTCTTCTTGAATAAGCAACTTACAACATCTATCAAAGCTCATTCTACCAGAGCTATGGCTACTTCTATAGCTTTTCATTCCAAGCTCGCTATATCGGAAATTTGTGCTGCGGCTACTTGGTCCAATCCGCACACTTTCATTTCCCACTACAAATTGGATGTGGCATCTAAAGGACGAGCATCATTTGGTTCCACGGTACTCAGGAGTGTTTTCCAGTGAGCCACCCAGGATTCAGGTGCTAGGGACGCTGTCCCGTCAGTCAGAATGTAGGCGAGATAGGATCACATAACATCTTTTAGTTATGTACTCACCATAACTTCAGATGTTTGGGATCCATCTCACCTACATTCCTAATACCCACCCTCCTTCCCCCTGCCTTGGAGATCAGAAGAGATTGAACGGTTTTGAGTTCTACTGTTTTATCTTGTTTCATCTGACGATGTTATATAAGCAGGGCGTGCATGTGTGCATGTATGCGGACAAACTAGATCTGGGGGACTGGTAGTGGTGCATCCTGGGATATAGTAAGCTCAGCCAATAAGAGACTTCGCTCTTTGGCATAAGCGTGCCGAGTCGGAGCCGAGGGATCGGCTCCGAACCCGTCAGTCAGAATGTAGGCGAGATGGATCCCAAACATCTGAAGTTATGGTGAGTAAATAACTAAAAGTTTGCCTCTGTTAGTGTAGCAATTATTTGATTAATAGTTGCACCTGGTGCAGTTAGCGTTTCAATTCTGGGCTCCAACTGTAGGACAACTAATGAGCTCTTTTCTATTGTCACTATGTTATGAAAACGCGTGTTGAGCTGTTATGCTTGATAACTTTTGTAACCTACTTTAGAATATTTAGGGAGCTATCCATTAAGCCGTTTAAATTACTTTTTGTTTCCTGAGAATTCCTGCCTAGTTTTGAACTCTGCACTCCAGCTCATATTTAACTAGCTCATTACTGTCCGTTAGCCAATATAATTGTCTTTTAACAGAATTTTAGTGTTTAATTGAATTACTACATTGAGGAGTGTTTCACAAGCTTAGCGACTCTTACTGTCTTTGCTTGGTTTGAATTGGCTTACAGCTTAATTTTAATGTATAATGGAATTACTGCATTGAGGAGTGTTTTACAAGTTTAGCAGCTCTTGTATAACTATAGTTTTTACTGTCTTTGCTTGGTTTGAATTGACTTAAATTTAATTTTAATGTACATTTGTATTACTATATTGGGGAGTGTGTTACTAGCTTAGCAACTCTTGTATAAATATAGTTTATAATGTCCTTCATGGATGCATCTGCAGTCATAACAACTGGGTTGTCCTGTCGTCAGGCAGCCCTTCGGTCGGCCGGATTCCAAAGTCCGGGTCCGGCTTCGGCTGATGTCGTACTTCACCCGACGTCATCTCTGCTGGTCTTCGGGTATAAAGGCATCAGCCGACGCCATTTTCTTCAGTCTTTCTTGCCACGTGGCGCCCGAAGCAGAAGCTGTTCGCAAGTGCCGGTCGGTCAGATCCAGAGATTACTACTACCGAATACTACTTCAAGACTTCTAAAAGCTAAGTACCCGTTGGGACTCTTTCTTGCCGCAGCCGATGTCAGAAAAAGTCAATAACTGTTTAACTTGTGGGAAACAAATACCTCATAAAGATTTCCACTCTTACTGTTTGCCTTGTTTAGGCCCAGACCGCGACGTAGCAGCCTGTTCGCCTGTGCTTCTTTCAACCGACGAACGCTTAGTCGTCGGTCGGAGTTTGCTGAACAGTTTTTCGGGTCTGAATTTGCGTACATTATGCCGTCGGATCCTCCGCCTACGCAAATTATTAAAAACGCAAAGAAAAAGACCGACACTGGTCCGCGGTTTCGCTGAAACCATGGTTAAGCAAACCCATGAGTGTCTCGGTTTCGGCGAAACCGAAAACTGATCAGAGTACAGCCGAATCAATGACTACTACTGAGGTTCCGGTTACCTTACTTGAATCGGCCTCAGAAATTTTACCTACTACAGTGGTTACTAGTGACTTATCAGACACCATCCCTTTGGATGTCTCTACCCCAGCACGTGGTGCTGCTAGGCCTCCTGCAGCCATGTCTATTAAGGCCTTCGCCAGGGCTAAAGCAGACAAATCTACTAAGTCAGTGCCTGTTAAACCCCCCTCAACCAGGCCCATTTCTAGTTCACAAATGCTTACTCTGGCAGAAGATTTAATATCCTTAATTAGGGGATCTCAATCTCACCCAGACAGGGCCTCTCAGCCCCCAGAAAAGAGACCTAGAGCAGAGCCCCTCGAGCCTGTGTCCTCTGATGATTCTGCGGAAGACTCGGATATTACAGACCAGCCAGAGGCTCCTTTCTCCAATTTTGAGGACTCAGATGCTGAAGAATCCATTCCAGCTGCTTCCCCACCAGAAGAATTCTCCTTTGGGGAAACCTTACATGCCATGAGAGAACATTTCCAATGGCAGGAACAGGATTTTTCAGACTCCAGAAAAGACTTAGGACTTTTCTGCACCTACCACAACACAGGCCCTTAGCTATACCTCCTGTCCTCTCTGTTGTGGACGATGCATTTAATGATGTTTGCACTGCACCAGATTCTTTACCTCCAGCATCTGCCAAACCAGATAGATTTTACAGGGTGCCAGACACTCATCATCACCTATACAAGGCCCCTCTTGCAGACCCCGAAACTATATCCCAGGGCCCTAAGGCAGTAGCCTCAACCACAGCAAAAAACCCTATTCCTTCTGAAAGGGAAGCCAGGTCTTTAGACAGATGGGGCAAAAAGGTTTATACCTCTGCTACTCTCTCAGCTAGAGCTTTAAACTGTCAGTTTCACATGATACAATACCAAGAGTTTATGCTTGATCAGTTAACTAAAAAGCTATCCTCTGATGACTCTATAGATAAGAAAAATCTATTAGAAATGGTAAATAACATACAACAGGTTAGTAACCATTCCTTAAAATGTGGCTATGATGCACTGGAGGCTTCATTTAGATCAGCCATGACTGGCACAGTGATAAGAAGACATGCATGGCTGAAAGAACAAGTTTTACGGATCATGTTAAAGCTAAGTTATTAGATGCTCCTATGGATAAGACCAGTTTGTTTGGTACACCTGCCCAGCAGGTAATGAAGAAAATGGAAGAAAAGGCAAAATCTGTACAAACGGTTAAAGATTTCTTGCAGGTTCAGCCCCAAGGTTTAGCAGGAACTGGCCTGCCAAAATTGGTCCTTTCCTGACTCCACAAGATCCGAAGGGGCAGGAATAGACGCTCCAGAGGCAGAAATCAATCCAGAGGGGTGCCTACAGAGGACGACAGTGGCAAGGTAATAACAGAGCCACAGGCACAGCCACTACCACTACAACAGGGCAATCACAGTGACTTGATTCTAACTCCGCCTACCAGGGAACAAATAGCAGCACCCTTAGGCGGAAAATTAACCTTATTTTCAAAGAACTGGCACTATATCACAAAAGACAAGTGGATTTTGCAAACCATAGACCAAGGTTACCGGTTCCACTTCCACACTATACCAGTCAAAGAGGAATGCCAAACCTACCTCCAAATCAAAAACAGAAGCTCTACAGCAGATAATGCAATTAACAAAGATGAGAGCTGTGGAAAGAGTACCAATAACAGAACAAGGCAAAGGATTCTACTCCAGACTATTCCTAGTTCCAAGAAAGGAAAAAGTTGGAGACCTATTCTCGATCTGTCCACCTTAAACACATACATCATTGTCCCAAAATTCAAGATGCTGACCCTACAGCAACTTCTTCCCATGCTGGGCAAGGAGTGTTGGCTGGTAACTCTAGATCTCAAGGAGGCATACCTGCACGTCCCCATTCGACCAATTTGCAGAAGATACCTCAGATTTCTTGCAGGATCAGAGCACTATCAATTCTCAGCATTGCCCTTTGGCTTATCTACTGCCCAGAGTATTCACAAAATGCCTGGCATCAGTAATCGCCCACTGCAGACTACAGGAATCCAAATTTATCCATACCTGGACGACTGCCTGCTACAAGGGGACAACAAAAGCAAGCTGACAACAGATTTACAAAGGGTCATTTACTTGCTACAAGCACTGGAATACACAGTCAATTTGCAAAAATCAAGGCTGATTCCATCCCAAACAAGGACATTCTTGGGCACGGAATTGGACACAGTAAAACAAATGGCATTCCTAACTGCAGAAAAACAAAAAGATCTCCCTCTTTACTTCTTGGCACTAACAAACCACAGCAAGCTAACAGCAAGAAAAGTTCTACAGGCCTTGGGCTTCATGGCATCATGCATAATCTTGGTTCCACATGCCAGACTGCATATGAGAAAACTACAGTGGTACCTAAAGAATTTATGGTCCCAACACAGGCACAGCCTAGAAGCAGAAATTCCACTAATTCCATGCCTAAAACAGGAGTTCCTATGGTGGGCTCAAGCATGCCAGTCAAACCCAGGCTTACCCTTTCACAAATATCAAGCAAGCCAAACCATCACAACAGACGCCTCAGACCTAGGATTGGGGGCTCACATGCTGGACAAATGCGTGCAAGGATTGTGGACGCAGGACCAACTTCACCTGCACATCAACCTAAAAGAAATGCTGGCAGTAAAACTGGCAATCCAAAAATTCAGACCATTTCTCAAAGAAGGCCATTTGATGATAAGGACAGACAACACCACAGTCATGTGGTACATCAACAAACAGGGAGGCACTCATTCATACCCCTATGCAGAATGACTTTGGACCTTTGGAACCTGGCACTCAGCTACAACATCCAGTTACAAGCAATGTTTGTACCGGGAAAGGAGAACACTCTAGTAGACATGTTAAGCAGAACCACCTCGGATGCTCACGAATGGATGCTACACCCGGACATCTTCAAGACCATCGCAAAGAAATGGGGAATGCCACAGATAGATCTATTCGCTTCCCCTCTCAACCACCAGCTCAAAAAATTCTGCACAAGGACATTCCATCCACTTGCATCGAAAGTGGATTCGCTCTCCTTCAGCTGGAAAGGCCTAACAGCATATGCATTCCCACCTCTTCCCTTGATACACAAGGTATTACTAAAAATCAAGGAGGAACGTCCAAGGATAATCCTGATAGCTCCAAACTGGCCAAGACAACACTGGTACCCATTGCTGAAGAGCATGTCTCGGGACAAAATGTGGTCAATACCCCTGATGCCTGTACATTTGTATTACTATATTGGGGAGTGTGTTACTAGCTTAGCAACTCTTGTATAAATATAGTTTATATTGTCTTTGCTTGGTTTGAATGTCTCCCATTTTTGAATACTGCTTCTGATCCAATTTCCCCTCCTCTTGCCTAATAACCCCTAGTGGATCTTCTCTGTGGTTTCTCCTGGCCATTGTAAATCAACAGTATTTGTGGACCTAACACTGATACCCTTAATTTACCAACAGTATCTGCAACCACCTAAAATAACAGACTACCCAAGTATGTGTCCTTAGCGGCAAACAAAGATTGAGAGATTTACTGATGATTATTAATGCAGCATTTGTACTAGCACTCTTAATGTAAACATTGTATAACAGTTTGACTGCTCTAGTCGCTACAATGAAACAAAGTTATAGAAAAAGTTGCCAGCAGCCCTAACCTCCTTTTCTATCCCCTTTCCTCATTCTTTATTGACCTTTTCCCTCCCTCTACCTTGCTCTCCACTGGGGCCTTTTGTGGTCTATCATGTATTCTGATCACTGCTTGTGTTTTTACGCTGACCCTGCTGTTTTGTGCTGTCCCTGCCACTCTCCAAAGCCACATTGTTTAACTTGTTTGTTATTGCTCTACCCTGTTATTTCTTTCAAGAATATTGGTACCCCCACTTGTACTAATATTCAGCTATTGCCTCTCTTGTTTTTCCTGCATATTTTCTCTGTGCTTATTTTTCTCTGTCTTTTTTACCACCTCTCTAACTCTCCCCCTAGCCAGTCAATATACTTTTACTAATAGGCTTTTTTAGCACTTCTCTGACCTGGGTGCTAGTATTACTCTACATGGCTTCCATCAGCTAATATCTTCTCCCACTCAACTCCATAAAAACTCTACCTCTAGCTTTATAATTGACTGGATACTCACCAACTCCCCCCACCTATACCACAACCCAGCAACCCATCCAGACCAACTTAGTGGCCACCGCCCCATCTCTATCCTTCGATACTACATCCAACTTTCCAAATCCCACCTCTATAAAGACTGATGCAAACTGTCCGACTTCAACCAAACCCAATTCAACTCCATTCTGTCTTCCATAGACTGGTCCATCCTTAAACAAATCCCTCTCAGTGACGCAACAAATGACTTCAGTAGCATTTTCCTGACTACCCTAAACTCGCTTGCCCCCTCTAGAAAGATTAGACTAAAATCTAATAATGCTCCTTGGCTTTCTAAAGATACAAAGTCCCTTATGTTAGAAAGAGACAAAGCATGGAAATCTTGGACAAAAACTACGGAAGTAGCCCAACTTCATAATTATACATGTCTCAGAAATCTCATTAAAAACACACCAATAATGATAAAAAGTCCTTCTATAACTCTGTCCAACTTGGTAACAAATCCAACCCTCAGAAGTTCTGGTCAGCTGGTAACAAAATCCTTTCTCCTGGCTCCCCAGGAAACCCCCTAGCCTTACCCTAACACATCCCCTCTGGAAACAGCCACTCTGCTCAATAAACACTTTATTGACACTATTCAAACCATCATGCCGTCAAGCTGTAATTCTGCTCCTTAATCTACCCCTTCCAGCCCATATAACGTACCTCCTTTTTCTTTAGATCCTGTTTCTACTGCCTATATCTGATCACTTTTTCAAAAGCTCAAACCCTGCTCCCCCTCCACCGACAACCTACCTCCATCCTTTATTAAACTTGCTGCAGACTCCATACTAATTAATAGATCTATTGTAGAATCTACTGTCCCTATACTATGGAAATTATTTTTCAGTGTTCCACTTCATAAAGGTGGAAACTCTACAGACCCGTCTAACTACCGACCCATAGCTATCCTATCCCCCCGCTCTAAGATTCTCGAAAAATGCATCCATACACAACTACTCAACCACCTTCTTCAACACAACCTTCTCACTCCCACCCAGCATGGGTTCTGTCCCAACCACAGCACAACTACTGCCCTCTTGTCCTATACACATACCATTGCTGAAGCCATTGATAATAACAAACTGATATCCTGTCTCTTCCTTGACCATTCTAAAGCCTTTGACACAGTTTCCCATCCTCTCCTGTTATCCAAACTTGCAAACCTCAACATGTCTTCCTCCACCCTTGCGTGGTTCACAAGCTACTTATCCTGTAGGCAGCAATCAATCAAATGGCTCTCTTCCTGTTCTCCATTCGTACCTGTCCCAACTGGCATTACACAAGGCTCCATCCTAGGTCCCCTCCTATTCAATTTCTTTACCAATGATCTCCATACTGCTTGCAAAAAAATCCTCCCTCATCCAATATGCTGACAATTCAACTCTGATCTACATCTCTGACAAACATCTCTGTACTCTATACCCTCACTCAACAGGTCGTCCTATCTACAAGACACTGACCATCTAACAACCTATTCATCCTAAACCCTAAAAAGATCAAACTCTTATTATTTCTTCCCCGATTACTCACTCACCACAAATCCTCCTTTGCCATTACTTCCTCAGATAACACTATTATTCAACCAGAAACCCATGC
The DNA here is from genome assembly GCF_019279795.1 of Protopterus annectens. Taxonomy (NCBI): domain Eukaryota; kingdom Metazoa; phylum Chordata; order Ceratodontiformes; family Protopteridae; genus Protopterus; species Protopterus annectens. Next base: position 74,914,456 of record NC_056744.1, on the reverse strand, counting down.
AAAACTCCTAGGGGTCATTATTGATGATGAACTCAAATTCAGCTTGCACATTCTCCAATGTATAAAAAAGACGCACCAAAAACTTGGTTTACTTTATCAGAATAAAAAATTCTTAAATGCTAATTCCAGTCTCACCCTTGCCCAAGCTCTTTTCCTCCCCTCCCTTCTTTGCACTGCCCTTATTCTCACCAATATTCAAATTACAGCTTTAAACAAACTCCAACAGACTTATCATAAGATAGCTCAATTTATCACAAACTCTCCATATAATACTCATCACTGTCTAGCCCTAACCTCGCTCCACTGGCTGGAATTCCGCCAATTACTGTTGCTTTCACAACTACAAATGTAACATACCATTCTCTATAAACCTTCATCCTGCCCAGCTCTCTCTTTTCCTTCATCACTATCTATACACCACCTCGTACCCCTGCGTACATCAAATCAGCAACTATTGCACATCTACCATCTCAAAAAAAAAAACAGTAGACAAACTACTATACAAGTACTCCGTTGCCCAAGCCTGGAACAAACTTCCCAGAGACGTATGTTGCACGTTTCACCCAGCCAACTTTAAAGAGAAACTCAGACTTTACCGACTCAACTCCAAAAATATACTTAGATCATGTAATGGGCTTGGATTTGGATGGACATCTTTGCAAAAGTTGATAGTCACAGGGTAGTGTAGGTGGCCATAGGGTCATTTTGCGTAAATGTCATTACATGTGATGAACGTGCCACACCAGTACTAATAATAACACTCCACCTTCTTTGTGATGAAAGGGGTGACTAATAACTTGAGGGGATAGGTTGGCAGTTATGGAGAAGTGGCAGGAGAAAGTGTTTGAAAAGAATGTATGCAAGGTAGTGGATGGTAGTGTGATGATGTGAGGTAGTGCCGTCTGTGCCACGGAGAGTAGGGCAGTGCATGTGTAACATATGCCAGCATAGCTAGCTAGAGTTTTGTAAAGAATTTTATGTTATTTGACTATCGTACTGATTTGTACAGATGCTTGTGTTAAAACGTACTTGTAAAGTTGCTTGCTTTAAAGATGCATCAATAGTGGGTCCTACTGGACAGAAAAGAGATATATATGCATGTCAGACAGTAGTATTATAACTGATTAAATGTACATGTTTTAACATGGAATTCTGTAAGGGAAAAGGTTAACTTAATTCCAGCTAATTTTGAAAAATAGGTTGAAAATTAAATGCATTGACTTAGACCGTAAAGATTTTATCTTTACAGGTTTGATTGCACCCAAAGACAAAAATGTCTGGGAAAAACAGAACAAGGAATCTTTAGGGGTGAACTAATTGCTACCCTGGAATGGTGGACATTTTTGAAAATTTTATATAGCTCTCAGATGGTGCAACAGATCTTGGCAAAGCTCTGGGAGTGCATTGTTCCATGAGTCAGGTGATCAGATGTGATGTCATTCTCTAACCAGCATTGAAATGATTTTTTACATGTTTGTGATAGATTTAATAGAACTCTTGCAGCAGCACTTTGTTTTTCAGAACCTGATAGGAAAGATCTCTCACATATACCTCACATAATCTCACACCTCATCTTGCCTTGCTGTAGTAAGTAACTTAATTGAGGAGCAGTAATTCTTTAGTCACTCAGGAAAATATAGTGAGATTAATTAAATATTGTTTTTTTCTGCATCTGTGTGAATCTGTCCAACTGTGTTATTTTTTATTTCTCCTGTGACTAAAACTCTGGTTTTTATTGTAACTAGATATTCAGTATACTCATGTTTTCTGTTTTATTATCTATTATTATATATTTCTGTACCTTTCATTGTGGCTTGTCTTTTGGAGAATACTTTTAACATCTTAAGAGTACTTTTGCTCATTTAAGTGACACTGTGGCTGATCTTGAAATCCTTGCTGCATTGGTCAAGCTCTACCATTTATATTAGTATTAATTTACTCAGTATAATTGGGTACCCTTGTAAGAGCCTTAGAGTACCTGACTGATGGTAGCGTAATTACCTTATAGTCTGAGTAGAGGGGGCGCAGCAGGTAAATCTGTGCCAGTGTATGTGTGTGTGTGTGTGTGTGTGTGTGTGTGTGTGTGTAAATCAAATATCCAAGTGTGTGTGTCAGCTACCTGGGACAGGGGCACAGTGCTCCAAAGTTGTCAGTGTGGAGTCTTGTTTGAGTCCTAGAGAGAGGGACAGCCAGACAGAGAAAGCGTCCAGCCCCAGGTCTGGAGTGTGCTCCTGTCTGCTGTTAAGGTAAATTGTGCTTGGTGCAGAGAGCTGCTTCTGAAAATACTGTGTGTATCCATTTTTGTTCCTGGTGGCCATCCTTCACCGGTGTCACTGATGAGGATTGAGGGTTCTTGATTACTGGTCCAGAGCAGGGACTGTTCCAGGTAGATTGTGATATAGGGGTATGGTTGTGGAAAAATGTGTGCAATCAGTGATAGAACTAGTAGTAATTAATTGTATTAGTGGATCTGAAACTGTGTTGTAAGATAGAGTTTACGGATGTAGGAGGTAGTAGCAGGACGTTGTGTATGAAACATGATGGTGGGAGACTTAAGGTTTGTTGCATGCTACTATAGAATGCTAAGAGGGAGTTAATACAACAAATAAATTAATTGGAGAATGTGATTTGTGCAAATTGGATGAAAAGAAAGTATGTTTTTAAGGAGGGAGTGGTTTGTATGTGGAGATGAGCAGAAAGAAATAATTGAGTGATATGTCACCTGGCTGGTGAGCAAAGAAGGAACAACTCCCAAGACAGTGGGATGTAATTAGTGACTGCATGCACACTTCACAGAATTTTGTCAAGGTAGGAAATCACTTTCTGTTCTGACATTATATGTAAAAGGTGCAGTGGTCTATCAAATGTACAAGGATTATCCTGTTTCATCCAAATGCAGTTACTGCAGTGCAGTTTTGAAGGGGAAGGTCTAACAAAAGATTATGAACCTACAAGTAAGTTTTCCTCAGTCAGTTACAGTTTATTGCTAACAATCTGAGTGTAGGACTGCTTGCAAAGGGGAGGGGAAACTACTAAAGATGACTGTGAGCACAGAATAGAAGTTATAATCAACAGACAGAGAGAAACCGGCCAGTTAATCATGTAATTATTACTATTCAAGGTTCTGAGTCTGGGTTCAGAAGGTCACTGCACTATCACTAATATTATAAGAAAATTGACGATAGCATCAAGAACAGTGAAAGAATTGATAAGATTGCAGTATACTGGAATTAACTGGAAACAACTGAAATGAGACTGGAATGAATGTCTTTGTTAATTACTCAAACTTTTGCTGAACAGGTACCAGTGTCTCCTTTAATGGGCCAAGTCTTTGTGTACTTTTTGGAATAAATTCTGCACACGCCATAATTTATTTTAGAATGGTTTATTAGATGTTAACACTATCTGAATACTGTCTCCAGTAACAGTGCTGATAAACAATAACAGTCTGTAGAAATTCTGGAATGCTGGATAATGTGAACAGTGCTGATAAATATAACCAAAGTTTCCGCACATATATTCTGATTCTCCTGAGTAATATTGACTGAAACAGTCTTTTTGCTCCCAAATAGTATGGATATTTAACCTGACTTCTGTACTCAGACTCGAGTGTCTGTTCTGCAAAAATCTTTGTCATATCAGTCCAAAAACTAGCTTACTGACTCAACTGACCATGTCTGAGGTACTTCCTAATAATCCCAATACCCTGTAATGTTTTACACACATCTTTAGCCTTGGTTTTCAAGCCTTGTCTTGCATGTGCCTCACAGTGCCTAACTGTTCTTTATCTAGTATGCCATTCCATGTACACATGTCTTTCCCTTAAGAATGGAACATTCTGGAGCTTCCCTTGCAATTGTTATTTCTGCACATCTCATGCTTAGCCAGCAAGATTATTTTTTTCCTTTTTACTGAGCTGTCTTTCCCTGAAGCTGAATGCATACATAAAAACACAGGTCTGAGTCTGTATTCTCAGGCCTATTATTCTTCCTTAAGGTATAATAATAAACTCACAGCTCCTGTTGAGGTCCCTGATGAATGTTTACAGGGACCTTTTTTTGTAGTTACCTTATATCTGTATTACTAACTACTATAATTGGCTTTAAATATACATGCTTTATGCCACCTCACTCATAATCTGCAGATGTGCCTGATGGATAGTAATGCCCTTTGTGGTCTCAAAGGTGCTATTAATTAATACCTCCAGCAACTTGGCAAACTTATGCAATTCCAGATAGCTTAAACAGCTCCATATGCAGGAAATATACCTGCTCCAGCAATTACCCCATTACTTAGATCCATAGTCTTTAGTCTTTAAATCTTAAGTTCTAATGTATGTGTAATGTATTTAAAACCTGCACATTATTCTGAAAATCGGTGTATTTTAATTTTGTGGTTTCTAAAACTGATCAGGCCAGGTAATTCTTCTGACCCTGCTGTTCCAGAAACAGCATGTAAAAAATGCCATATACATCCTTAGCCTGTGTCTGTGAGTATCCCCTCCAGTAGAAGTCTTTTGAGTGTGTACCTTTAACTCCTAGTGTGTGTGGCCTAAGCCTTTAAAAATGAAATTATCACCTTACAATTCTAATAAATACTCATTGACAGAGGTTAAATATCAGTACAATTGTGTTTGCCATCATGTATGCTTCAAGATAAAATATTCTGATACCTTGTATGTAGCGTGGTTTTGGAATTATTAATGCAAGTATGAACAAGTAATATCTGACGCCTAGAGGAGCAGTAGGGGGTAACTGCAGATGCACCTGGAGGCGTCACTCAGATGTAATGAGTTAGACAGAGAACAAACTGTTAATCCTGCCTATTTTTATTCCCTATCTCTTTGTGAGGTAATTGTAAAATTACACTGTCTGTTGCCTATGTTTTTTACCTCATGAACTGGTGCTTTATTGTTCCATACAAAAATTATGTTCCAAAAATGTTAATTTAAATTTAAAGGTTATTAGGTCAGTAATGCATCTTTCCAGATTCAAAAGGGTTAAATCACAGAAGTGCACTGCAGCAGACACAGTATCTCATCATTCGCAGAATGAGTCAGCTTCCATCAATATGGTTTCAGGCATAAATAATAAAGTCATGTTTACAGTCTTCAGAACTCTGTGTAAATGCTATAGCACATGTATTTTGAGATGTAGAGTTCAGTCGCAGTATTGCACATACAGATGTCAACACAGTCAATGTATGTAACATGCAGATTCCCCAACCAAACATTTACAATGTCTCAAGTTCATGTTACAAATGTTCAGAATGTAATAAATTCTAGTTTACATGTCATTCAAAGTAGAGAGTTAAGTAGCAGTATTGTAAATACAGACATAAACACAGTCAGTGTACATAACATGCAGATTTCCAGACCGAATATAAAGGAAACATTTGCTCTGTCTCATGTTCATGTTCTTTTAAATACAGATGTTCAGAATGTAATAAATTCTAGTTTTTGCCTTCAGAAGCCAGTCCAAGTATTGCACTGAGGTGGGAGGGGTAAGAGGAATTGGAGTGCGGATTTTAGTCAAGTCTTGATAAAGTAAACAGCATAAATGATGTACAGATTTCAGGGCAAAGTAAAGTAAAATGCATACCTTACCTCAAGTCAATGTTATTACTAGTGTTTCATGGAAAAATAAAGAAATAAAACATTCCATAGCTCAAGTCAGTGATGTTGCTAGTTCTGAAAAAATATTTTCAGCTTGTTTATAAAGGGTGTGGCAGTCCAGCACCAAACCAGATTGTCTGTCATTGTTTAAGATTGCAACAAATGACAGTCTTTCATTGTGTACAGAGAGATTATAGAATAATGTACTAATTAATACAGACAAATCAATTTAAATTACAAACAGATCATTACTAGAGAACACAATTGCAGTTTTGTCAGAATTTAAAGGATCAAAGATTACAGCATTTAAAAGTTTGAAGTGTAGTACAGACATGTCATCAGAGTTATATGTTGTTTCAGGCTTAAGTAACATGATTTTATGGAAAAATAATGTACAGTAGGTGCACACAGGTGATACATGTAAGAATTTGTATGCAGTAGATTGTGCAAATGTACAGAATTTGAAGAACTGGTTATGATAGAAACAGTCAGATTCATGGGTTAAAGATAAATTCCAGTTCAGCTGACACAGCTGAAGTGCTCAGAAAGACTTTTGGGAGGGGCCATTGAGAAAAAAAAAACTGTATTTATGTTAAGGGTATACCAAAAATGACAGCCAAGTTAATTCATAGAATGAAGCATAAAAGTTACAGATATGGCAAATACATTTTTGTGTTATAGTTTTGTTTAGCAAGACATTAAGACTTTTGTATTTTAATAGTAAAGTGTTGCAGTGCATAAGTAATATCTTGTTACAGACAGAGACAAAAAAATTCACAGATTAAATGTTTTGCTAGTTTACAGAATGTAAAATTTAAAGTCAGTGCTACATTTTAGAAGTGACAGTACAGCCAAACGTCAAATCCCATACAAGAAAAAAGTGCATCATAAATATTGTGCATCATTAAAGCCACAGGTTCAACATCTATGTTAAACTTGTATAAAGGGCAGACAAGTAAAGTTCCAGAATTAGATCAGTTCAGTTCTAGTAATAAATGTGTATACTATATAAAGAAAGTTCATATGCTTGTAGAAGGACAGACAAGCTCAACTCTAGTAATAAATGTGTCTGTGTAAACAGTTCAAGGTTGTATCTATTTCATGCAGAAATTGCAGTTTACTAAGCACACCAGAACAGATTACAGGTCAGCTCAGTGAGCTGAATTAAAGACAATACTGTAGGCCTTAAAACAGCATAGAAAAGATTAATTTGCAGTTTTATACAGTTACAGTTCTTACTGTTTATCCAAGAAAATTATAAGCAGTATTGGCAAATCCTTGCAGCAGTAAGTAGTACTGAAACAATTAAATGATGCCAGCTAAAGGAATATAGCAATAACCCACGCCTGGGTGTGGGTAATGCTCGATTTACCCACAGTTGGTGTGGTTTGGTCACGAGGGCGAAGCCCGAGTGGCCAAAAAAGCCAACTGTGGGTAAATCCAGCATTACTCACACCCAGAAGTGGGTTATTGCTATTATACAGTGACATTATTTAAGAAAAAAATAATTACTTTTCTTAAATAATGACATTGTATAATGCCTCCTTGTTGCCCTTCCACAGCTGTCTGGTATTCTGCGGCGGTTCTGATGTACTGCGCATGCTTATGCCTACGTCGTACATCAGAGCTGTGGGCAAGAGCAACGGAGAAAGCAAGATCTCCGTTGCCTTTTACAAACTGTTTCGCTATGTTAAATGGGTTTAACATAGCGAGACAGCTTTAAAAAAGCAACAGATAATCTCCGTTGCTTATTTTAAAGCTGTCTCGCTATGTTAAACCCATTTAACATAGCGAGACAGTTTTGAAAAAAGCAACAGAGAAAGCAAGATCTCCGTTGCTTTTTACAAACTGTTTCGCTATGTTAAATGGGTTTAACATAGTGAGACAGCTTTAAAAAAAGCAACGGAGAATCTCCGTTGCTTATTTTAAAGCTGTCTCGCTATGTTAAACTCATTTAACATAGCGAGACAGTGTTGCTGTAAGAGTTATAGTAATGGAAAAAGTCTGGGCGACCGGACCTTTTTCCATTACTATAACTCGGATTTACAACGTGCACACTGACCAATCAGCGTGCACATTTTTGAATATTAATAGAGGGTCGTCGTATAATGGATATGTTAAGACACTGGGTGGAGTTTCACACACAGAACAGTATTTTAGGACTTTAGGGTCACTGGAGCAAGCGTAGAAAGTTCAACAGTTAAGATTCATTTTATAGAGGTGCAGAAATGGGAAAATGTTAAAATATTAATATAGTGTTAGATTACTACTTTAGTTTCATTTGAGGTTATGGCAGGAAAAAACAATGCCACTGAGGTTTCTGTTTGATTTAATATTGAAGTTACAGCCTTTCCATTTCACTGTAGTACATTATCAGTTCACTTGCAAACGTGCAAGAATGTATTTATTAGTAAAATTAGTTTAATTCACTACAGTGCATTATCAGTTTGCTTACAGACTTTCAAGAATCAGTTTATTTCTTGCAGAAAATATAAATAAAATCAGGCCGACAAGCAATATATTTGTTAGTAGCATTGTTTTAATTCACTATAGTACATTATCAGTTTGCTTAGACTTACGAGAATTTATTAGTAGCATATGTTTATTTTATGCAGAAAAATGTAAATACAATCAGGGCAACAGACAATGCTATCAGTGTATGATTGTTAAAGCTGCAAATGTTGTTTTAAATAATTTCCAGGTTGATTTTTCAGTTTGATTTTAAATACAGTCAAGAACATCAGTCAACCAGCCTTGCATAAGAGATGGAAAGGAGGAGGTTTGAAAGACCTGGACACAAAAAGGACACTTGAAATCAGACTACAGTACCTCAGCAGTGACTGGGACAGTGCAGAATAAGGCCTAAACTTGGCAAGAGTTGTAGTGCACAAGTCAAACAGAAAAAACTCTGTACAACAGATGTACATTTATGTAAATTAGAGTTAAAGCAAGTATGTAAATGTCCTCATGTTTTCAGACAGTTGTATAACAGCACTAGTTTTCAATTTGTTTTTATCTACGTTCAGACAGTACTGACAGAAAAAGATACCAGTTTTCAGTTATGCTGTGTTTAGGTAACCCTGGCAAAAGTTATTCCTTTAGTATTAGTTTAGATAGTTTCCAAAATATCCACAGCTATTATGTTCAGTATAAATATGTATTGCTTTAATGTAAATTTCCGTCAAGGTTCAGAATTTGACATTCAATATGAGTTCAATATAGTACATTTCAATCAGATTTCAGAATACAACATTCATACTCAGCTACAGCATGCAATTACATCACACTTCACATGATTCAGTCTTTAGTTTTAAGGGTAAATGACAGAGTACCAGGATTGCCATTGCCCAAACTCACCTAATATCCACTTTGCTGTACACAGCCCCCATTCTAACAAACCTAAAGAAATCAGAGATACAAAAACTCCAATCCTGTTGCAACAAAATTTCCAGATATGCTACAAAATTTCCAGCTAGAACCCACCATTGCCTTTCTCTCATACAACTTAACTGGCTAGAGTTCCCCCAACTCCTACACTACATTCAGTTAACAATGGCCCATAAAATTCTCTCTCACCCTGAGAAAATACCTGCCCTACAAACCCCACTACGACCGTATTCCACCAACAGATCATTGCGCACTGCCAATAAGCACCATATTCAAATCAATGTCTCCAAAAATAGGGCAGGCAATTCCCTCTTCCCAAACTACATAGGAAAAATCTGGAGTACACTGCCAATAAGTATTACTACTTCTGCATCCCTAGCTCAATTTAAAACTACTCTGACGAGTCACCTCTTAACCAGATGGTTGTGTCCCTGCTCTACCCCTGATTAACTACACCCTCTGTCTCTACCCTTGCCGTTACCTCAGTATACCTAAAGGTCCCTGTACTCCCTCTGTCTTCTGCTACTACTCCAGCTACCTATATAACCTATACTAATACCACTATCTTTATTCCTAAGATCAAACAAGTACTGTCTGTACCAAGATTATTACTTCATTACTGTGTTATATACTCAACAATAATAGATACTCACCCGAAAACCATGGTTGATCCATTGTTCTGTTGTAGGAATATTATAACATTCCATTTAACTATTATTTGTTTGAATAGAAACTGTTAGAAAATACCTAATGTTATGTATAAATGGAAATGACCTAAAATTGTAATTGTGCCTTACACTGCATTGTCTTGTATTGTTACTTCTGTATTGTTCCTCTGTATTTTCAATGTGGAGCTTTTCTCCCTGGGCCTCCGCTGAAAAAGGTCATGTGTCCAGTAGGACTATCCCAGTAAACAAATGCAAAATAAAATAAAAATTATTTGTAACAGGCTTATTATCTAAAAAATGGGTAGTAATAGTTAATCAGTATACTCAAGGCATAATAGGGCAGGCTTAATTTAATTTACAAATTACAGTGCACTTTCATTATTGTACATTAGAAAGTTAAAGGGACAGTGACAGAGTATGCAAAGGTATAGATCTGAAATACAAAAAGGATGGGTTTTAGTACGCTATTGTTGCTTATAAATATTTACAGTATATTTAAGACACACATTTAAAAGACAGACATCTATTACAGCATGTAGAAATTAAAAAGGTAAATAAAATTAACAAATTTAGCTGAAAATTTACAGACACAAGTTAATGCAGTATTTAGTAATTATGCTTCAAGACCAGTTATATAAAGGTATCCCTCAAGTGCTGTTTTCAGTTAGTCTTCAGAAAATAACCATTATTCTTGACATCTATATGATAAAAAATAAAATGGACTAAACAGTACAAATGTTTGAGGATTTAAATCTATGGACAACCGGAAAAGGTTTCATTTGATGTAAGAGAGAGACATCATGGTACAATAAGGCACCAGTTCATAAGGTAAAAACATAGGCAAATGACAAATTACCATTGCAGTATACAGAGATAAGGAAGAAAAATAGGCAAGAGTAACAGTTCGTACTCTGTCTAACTTAACTGAAGATTCAGAGACAGATTGAGGGTGTGTTTGGCATTTTATCCATGCTGTTTCTAGAACAGCAGGGTTAAAAGAATTACTTGGCCTAATCAGTTTTTGAAACCACAGGTTTATAGGTTCATAGGTGTTTACTAGGCTAATGACCATAATGGCCTTTTTAAGCCTAGCCATGCATCCCAAATATCTGACAAGTTATGATACCCTTGATAAGATAAGTGTAAACAGGGGATTGGGAGATGAAACATTTACAAGCTAGGGTCTGGCAGATGAACCATTTTCAGATTGCCTGTATCCATTAGAGACATAGGTGCCAAACCAAGGATGAATTTCCTGTTCCCCATCCAGTTCTCAAAGTTGCACTTGAATTGGGTTAAGGAGGAACCCTGCTTCACATGGATGGGGAGCCTGTTCCAGAGACAGGGTAATCTCTGAGGTACATACCTGTCTCACCAGCAGGTCCTGTTTATGTCACAGGCAAGGTTCAAGTCCTTAGAACTGGTAATTCTGGTGTTTATTTTGCGGATATGCAGGAGGTCCAACAGATTGGGATTTGACAATGCCCTGGGTGTCAGGCATAGATCTCCTCTCAGAAGCCTGTAGGTGACAGAATACAGTGATAGAGCCTTGAGGCGGTCTGCATAGGAAACTTTACACAAGCCCTGTATTCCTTTAGTGAGGAACTTCTGTGGGATGTTCCAATTGTTGGATATGCCTGGTTAGGTACATAGCAAAGGGGCACTGTACTCCATGATAGGTCTGATGAATGCCGAATACAGTGGAACAATGACTTCCTTGGACCTAGATGCCATACCTTTGTTTATAAGTTACGCAACATAGAATGATTTTCTCACTACTGTAGATAACGTGATGGTCAAAGACTAGATTACTGTCTATGTATGTCCCTAAGTCCCTGACTACTGTGTCATCTCTAAAGGGTGTGTTTGTCAATATGATAGTTTCCAGAGGTGGATGACTTCCCAAAGGATACTATTATGCATTTCTTAGCATTTAGTTTTAGTACATGGCTTTGACACCAGCTGTTTGTCTGTGCAAGCCCCTCCTGGAGAACATCTGTGTCATTGTAGGATTCAGTGACAGCTCCTAATTTGCAATCATCCGCAAATTTAGTCAGCCAGAGACCACTGACATTGGCCTTCATTTCAGAGAAGTAAATGTCAAAAAGGAGTGGCCCGAGGACTGATCCCTGAGGGAACTTTATTTGTAACTGGCCTTTTTGTAGAGGTGAATTCCCCAATTCTAACTTCCTGGGTCCTGTGAGCCAGCTGGCTATCCACTGGATGACATATGAGTTTGTACCTAACCTCTTGAGTTTGTCAAGAATGCTTGAGTAGGGGATTGTGTCAAATGCCTTGGCCAGGTCAAGGTAGGCAGTGTGAAACTTTTTGCCCTTACCCATTGCTTTGGTGACCTTCTCAAAGAAGTCCTCCAGGTTGTGTAGGCTTGATCTTCCCATGACGAAACCAAACTGGGTTGAGTCCAGTGTCTGGAGGTTTACTATATCAATATAGATCATTTCCATGATAATTCTTTCCTTGGCTTTACAGAATAAAAAGGCAGAATAATGTGCAGGTTTTAGATATACAAAAGGTAAATAGGATAAAACATGGCAGATAAAACATAAAAACACTTTATTTGCTAGGCGCTTTAACACCAACTCATAGGTGCTTCATCAGACCAGTTTAAAAACCACAGTATTCCATTTAAATAGCTACACATCACTAATTACATCATCAGGCTGTCCAGTAAACTTAGAGACATCATGAATAAATAAAGTAGATTATATGCGAATACAAAAATATATCCTATTTTAAAATGCAGAGTAGATATAGAAATAAAAAATAAAAATATTCATATAAAACAATAATACAAAATAATAATATATACAAAACTATAATCTAAGTGGCCATTCCTGTAAATAGGGTTTAAGGGGGATGCTTGCATTTAATCCAGGGGACCTATCTGCATGTAACCTTATGCCCCATCTTGTCTCAAACTCTTCTAATAAATTATTAAGATCTCCCAAATGTGGAGTCCTGCTTAAAGTTTCAATAACCATGAAACTTAAAATATGTTCATTCCCCTTCTCAATAATGTGTTTTGCCAAAGCACTTCTTTCACAGTCCTTATTCTTAATGGCATTCAGGTATTCCCTAATGTGCTCACGCAGTGAGTGAAGAGTCTTGCCAACATAAAAGGAGGTACATAGATTACACACAGCAAGATAGACCACGTATACAATACTACGGTTAGCAGACATGTTAAACTTAAATAACTCCTTGGTAACTGGATGGCAGAAATTAGAACTACTCAATATTACATGATAATAGTTACATTTACCACAAGGTAGAGTTCCATCCTTGTGCTGGCTACCATCCCTATTACCATAACGTAACCTTTTCAAGATCTTCTTATTTTTGTATTGAAACCTAGGTCTCTCTCCATTTGACTCTTTTTATCTTATCACCCGAGAGAAGAATGAACAAATTCTTACTAATTTCGTAATAAGCTCATCTTGAGGGGCTTATTGAAGCCCGATGACTCCCTGTCCAAGTCTGTCTCTGGGAAGTCTTCTAAAACTGCCAAATCCTCGGCTCCAGCTTCTGAGTTGAGGACTGGTGTAACTGAGATGGCTCCAACATCTGTTCCAATCGGATCTGAAGCGAGCAAGGTCGTATCCGCTCCGAAACCTGCATCGGAGCTGACTCCAGCATGCAAGCGCTCTAGATCCCCCTCGCTAGAATCCATCCGATCGGCTCCGAGATCACCGCTCCTATCGGAGCGGAGTCATAGGACTCATTCATCCAGGTCATTCAGGCTTTCCGACCACAATATTGAGAGGGTGGTCAATAGACTCATAAAATCTCAGGCACTAGCCCAAATGCTCCAAAGCCCGTCTCACCAGACTGTGGCTCCCTCGGTACCGCCATCGATTCCTCCCCCAACTCACCTTTCGAGTTCGGAGCCGGAGTTTGTCGGAACCGTAACCTTGCCCACGTCGGAGCCGATACGTCCACCTTTGGCTCCGGTGTCGTTGGCTCCGACTTCTTCATTGGTTCCGTCCGTGGAGAGGTCCAGGCGCCAGGACTCCATTGTTGGCTCCGAGGGGGCATCAGACCCTTGTCCGACCCCGCTCTCCCTCTCGTAGCTTCGGCTCTGGTTAGTTCGGCCCCGACATCATTCTCTGAGCCTTCTCTGTCAGTGCCGGGAGCGGTTCGGGTCTCTTCGGAGCTGGGACTGCCTTTGGTGCCTGATAGGGGAGCCTCCGAAGTGATGAGGAGCGTGCTGGACCCAGTGTCCACTCCAAGGTTAAGTTCTGCAGCTCCTCCCTCTACAGTGCCTGTTACGGTCTCTGGCCATCCTCCTGCATCTGACAGCAGAGCTCCAAAGTGTAGGGTACCCACTTTGGGTGTCTCCTCCTCTTCCGAGGCCTCCCCAGAAGTTTCAGGGGAACCCCCTAGGAAAATAAAGTGCAAGAGGAAGCACATAGACTCCCCTGAGTCTGTCATGTCGGACACCGACTTGGATGAGTCGGAGGGTTCCCCTGAGATCCCACTCTGAGGATGTCTCTTTTTCAGACATCCTAGAGATCCTGAAACAGAGGGGAAATTGGTCCACTCTCAAACCACCCGAGGATGAGTCGGTTTACCTTGACGCTTTTGGATCTCGTCCTTCCACCTCCTGGGTGTCTCCCCCTTTCGACCCGCTAATGGAAGTGGTGGCCAGAAAGGCGTGGGCAGCTCCTGACTCAATGGAACCTACCCGTAGGAGGCCCTCTAAATTTATTTCTGCTCCGGAGGACAAATCCTTTCTGACCAAAGGTGTTTCATTTGATGCTATGGTGGTAGCAGCAGCCACTAAGAAGGAATTAGCTGATCCTTCTGTACCTGTTCATCCTCCTAACAGAGTCCAGGACCATGGACAGGTACGGTAAGCGGACATTTGCTTCAGCGACCTTTGCAATGCGATCGCTGAACTATTTATGTCATTTCACCCACCTTCAGAGAGACTTGCTCAAAGAACTGGGTGAAACTGTACAGGATCTTTCTGTTGCGGGGTATCAGGACAAGATGAACTCCCATCTGGCTACCCTGAATTCCATTGTCAATTCCTGCATGCAGCTGATCTCCTACGCAGCCGATGGAGCGAGTGTTGCATTGAGACGTCATGCTTGGATGCGACACTGTAACTTTGCCGATCCCTTCAAGGCATCCTTCACCAGCACCCCCTTTGATGGTCCAGAATTGTTTGGACCTCAGGTGAAGAATACCCTCACCAGATGCGAGCAAGATGGTAAGACTCTCTCTGCCATGGGAGTCCACTTTTCCACATCTTCTAGACCTTATCCTAAGGGCCAGAAGGGTGGGAAAGATGTGGTTCCGCAAACCACAGGGAGTCGCGCCTGCCGCACGTGGTGAATTTCCCCCCAGAGGCAGAGGGGGGAACAATAACAGACACCGCCCCGGGGCAGAGGGGGTCCACAGAACCAGGGTTCCAGGGAATCTTTCCCTGACCAACCCTTTCAGCATCCCTGAGAAGCTGCCCGACTGTCCGCTTTCGGAGGCCGTCAGGGGAAGATTATCTCTGTACCCAGAAGCCTGGCAATCCCTCTCCCAAGACAAATGGGTACAGTCGATCATATCCGAGGGTTACAAAATTCCCTTCATTTCCCCTCTGGTACAACCGCCAAGACCACTACCAAGACGTACCACCCGGACAAAGGGGTCAGGCACAGCTAGAAATAAAAAAGCTGTTAGAAAAAAAGAGTCATCCAGGCAGTCCCAGCAGATCAGCTAGGATCCGGAATCTACTCCAGATTCTTTTTGGTACCAAAAAAGACAGGAGACTGGAGACCCATTTTTGGACCTCAGCAGATTGAACAACTCTGTACAAAAGACAAAATTTCGGATGGTAACACTGCAGTCCATTCTACCCTTTTTGGGCAGAGACAACTGGATGTGCTCGTTAGACCTCCAGGACGCGTACTATCATATAAAGATACACAGGTGCTCCAGGCGTTTTCTCCGCTTCCGGCTGGGAGCCAGTCATTATCAATTCAGAACCGTGCCCTTTGGTCTCACCACAGCCCCCCGGGTGTTCACCAAATGCTTGGCAGTGGTCATGGCTCACCTGAGACAAAAAGGATTCCAGGTGTTTCCATATTTAGACGACTGGCTCATTTCCGCTACCACCAAGCAGCATCTTATAATGGCCAGGGATTACACTATTCAACTTTGCAACAATCTAGGTATTTCTATAAATTTTGCAAAATCCTCCTTGTCACCTTGTCAATGTATAAACTTTATAGGCGCCGTGTTAAACACCACAGAAATGTCTGCAACGTTACCACCTCAGAGAGTGACAGACATACGGTGGAATGTTCCGTTCCTGTTTCAGTCCAACAGAGTTCAAGTCAAGTTAGTACTGAAAGGTTAAGGCCTCATGGCAGCGGCGATCCTTCTCCGCCCATTAGCCCACTTCCACATGAGGATCCTTCAGTGGATGCTGTTTTCTCGGTGATCCTTTCAACAGCTCCCAATGACTCACAACATCTTGATAACCCCATCATGCAAGAATCACCTCTCCTGGTGAATGGTTTCCCCTCAGCTCTTTCAGGGCAGACCCTTTGCCCCCCCCCCAGTTGCCACTGTGACAACGGATGCCTCCCTGATCGGGTGGGTGGGGGCACTATCAGGGCAGTACGGTCCAGGGCACATGGCAACAATTAGAATGCCACCTGCACATAAATGTCCTGGAGATGAGAGCGGTGCTTTTAACATTGCAAGCCCTTCAGAACTCTCTTCCCACAAGGACTATAGCAATTCAAACAGACAATATGTCTGTGGTGTGGTATATAAACAAGCAGGGTGGAACAAAGTCCTACCCCCTATGTCGAGAAGCACTCAGACTTTGGCAATGGGCGATTTCCTCTCAACAGTTTCTGATAGCAATGCACATCCCCGGAAAGTCCAACGTCATAGCAGACAGATTGAGCAGAACAATCCTCATGCCTCACAAGTGGTCTCTGAATCAAGCGGTAGCAGACAGAATATTGCAGAAGTGGGGCCAGCCTTGCTGCAATCTTTTCGCAACCCCTCAAAACAGCAAGTGCCTCGACTTCTTCACACTCTTCCCTCTACCAGGCCATCCCCCCAGAGACGCTCTTGTTCACGATTGGCCCCGGGGTCTTCTATATGCCTTTCCCCCCTTACCGTTGATCCCGCAATTAATTCAGAAAGCAACCGCATTGAGATCCAAGATGATCCTCATTGCTCTGTATTGGCCCCGACAAGTATGGTTTCCATTCCTGCACAGTTATCTACTGGAACAGCCTTGGCATCTGGAACCCCTTCCGGATTCTCACGGGCAAGCTGCAACAGTCTCTTCATTCCCTCAACCTCACAGCTTGGTTGCTCCACTTCCAGCCATAGCCAGGCTTCCCCTTATTTCTCTTCCTGTCCGTGATATCATTCTTGCTTCCTATAAGTCCAGTACTAGGAAGACTTATGCGAGTAAATGGAAGCGTTTTTCGCTCTGGGCACAAGCTAGGTCCTTAGATCCTTTCCATGCACCAATTCATAAGGTTCTAGACTTTCTGGCGGAGCTTTTTCATTCAGGGTCATCGTCAGCCACTATCAGAGTACAATTAGTGGCCATTGCTAATTTTCATGTGGGGCTTTCAGAAGCAAATATTATGTCCCACAAACTCTGTAAAGCCTTCCTCAAGGGCATCTTCTTGCTTAGACCTCCCGTTAAGGATCCGCCTCCACAATGGGATTTAAATTTGGTTCTAACGTCATTGATTCTGCCTCCCTTTGAACCCGCAGCCTCTTGCTCCCTCAAGCTTCTTTCTTGGAAAACTCTGTTTTTAGTAGCCATAACATCTGCCAGAAGGGTATCAGAACTCCAAGCCTTGTCTTTCCGTCCCCCTCATTTGGCCTTTCATAAAGACAGGGTAACTCTTAGAACAAACCCTTCCTTCCTACCGAAAGTTTCCTCTGAAGCAAATCTAAACCACTCTATTGACTTGCCTGTCTTCTTCCCAGACTACTCAAACAGGGCTGAACAGAAATTACATTCATTGGATGTTCATCGCCAACTACGGTATTATCTAGACAGGACAAAAACAACTCAGAAAGTCAGATCAGCTCTTTCTCTCTTATGCTGAAGGGAAGAAAGGGCTTCCAGTATCAAAGGTTACTCTTTCCAGATGGTTGACATCCATTATTACCTTTGTCTATGAGTTGAGACACAGGCAACTCCGGTCTAGGCCCAAGGCTCATTCAACTAGGGCACTATCAACATCAACAGCCTTTCAAGCAAGGTTACCATTAGATGCCATATGTGCAGCAGCTACATGGGCTTCTCAACATACCTTTATTGCCCATTACAAAATTGATATAGCCTCCAGAAATAGAGCTGACTTTGGTTCCACCGTACTCAGGAGTCTGTTCCATTGAGCCACCCAGGACCAAGGTGCTAGGGACGCTGTCCCATCCAGCAAGAATGAAGGCGAGAATGACAACTTAACATTAAGAAGTTATGTTCTTACCATAATGTTCCATGTTAGTTGTCTTCTTCTCGCCTTCTTTCTTAAGGCCCCTCCCTCCTGCCCCCTAGCCTGGACAGACTTGAAGGTCTCTGAGTCCTTCTATTTCATGTGATACAATACTTTACGGTTTCCCCGTATCTTTAGTGTTACCAGCAGGGAGTCCGTACTTGGAAATGAGGATAATAATAATAAATTTATACTATGTGTTAGCTGCCAACGAGATCTGGGGAGTTAGCGCATGGTATTGTGGGATATAGGGCTGCCTCGAGCTGGTAAAAATAGCTCTCGAGCTATAGTATAGGCCTAGTCGGAGCCGAGGATCGGCTCCGAACCCATCCAGCAAGAAAGAAGGCGAGAAGAAAACTAACATGGAACGTTATGGTAAGAACATAACTTCTTATTCTTTTACATTCGTTAGTATGCACTCCTGTGCTGAAAGACCCATCCTTGCTTTTATATACCATCACATCCAGAAAATCCATAGCAGTATCAGAAAACTTATAAGTAAAGGTTAAATAATCAGTACTTTTCTGCAAAAAAAACTATACATTCATTCAAAACATTTAAAGAACTTGTCCAAAGAAAGAACACATCATCAACAAATCCAGAATAAAAAGAGACAGACCTACTAAACTTATGATGTATTAATGCCTTACTAACTTTCCATTCTGCCAGCACAACTTTGGAGTAGCAATGGACACAAGGTATGCCCATAGGTACACCTCTGTTCTGGATAATAATGTACAGAATCAAACAGGGAGACATTACTTTCAAGAATTATTTCTAGCAACACACATATCAAATCAATTTTTCTATCACCATATGAACTGTGTAAACTCAAATCTGTTTTGACAGCATTAATCTGTTGATCATGTGGTATAATGGTAAATAATGAATTGACATCCATAGAAAATAAAAAAAATTATGTACATTCTAAAACACTTAAAGTAACAACACATTCATATTAATCATGCAGAAATTGACAACACATTCATATCAATCATGCAGAAATTGCTTAGTATCTCTTAAAACCTGTCTAGAATGTTGTAAAACTCGTCTTAGATTCTTCTCTACAAATATAGACAATGGTTGTGCAAGTCATCCCTGTCCTGAGGCTATAGGTTCATAGGTAAGTACTAGGCTATTGGCCCTAGGGCATAATTAAGCCTAGCCAAAATGTTTCAGTTTTTGCCTCTCGTGAGGTTTGGTTACCTGCACCTCTGTCAAGCAGGGCCACAGACGTGATCCCTCGGGTGAATTTCCTGTTTCTCATTCACTCATCAAGATTCCTCTTGAAGAGCGCTAGCAAGGGGCTTTGCCTCACATATATGGGGACCTTATGCCAGAGCAAGGGGAGTCTCTGGGACATGAATCTGTCCCTCCAACAAGTCCTGTTTATTGTTGCTGTCAGGTTAATGT
The DNA here is from genome assembly GCF_019279795.1 of Protopterus annectens. Lineage (NCBI taxonomy): Eukaryota > Metazoa > Chordata > Ceratodontiformes > Protopteridae > Protopterus > Protopterus annectens. The sequence continues at coordinate 74,894,873 of NC_056744.1, read as the reverse complement.
CCCTGGAGCATGTAACTCTGGTGGATTGGGGTTTCCTTAGGTGGAGCATTTCCAGCAATTTGGGGTTTGCCATAGCCTTGTATGTTAGGCATAGGTCACATCTGAGAGTTTTTTTAGCCTCGTGGAATAGGGCATGTGTTTAAGGCCCGTTATCCTCTTTGTGAGGTACTTTTGTGGCCTCTCCAGTTGTTGCAGATGTCTTGTAAGGTACATCCCGAATGGGGCATTGTACTCAATTATAGGTCTAATGAGTGATGAGTAGAGGGGGACAAAAACTTCCCTATTCCTAAATGCAAACCCCTTTGTGATAAGATGGGCCATATAGAAGGATTTTCTAACCACTTTAGCGATGTGGTTGTCGAAGGAGAGGTTACTATCCACCTGTGCCCCTAGGTCTCATATCACACTCTCTGTGATAAGTGGGCTGCCACCTATGTTGTAATTCATTGGTACTTGTTTTTTCCCAAAAGGTATGACAGTGCACTTTTTGGCATTTAACTTGAGGCCGTGATTTTGGCACCACGTATCTGTATCAGTGAGACCCCTCTGAAGGATGTCTACGTCAGTAGGAGTCTCAATTATGGTGCCCAGTTTGCAGTCATCTGCAAACTTTGTTAGCCATAATCCCTCCGTGTTTGCTTGTACCTCGGAGAAATAGATGCCAAACAGGAGGGGTCCCAATACTGAGCCCTGTGATACTCCACTAGTCACAGGTTTGGAGTCCGATCTAGCATTCCCTATTCCCACCCAATGGGTTCTATCCGTGAGCTAGTGGTCATCTTGTTACATAGGGGTTTATGTTTAGGCTAGTGAGTTTGTGTATAATTCCCAAGTGGGGAATGGTATCGAAGGCCTTAGTAAGATCAAGGTATGCTGTGTGGACCACCTTCCCTTCATCTAACCCAGACTGGGTAGGGTCTAGAGTTTGTAGGTTCTCAATATCTTTGTTTATGAGTTCCATGATGATGCGTTCCATGGCCTTACAGACTAGGCTCGTCAGGCTGATGGGGCAGTAGTTCCCGGGGTCAGTGGTGGCACCTCCTTTGTGGAGTGGGATGACTGTTGCTGTGCGCCACTCTGCGGGCACATAGCCTGAGGTGAGGCTGTGGTTAAACATGGTATTAAGGTGCCGGATTAATTTGTTTTGGAGTTCATGTATCACTCAGCCTGGGATGCTGTCAGGTCCCATGGATGCTGTGTTCTTTGCTTTGGAGAGTGCTGTTTTCACATGGGTGTCTGTGATTTCAGGGGCAGCACAATCGTCTGGTATGGGTATGGGCCCTCTAGGTGGTGAGGGTGGGGTAACGTTTGCACTGAACCTGTCTGCCAATATATTGGCAGTAGTTGGTTCCGTGACTTTTGAACCATTATGCTGTAGCTCAGAGCAGATCTGAGTGTTGCAGTTTAGGTTCTTGACATAGCTAAAAATGCCTTGTGGTTGTCTTTGGTGTCTGTTGTGAATTTTCTTTCAAAGTTCGCCTTAGAGGTTTTTGAGATTTCTTAGCTTTTTGCTAAGGTTGGTCAGGAATCCCTTCCATTCCTGGGTTTTTACTCTTTTTTGTAATACTTTCTTCCTTCTATTGTAGAGCTTATTTATGGCCGGGGTCCACCAGACTGGTTTCCTCTTTTTGGAGGAATTGGTCTTGGTCTTGTTTGGGATAGCACAGTCCATGCACTCATGTAAGTGCTTGTAGAGTGCTTTTGTGTAGGATACAGCAGATTCAGTCATATTTACATTCTGTGTGGGAATAACAAAATTTGCCAGCTCTGTCTTGAGTAGCATAAAATTTGCTTTGGAGAAGTTTTTTACCGTGCTTCCCCTGGGAGAGGGTGAGTGTGGTATGTGGGTATCTAGGATAATGAGTTTATGGTCTGATCTGACCAATGAGGAATTTACCACAGGTGTGGAGCATTTATCCCCCATGTTGGTCATAACCAGGTCCAGTATATTGTTATCTCTCGTGGGGGTGCTAATAAGCTGGTCCAAAGCATTTGAGTTTATATATTCGAGGAAGCGCTGAGCAAAGGTATTAGTGCTTCCGTAGTTTTCCCAATTAATGTTTGGGTAATTGAAATCACCCAGTGTAAGGATGTTCGGTTGGACCTTCATGTTTTCCAATATCTCGAGGAACAAGGAGTGGGTGTCTTGGATCAGGGAAGGTGATCTGTAGCAAGCTACAATCTGAATTGCAGTTTTGCCCATTGTAAGTTGCACTTGGATGATCTCTGAGGCATCATACTTTACAACCAGTCTGGAGGTGTGATTATCCTTGATGAATATGGATACGCCTCCTCCCTTTGTATTTCGGTCTGGGTTTTGTGGCTGAAATGTGTGATATGAGTTGTAGCCTGGTATCGCTGGGGTGCTCTCTTGAGCCAGGTCTCTGTTACTGCAAAAATATCGATGCTCTCCATATTGAGGTGTGCCTCGAGATAGTGCATTGAGGTTTAAACTCCTAGTGTTGAGCAGCATGACCCTCAGTTTTTTGTCGCTGGTACTTGTTACGGTGGTGGATTTGTCTTTTGAGCCTTGCCTAAAAAAGGCACTATGGGGGTGGCAAGAGCCTTTGACAGTATCCTGGATCCCAGGGGTGACAGGTGCAAGCCATCTCTGGCGAAACATCGAGGCTTGTCAAGCATGTCATCCCAGGCAGACAGATACTGGATCCCCTTTGAATGACACCAGAAACTTAGCCAGATGTTGGAAGTGATCATTTTTTCCTTGTACTGAGGTATCATTCTTGGTGACGGTAAGATGCCGCTCAGGGCTAGGGTCGTACCTGCCATGGTTACATGATCAGCGAGCTCTTCTATGTCCCTTTTCATATAGTCCAGGCAGGTACGTTTCAGGTCATTCACACCAACATGGGTAATGACAGAGTTGTATTTGTACTTGTCATGGAGTGACCTGAGTGCATGGGTAATGTGGTGGATTCTGGCACCCGACAAGCAGCTGACTGTGACCTTCTCTTTGTTCAGCATGGTGAGAGGGACATCTGTGTGCCTGACTATGGAGTCACCTATTACCAGTGTGTTAGGCATGGTGTTTTGCCTGAAGGACTGTGGTTGTCTGGCACACTGGTTTTGGAGGTTATGTGTTGATTTCAGTGTGTTAGTGGGTGTAGGTTGCTTGCCTGTCTGCTTTGGAGGTCTCTGCTGTTTCTGCAGGTTTTTATTTAGAGCCTCCGAATATGTCTTTGTGCATCTATGTGTGGGGTTTGCAGTTGCCTGTTTGGTGGGTCTGTGTGCGGTGAGTGGGGTGTTGCAGGTTGATACCTTATCCTCCTGACTGTCAAATCCAGTCCTGGTTGGAGAGAGCTTTGCCTCAAGTTTGGCTATGTAAGTGCATCTCTCGCAGATTTTGGTGTCGTGTGGTAGGAGGAGAGGGTTGTCTGTGTACGTGAGGCCGTTGTGACATTGCCTTAGGATGCCTGCATTCATCAGGTGAGTAAAAGAATATCCTCGGAGCTGGCTCATGGACATGCCTGAGAGAGTTTCAGAACGTATTCTTATTTACCTGGTGGGGAGCGAAGTTTGGCTGTTCCCTACAAACAACTGTAGGGGATAGAGTACTGTAGGTTGTTTGTGCTTCTATCTTTTTTTGGATCACGTGCTATTCCAAAAGCACTGATTTGAGTGCTAAATCTGGGAGAACTGGTTAGTGCTAAGGGAAAATCTGATGAGCAGACTCGGTGGAGCTAGGAATAGTTTAAGCCTAGCTAACCGACAGTGTGCTATGCGCAAAACCACGCAAATGCAGTTCTTATACCAGAAAGATTAAAGAGATTGAAATTAGCACAAAATGGCCAATAAAACTATAGTTTCTGGGCAGAAACCACTCCTCCAAGGACAGGTAGGCTGTTCAGAGCTCCCCACTCTTACTGGTGAACAAAGAAACTTCCTTTTTGCCCAAGTAAGGTCTGGCCAACACAGAAGCTTAAACACAGTCCAGGTATCAGCAAGTGTCTGAAACTGGGCTTTTCTAGCTTAGTAAGGCGGGAAAATAGCAAGATTTTTTTCTTCAGTAAAACAGTGAAAACAAACGAAATAACACTTTTAAAGAACAGTAATGGCTCCCGCACGTGTGTGGGAAGCCACTAACAATAAAAAAAAATACAATTTGCAACAAAAACAATTTTTAAAGTGCAAACACAAATAAATGCTGTTACAATACAAATATAAGCGTTTTAGAAACAGTAAATGCCAGAAAACGAAAGTTTATGTGGAAATAGCTTAAATATCAAGAAAAAAGCCAGAAAAACGTACTTAAACACCCCTCATAGGGGGCTTACATTGTATCCTTATGCAGCTTGGGTAAACCATTTAAAATAGGAACTGTTGGAAACCTAACTAGTAATAGTGTTACTACTAATCATACAGTCATAGTGTATACTATAAACTGAGTCACATATTCTCTCAATATCTTTGAGGTTAATTACAATATACACCTGAGTGTCGTTTAACATTTCCTTCATTGAACCTAAATAAAATTGTTTATTGAGAACAATGATAGCATTCTCCCTGTCTGCAGGGCGTATCAAAATATTCACATTATGTTGAAGCGCATATAATGTTGTACGTTCATTTTGAGTCAAATTACTACGACTAAAATGATAATTACCCCTTCTATTCACTTTCAGAGATTCAAAACTCTGATGTTCGCACATATTATAAAAAGTCTCTATCACAGGACAAAGTGCTGGAGACCGTACATTAGGTTTTTTTTTTTTTTTTTTTTAAATTCAACACATTTCCAACTTAACCAGAAAACATACTTTTCAGCATAATATCACAGACAAATATTCGTAAATCAACAAGTATAGAGGCATGATCAGCTTGTGAGGTTGGAATAAAAGGACCGCCTGATAATGTAATTAGTGATATGTGGATATTTAAATGGAATACTGTGTTTTTTTAAATGGTCTGATGAAGCACTGATGAGTTTTTGCGAAAGCACTTAGCAAATCAAGTGTTATGTTTTATCTCTCATGTTTCATTCTGTTTACCTTTTGTTTGCTGTTTTGCCTCTGGGATTTTGTTGGTGCTGTGCAACGTTTAATCATTGAAGGTTACCATCTTGTCTAAGTTTTAGGTATATGACACGTACAATAGAACTTAGACTTAGACTGTAAAGAATGTGGATCTAGGTAATAGGGTAATCGCTGGAGCAGGTATATTTCCTGCATATGGAGCTTTTAAAGCTATTTTGAAATTACATAAATTAGCCAAGTTGCTGAAGGTATTAGCTAATAGAACCTTTTGAGACCATAAAAGACATCACTGTCTGTCAGGACACATCTGCAGATCGAGTGAGGTGGCATAAAGCCCGTATAATTAAACCAGATTACACTAGTTAGTGATACAGATATGAGGTAACTACAAAAAAAAAAGGTCCCTGTGAACTTTTGTCAGGGCCCTCAGGGGGAGCTGTTAGACTGAGGGTATTCTCAGTGAGTTTACTATAGTAGAATAAGGTAGAGTAATAGGCCTGAAAATATAGAGTCAGACTTGTGTTTTCATGTATGCATTTAGTTTCAGCCTTATCCATTTGGATTTGGAATGCTTTGTTTCTACTGGGTTCAACCCCAGAGCTCTTACAGAGAGGCAGAACAAGCTCATTTTGAAAGGTCTTCTGCCTACTCCCTTTTCCACTGCTATTGCTGGAGTTCAGTCACCTGCTTCAAAACCATCCAAAAGATCTAGATCTTTGGACTCCTTGGTTTCCACTTCCTCAGAGCCGATCAAGTAGTAGTTCACGTCAGATCTGACTGCATCTGGGACCTGACCTTCTTTGGAGCCGATTAAGATGTCCATTGCTGTTGCTGCTTCAAGATTCTTTGGATCAGATGGTTTTGGATTGGAGGAGTCTGCCTTGTACTGCCTACTCCCTAAGCCTAGACCCAGTGCCCTTCAGGGTGCCCTTGTCTTTTTTAGACTGGCGCTCTGAGTCACTGTCTGTGTACTCAGCTCACTTCTCCAGAAGTCACGGAAGAGGATGTGGAGAGGATGATGAAGGGATTCTTCATGGAGCATTTCCAGAAGGGTGTTGTCGTGATTCCTACCTTTTTGTATCAGAAGCAGCACCCTTTCACTCCCCCACAGAGTGTGGTTCCTCCTCTAACACAAGCAGTGTCTTTTAAAGTCCCTGGCTTCAAGTGTGCCCAGTCTATCTATGTTGGGTTTGAAGAGATTGCCTTTTTCAGATCTTACTTCTTCTCTGAAGTGCGTTGGCTTTGACATCTTTGGATCCGAACGACTCTCGGAGCCAATGCTTCCAGGTCAGATTCGGGGGGGGTCAACTCCGAGGTTGTCATTGCTGTCTCTTCCTCTTGGAGCTTTATCCTTTGACAGCTCAGCTCTGGCTTCCACCTCGAGTGTCCAGCCCTTGGAGTGGAGAGAGGTAGCGGACCAAAGACTCCTTCTTTCGGCTCCATTGCCTTCCCTCTTCCCATTTCAGTTTGTGAAGAGGGTATTCTCTGCTTTGGCAGCGCAAGTGGGTTCTTCCTCCTCCGATCTAACCCTGACTTCTCATCTGTCTATGCCCAGGGATCTTCATTACTTCACTTCTCTGGGATAGACGGCCTGAAGCTTCCAGTTTACCCTGCCGGGTATTATTTCTTCTGATACTTCTCTGGAACACCCCACCGAAGTAGCTCCTTGGAAGAAAACATGCAAGAGGAAGCACTTGGACTCCCCCCAGGCATCTGTTACAGAGGACACTGACTCTGGTGAGGGAGAAGTGTCTCCCAAGTCACCACCTGAGGTCATCTCCTTTGGAGACATTCTTGAGATCTTAAGACAGAAGGGTGGCTGGTCTGCCCAAAACCCAACTCCTGAGGAGTTTGTGTTTCTGGATGAATTTGGGACTGGCCTGTCTACCTTATGGGTCACTCTGCTCATTGATCACCTTATCAACCTGGTGTCTTGGCGAGTGTGGAAGGAGCCTGATACAATCGAGCCGATCCCCAAAAGTCCTGACAGGATTTTGGCTCCACCAGTCGGGAGAGAGCATTGGAGCAAGGGTGTACCAGTTGATCCCATGGTCGTGGCGGCGGCCACAAAGAAGGAACTCGCGGAACAGAGTTCCTGTGTCCACCTGCCTAACAGTGAGTCTAGGGCGTTGAATAGGTTAGGGAAGCATGTATATGCCTGAGTGATGTGTGCCATCCTATCGCTCAACTGTTTGGCACACTTTATCAGGTTGCAAAGGGACTTCAGTCAAGGAGCTTTCAAACTATCTGGGGACCATTACTGAAGAGGCACAATCTTGTATAGCTTCACAGTTGGCTATCCTTCAGTCGATTGCTAATTCATACATGAGGCTTATCCCACATGCTACAGAAGGCACCTCAAGGGCGGTGGGTTCAGGATATTTCCATTAGGAGGCATGCCTGGATGCGCTTGTGTGATTTTATGGAGCCCTTTAAGTAATTTTTATCGGTGCTTCTTTTGATAGGTCCTCCTTATTTGGCAACACAGTGAAGGACACACACTCCAGGTGTGAGAAGGATGGGAAGACCCTGTCTGCAGTAGGCATATGTTTTTTTGACCCCTCAGCTGACCTTTTCCAGGAACCTGAGAGGAGGTTGTAAGATGTGGTTCAAGAAATCGCTGGGTCCTTTCCAGGATATAAGTGGAGGTAGGTCCACCAGGAGTGGGGGATGATTATGGTAGATGACACTCCTGTGGCAGAGGAGGCCTGCAAAACCGAGGGTCGAGGGATTCCTTTTCCGACAGACCCTTTCAGCGCTCCTGAATTGAGTCCCAACTACCTTCCTCTGAAGGTAGTCAAGGGTCATTTACCCCTGCACCAGAAAGCCTGGCAAAGTTTAACACGATACCTGGGTGCATAGGATTATTTCCAGAGGTTATATTATTCCCTTTTCCCTCACACCCCCCATAACCAAGAGAATTCCCAAGATTCCACCCAGAGGGAAGTAGCAGCACTAGAATTACAAAAGCTGCTAGAAAAAAAATCATCTAGGTAGTCCTTCTAGACCTGATAAAGTCCGGAACTTACGATTCTTTTTAGTGCCAAAGAAGACAGGGGACTGGTGACTGATTTTGGATCTCAGTGTGCTAAACAAAGCACTTCCACGTACCAAGTTCCGGATGGTCACAGTTCAGTCCATTTTGCCCTTTCTGGGAAAGGATGAGAGGATGTGCTCAATGGACCTTCAGGACAGGTGATCCAGAAGGTACTCACACTTCCAGCTGGGAGCCAGTCATTGCCACTTCAGAGCAGGGTGTTCAAATGCTTGGCAGTGGTAGCAGCTCACTTGAGACTGCAGGGATTCAGAGTGTTTCTGTATTTTAAAGACTGACTGATCACCACCTAGAGACCAGGCATCAACTGGTACAAGCGAGAGACCATGTGTTTCAAACCTGTTCTCATCTAGGCATAACTGCCAATTACAAGTCACAGTTACAATCCACTCAAACTCTGGTATTCATAGGTTCAATATTCTACACAAGATCAATGATAGCATTGCTTCTCATGTTGAGACTACAGACAGTAAAATCTCAGGTCAGGAAAATAATCTGCAGTACCAGGCTTTTACCACAGTTGGTTCTTCAGGCATTGGGATCAATGTCGGCAACAATAATCTTCTACCCTTCGTAAGATATCACGAGGATCCTGAAGTGGATGCTTCAGGTGCAATGGTCGATAATCTATCAGCCCACGTTTATGAAAATAAGGACCTCTCAGGTTTGCAAGTGATGCCTTTTCTGGTGGATGTAGTTACGGCAACCTTTACACCGTCATCCCTTTGTCTTTCCTCAACCCATGGCCGTAGTGACCAAGGATGCTTCCTATATCAGGTAGGGGGCATTTCCTGGGCAAAACCGTCCAAGGTACTTGGTCCCCCAAAGAGGCCAACTTGCATGTCAGTGTTGTGGAGATGAGGGTGGTGCTGTTGGTGTTGCAAGCATTCCAAAACTCTCTTCCTCTCAGAATGATTGTGGTCGAAATGGACAAAATGTCATGGTTTGGTACATCAGCAGACAAGTGGGAATCAAGTCCTGCCCGTATGTTGAGAAGCCCTAAGAGTGGGGCAATGGGTGATCACCTCCAACCACTTTGATTGCAACACGCATTCTGGGGAAGTCCAACGTGATAGCAGACAAATTGAGCAGGTCCATTCTACTTCTTCAACAACAGAGTGTTCGATATGATCTTCCAGTAGTGTGACCAACCTTGCTATGATCTCTTCCCATCTCCCCTGAACAACAAATGTAGGAGCTTTTTTGCCCTGATCCCCCCTTCGGAGTAACTGAGGGGTGCTGTGCTCTACGATCCCCCCCCATCTCCAGAGTGTTTATCTCCTGACTTTTTTGATCCCCAAATTCCATCAGAAAGCAGTCTGGTTGAAGAGCAGAGTCACCCTCATTGCCCCTTATTGGCCTTGACAAATTTGGTTCCCCTTTCTGTGGCCTCACCTCCTGCATCCCCCTTGGATTTTGGATCCAATTCCAGACTTGCTGTCTCATCTGACAGGCCTGGTTCTCCTGGATTTTCATAATCTCAAACTGACCGCATGGCTTCTCCAACTCCATTAGTAACCCATGCTTTCCTCCCCTGTCTGTTCTATTCTCTTGTCATCACACAAACCCACCACAAGGAAGCTCTACAGAAGTAAGTGGAGAAGGTTTGCTTACTGGGCTGAGAAAAGTCATGTTAGACACCTTTTGAGCTCTGATTCATTTGATTCTTGATTTTGTGGTGAAATTATTCAGTGGGGTTGCGAGTGCACCTGCTGTTAAAGTTCAACTCAATGCCATTTCTAATTTTCATGTGAGGTCCCAAAATTCATCTTTAGCTTCTTCTAAGCTGTGTAAAGCCTTTTTAAAAGGCACATTGCTTCTCAGGCCCCCTTATAAAGACCCATTTCCACCTTGAGATTTGAACTTGGTACTGCAGGCCTTAACACAATCTCCCTTTGAACTAGCGGCTACATATGATTTCAAGTTTCTGACGTGGAAGACCTTCTTTTTAATGGCTATTACGTCTGCCAGGAGATTTTTGGAGTAGCAGGTCTTGTCTTCCAAACCTCTGTACTTGAATTTTCACCAGGTTAGGGTCTCCTTGCATACCAATGCTTCTTTTCTGTTTAAGGTGGTGTCAGAATCCAGTATTAACCAGGCCATTCATCTTCCTGAATTTTTCCCCAGCTTCACTAATAAGGGAGAGTAGTTGTTGCATTTACTGGATGTTTATAGACAGTTGTGTTTCTACTTGCACAGAACAGAAGAGTTTAGAAAATTGGACCAACTTTTTGTTTCCTTTGCATTTAATAAGTTAGTAAAACCTGTTGCCAAAATAACTTTATCTAAATGGCTGACAGATTGTATTTCTTTCATTTACAATAGATGGACTCTTCATTGCCAAAAGCATTGAAGACTCATTCAGCCAGGTCTGTTCAGTCCAGAGCATCCATGGATATTTGTGCAGCTGCTACTTGGTCCAATCCCCATACCTTTATCACTCATTACAAAGTGGACATGTTCTTGAGGGGAAGAGCAGCCTTCGGCTCGATCATACTCTGGAATATCCTTCCTTAGTGTCCACCCAGGGACTTGGGCAGCTGGGGACTCTGTCCCATTGGTTGAGGAACAAATGAAAATTGACAGCATTAGATAAAGAAGTTTTGTACTCACCGTAACATTCCATCTGTGTTGTCCATTTTCATTCTTCCTCAAACCCCCCCACCAATCCAGCTCCCTGCCTGTTTGTTCTGATAACTTCTGGTGGAGTGAATGTTACAGGGACACCTTAGGTCCCTTATGTTGAACTCCAGTTATAACCGTGACTTACAGGATCATTATTATTTTACAATTTCTCTCTGTCTCAAGCTGTGGAAAGATCTGAGGGAGACTGGGCTTTGAGTATTATGGCTAGGAAGAGAGCTTGAGTTTTTTGGCAGCTGCGAGGTAGTAGAATGGCTGAGTCGGATCAGATCAGAGTTCCATTGGTTGATGGTGAATGAAAATGGATGATACAGATGGAATGTTAGATGGATAGATGTTAGATGGAGGAGTATAAAATATTACAGGGTTTTGGTATTTTTAGAAAATGCTTCAGACACTGTCAGTTTAAGTCAGTAAGTTAGTTTTTGGACTGATATGATAAAGATCTTTGCAGAACAGACACTTGAGCCCGAGTACAGAAGTCAGGTTAAATATCCATCCATACTCTTCCGGTGGAAAAGATGTTTCAGTTGATACTTTTCAGGAGAATCAGAATATTTGTTTATAAACTTTGGATATATTTATCAGCACTGTTAATGTTACCCAGCATTCCAGAATTTCTGTAGACTGTTATTTCTTATCAGCACTGTTATTGGAGACAGTATTAGGATGTTGTTAACATCTAATAAACCATTCTAAACCAAATTACAGTGTGTGCAGAATTTATTCAGAAAAGTACAAAAAGACTTGGCCAATAAAGGAGAGACTGATGCCTGTTCAGCACAAGTTTGGGTCATTAACATATAAAGACATTCATTCCGGTCTCATTTCAGTTTTCCAGTTATTTCCAGTATACTACAGTCTTCTCAGTTATTTCAAACAGCAATTCACAATCATATGTGAATGTAATGCTGTGGCCCTGTACAACATCACAACGGTATATTTCGAAGTCCATGATGACTGAGAATATAGGAGCAATATTCGGGCTTCTTATTTAACAGAAAGGAAGGGTGACCAAGATAAAGATGTTGTATATTCAGCTGAATGAGACAACGAAGATGGAAATATTACAAAAGGAGAAAATAGAATAAGTAACACCCACCTATGTAGCCTAACTCAAAATTCCGGACAAACGGTGCTCACCACAGCCATTTTTCTAGTCTATACATAAGCATTTGCTTTTTAGTTGTGACATTATAACAATATTGGTATCCTAAAGCCAATACCAAAACACTCTGGCTGACTAAGTTTGCAGATGACTGCAAGCCAAGAGCAGTCATTGAATCCCCAAATGAGCTTTTTCCAGGTAAGTGGTGCAAAAATCATGGACTGAAACTAAATGCCAAAAAATGCATTATTGTATCCTTTGGGAAGTCACCTCCCCCAAGGAACTACCACATTTGACAGTACATCTCTTAAGAGTTGATCTACTTGTTTGGGATTTGGAATCTTGTATAAGCAGTAACCTTTTAGCCAACACGTTTCCACTGTTGTAAGAAAGTCCTTCTATACTGCATAACTTATAAAGGGATTGTGTCTAGATCTAGGAATGTCATTGTTTCCCTTTACTGAGTCCTCATTAGGCCAGTCATTGAATATAATGCCCTTTTTTGCATGCATTTGTCCAGACACATGAAACAACTGGAATGCTGACAGAGTTACCATGTTGAAAGGATACAAGGCCTAAACAACATGCTCTTTATGGACCAACTCAAAGGCCTGTCGCTATACTTAGTATCCTGCAGAATGCAAAGAAGTGACCTTTTTCTGGCATACAAAGCATCCTGCAACCCAATACTGATGGACTTACTGCAGATCAGCAAGTCAAATGGCATCGGAAATAATCTGTCTAGGGATCAAAACCTCTTCAGCAGCATAAACAGAACAGTTTGGAGGGACAGTTGTATCTCACAGAGGGCACTGCTACTCGGGGAACAGACACCCCATTCAGATTATACAAAGTTCATCCGCGTCCATATTCAAGCACAGCTTAGACCTGTGGATGGGAAACAGAACATTTACCCCAGGACTGCCCCTGTACTATTAATGGGCAAAGGGAGCTCCTAAATACTTTATCATATACATGAGTCCACTCAAATTACCTGTGGTATGATCCCAGTTATTCTCATTAGAGGTAATATATAGTTATCAACCATGGGATGGGTTAATTTAAGCACAAAAAGGGGAAATTGGCTAGGCTTAAAATGGCCTGCAAGGGCAGCTAGCCTAGTGCTTACCCTGAACCTTTAAGCATTTGACCATAAAATACAACATATGCAATCTGTTGGGATCACTAACTTCATTAATTCAGTGGTGGCTAGCACTCAATCATCATCACAGTGCATGACTATTACTGTGTCATAGCTATGCAGTGTGTAAATCAGTACATTACTCTGTCGCATTTTTTCTTAAATTATGATTATGAATTTTTAAAGAGACATTACTGATCTTGGTAACCTTAAAGGAAAAACAGTTAAAACAGTGTTTCGTAAGGGGAGCAATATTAAGAATATATTGGAATATGAATCTTGGGTTAATAAGTCTTCAAACCAATGTAAAGGAACATATAGGTGTGGTGCTTGTACGCAATGTAAATATGTATCACATACTGACAAAGTATACATTGCAACCAGGAACAGGTGGATAACAGCATCCACCTACTCCAGTTGTAATAGTCAAGGGTTGATATACTTGGCTACATGTAAAAAAATGTCAAGGGTTTTACGTTGGTAAAACCGAAAGGCATTTGAAGAGAAGGATATACGAACACCTGTATGAAATACAAAGACAAAATTGTAATAATGCCTTGTTTCGGCACAGTTTGGTATGTAAGCAGGCCAGGTTCTAATTCTTTGTACTAACGACTATGCACCGGGATAATAGAGGGGGTCCCTGGGAGATTAGATTAGAACATCGGGAAACTCATTGGCAAATTTTACTGGAAGCCAATAAAACACTTGGCTTGAATGATTTTATATCTATTGCACTATTGTTAAAACTGAAAGCTGCTAAGTTGTGATTTTGTCTGGAAAAAATGGTTTTACGAATATGTATTTGGTGGAATACAGTATAAACTTTATTTTTTACATTAAGAACTAATATATTTTAGTATATTATATACTTTTTATGTATATTTATGTTTTTATATACATTTCATGTATAATACACACAGATTTTGGTTCAGTAGTCTTTATAAGTGAAATAGGTTTTACTGCTTTAAATTTCAATTAAATAATGGTTTTAATTGACCACAGCATAGTATATAAACTCAGTTGAATAATTCATCAGTGTATCTGAAGAAGTCAGGGAATTAAGCTGATGAAAACGTTATTCTGGTATTTTACTGACGTTTATAATAAACTGGTGTGGTTGCGGTCTCCCACGGACTGATTTTGTTTTTTTGTTGTACAGATTTATCAGTAGAGTCTCTGGTTTGTTTGGAATTTTTCAAAGATCATACTTTTTAAAATCTACTGAATATGAAAAGTGAATATCCTTTTGATGAACCAATTTGTAGTTGTAAATATGTTAAGTATGCAGGGGCAGTCTCCTACATGAGCAGGCCGAAAGTGACTATTTTTTTAAACTGAATTTTGTGTTCAGCCAGTTGGTGTGGACATCTTCAAATTATTGATCTTCAGTAGTACAGCTCTTCTCAGTATTCCTTTGAGCTTAGTTTGAAGCTGCAATACAAGAATTGTTGAATTTTAATACGGTCTTGACTGACTGACAAGACCTACTTGGTAAGTTTTGAATGAATGAAGTGAGGAAAACAGCTGGTTGTAGTCAAGTTCAGGCACAGCACTCTTTTATTCTGCAGGCCTTCTTTAGAGAACGAGCTGGGTGATCTTGGCCCACTTGCGTGTCCTTTTTGAATGGTCTTTTAAAGGATTATGACTTGTTATAGTTTTTTTCATTATGCACACCGTCTGGCTGTACCACTGCTGCCCTCTTAATATTCCTTAGCACAAAGCAGTCTGCATGAACCTAGTGTATTACTCATGCACATTCAAGTGTGGGCCTGTATTTTTGTTCTTTTCCCAGACTTGCTTGGAAGAAAAGTTAGACTTCAACAATACAACATTAATAGCTCCTGCCTTGAATTCCCTTGAAACTTCAACTTTTATGTAACCCTTGGGTCCAGTGACGTATCAGGTACCCATTAGAAGAATACATCACTAAAAGTAAAAAGTAGTCTGCCTTATTTTGAAAAATGCATAACAGGTACAGATAAACTGTTTATTATTTCTGTTTTCATCTACTATCTAGTGTTGTGTAGTAAAATCTGCAAGTCTCTTGGACCATGCAGCAAAGACCAAACATTGGTCTTTCATCATGTTGATGAGAATATGCTGTAAGACATAAACTTGACTGGCTTATGATAACTTAGCCAGCATGAAAGCACCCCCACATCAGGGGTGAGGGCAGACTTGGTTGCTTCCTTAGTAAGGTGAGACTCATGTCCTCCAGAAGATGAAGCCCTAAGCTGCCTTTTAAAGGACCACCCCAGTTAACATTATTATTACTGATGGCTTCAGATTTAGTTGTGTTAACTATAGAGTCACGAGCTTCATAGTAACTCTAGGAAGGAGAAGATAGAGCATTCTGGCATTTTTTAAATTCTTCTACTGACTGTTTTGGCAGTTGCTCATTGTGGACAACAGGGATCCTGATATGTCATGATTACCACTGGTGATAGTAGCAGTCCACCTCCTGTGTGAAGAACATGCTACACCAGTGCTAATGGTAACACTCTACCTCTTGTGTGATGAGCTTGCTTCAGCAGTACTAATGGTAACGCTGCACTGCACCTCCTGTCTGATGAATATGCCACACCAGTACTAATGTTAACACTCCACCTCCTGTGCGATGAACAATACCACACCAGTACAAATGACAGCTCTCCACCTTCTGTGTGATCATCAGGTCTGTCAGTGCAGTATGATTCAGAGTTGCAGAGTACATTGACAGAAATTGGTTCAGACTCTTAACTCTGGCACTGACAAAGTAAGAATCGCTCAGTATATTCACATCTCAACTTCAGCCTTCAGCCATATTTATCAGAAAGAGTGCCCTAGTTGAAATGAACAAAGCCAAGCCCTTTTGCACTATCTTTAATGCCTGAGGTGTGGCTGTCATTCATCCTTTTGGTCAGTTCACTGACCTAATTGCCCAGTTTCCAAAACAATGGAGGAAGAATTTGGAACAGATCTTTTCTCTTTGTGTTCTTGCATTTTGCAGATATGAAATAGAACAGAAGAAGAGGGGGAATTTGAGTATGTTTGTTTTGATAATTTAATCGTTCTAATGCCTATTTCCTTCTGAGACCCCCCCCCAACATTATCATTGTGCCTAACCACAAAAATTTTTTGTATGTATTTTGTCATCTTATGTTTGTCGCATATTTTCCAGTTGTTTTTTATACAGTGAGAAGCATTTATTATTGTTGCCTGATGTTAAAATCAGTATATAAGGATATCCTTCCATTTCACTGTTGCAGTATTCATTACATTAGGGATCCCTGCCAAGGGCGGCCTGATGTCCGGCCAGTATACCAAAGTCTTTAGGTTGCTTTAAGGTGCACCATAAGTCACACTTATGCTCCTTGGATAGTGTAGGGCATATTTTGTCCAGACATAAAATCCTCTGAACTTCTTTGCCACCATTCCGAATGCCATTGCTTGATAGTCTGTCTTAACACCCGTTCCGTTGCTGGTTCACCAAGCTGTTGCATATAAGTGCCCTGTTGGGGTTGTTTTATTTACTTATCCTTTTTTACTATTGCTCGTAGGGTTTCATGTCATCCAAGAAGGGTAAATGCCAGTGTGGAAGACAGATTCCCCATAAAGACTGCCACAACCAGTGTCTTTTTTGCTTAGGTGCCTCTCACAATCATACATCCTGTTCCATTTGTCAGGCTGTTGTATTTAAAACCCGTTGTAGTAGACTATCTTCTTTGGTGCTTTATCTTGAAAATCAGCATCTTAAGCTGCTTGCAAAAGACACGATGGAAGCGATTTCCCACTCCGAGGGACAGCTGTCTCTGAAGAAGAAGGCCAAGAAGCCTAGGCTGGTGTCTTCTGCTGCTCAGCCTCCACCAGACATGTGTCCCAAGGTGAGTGAATGCCTGGAGGTTCACCCAGCTTTGTCATTGGATTCCTCTGCCTCAACCGGGTTGGAGGCTGGTGGGGATCTGACTTACAGCATGACCAGAAGGCTTTGCAGATGTCAGTTTTTGGACATTCAGGGGGAACCATGGCTAATTATTTCCGGGATGCCTAGGGGTGTTCCTGAAATGTTAGTCTGAGACGAAGTCCTACTGCTGTCACTGAATGCTGTCCTTGGTCAGAACCTTCCAAAATTTTTAAGGTGTATGTCCACTGAAGAAAAAGCAAAAGACTGAACATATTTCTCCTGTTCCTCAGGATCCACAGAGTGAGTAGCAGGCCTTCACTCAGGGTTTGTTTACCTCTTTGATGGCATTGAAACCTCCTCAGGGAGTTTCTGTTCCAGCCCCCTGTGGTCCTGTACTCCCCTAAAAAGACCCAGGGAACAGGATTCCTATGAAGAGGAGCTGGATTTGGATGAGGAGTCCCTTGCTTACTCTTCTCAGATTCCTTCTCTCTTTGGACTGTGCATTAGAGGAAGAGAAATCTATAAGTCCTGATACTCCCTTTGAAGAGATTTCTTTTGGGGACACAATCTCCAGGATGGTAGAGTTCTTTCAATGGGATTGCGCTGAGGTCTCTCAGATACATAAAAGCTACTATGAGTTGCTGCAGATGGCTTCCCCTAAACCTTCTGCTGTTCCTCCTATGTTGGCTGCCTTGCTGGTTGCTTTTTCCAGTGCTTCTAAGGCTTTAGACTCTGAGTCCCCGGCTCCCAAGAAACCTGATAGATTTTATAAGGTGCCTAAGGACTGCATATTTATGTACAAGTGTCCTTCTACTGACCCCTTGGTGGTGTCAGTAGCTTCTGACAAGCCTTCTCAATTGCTTCCTTCTTCTAAGTTACTGCTCTCTGATAAAGATAGCAAGACCATGGAAAGGCTAGGCAAGAAAGTTTAGGGTTTTAGGGCTGTTAATTATCAGACCCATATGTCCAGATATTTGTTGGCTCTTCTGTCCCAGGCTTGTCAGGTTATTTCTGCTCTTCCAGATTCTGAGGGGAAACCTTCAGCTCTTTCCCTGTTAGGGACTTCCTCCCAGGTGGCTCATCATTCCATTGAGTGCAGTTATGATGCAGCAAATGCTTCCTCTGGGGCTGCTGCTTTTGGGTCAGTGATGAGTAGGTATTTTTGGCTTCGGCTTCAACCTTTGCTTGATGATATTGAGGCTAAATTGATGGATGCCCCTCTTGATATACACTTGTTTGGTGAAGCTGCTACTGCTATGTTTTAGTCCCTTTAGGATAAGTGCAAGGCTTTATAGGAACTTAAACATGTGTTTTTCTCCTGTGCCTAAATTTCAGAGAAAGTACTCCAATAAGCCAGCCTTTGTTCATAGCCAATCTTGCCCGCCTCTTAAGGACAAAAAAGGGTGGTATGTGGGCTCCTTCTGCTGTTGCTACTCAGACTTCAGTGCCTCAGAAGTCTCCTTTTCCAGATAAACCATGTGCTGTCTGATTGTCCTATTCTTCCCAACCACTTTCCTCTTTTTCTTTGCTCCTCTGGCTCTCTTCCTGTTTGGCTACAGATTACTCAGGATTTCTGGGTACTATCATTCGTCAGGGGTATTTCATGGTTTGGAAATCACTTCCCCTTTTTATAGGTGTTCCTCAGCCCTCTTGGGAGCAACTCTCCTTTCTAGAGGTGCTTCGGGCCCTTTTGACTCAGGGTACTATTCAAGAGGTACCTGTGACCCAAAGGGGGAGGGGGGGTTTACTCCAGGATGTTTCTAGTACCAAGAAAAGAGGATACTTGGAGACTATTTCTAGACCTTTTTCATCTAAATACTTCTCTGAAGGTGCCCTCCTTTTGAATGTTGTCCCTTCAGGCTTACATTGCTGCCTTTGGATCTCAAGGATGCTTATCTCTGTATTCTGATCCATCTCATTTTCAGGAAGTTTTATTGTTTCTCTGTTGCTTTCTGGCATTATCAGTTCTTCTACTTTGCCCTTCAGCCTTTCTACTGCCCCAGGGGTTTTCACCAAATGTCTTGCTCCTGTGATTTTTTTGCATGATTCTGGGGATCCAAGTATTTCCTTACTTGGACAACCTCCTGTTTCAGGCATCCTCTCCAGAGATCCTGTTGCAAAATCTTCATTTTGCCATTTTTCCTTCTGCAAAGCTTGGGGTTCACAATAAACTTCAAAAAGTCTTTTCTTACTCCATCTCAGGACCATGTTTTTCTGGGGTGGAGGATTCAGACAGTGCCTATGCTCATATCATTGCCTCCTTCCAAAGCCTTGACACTCATTCCTTTCCTTCTTTCAAACTCTTTTTTTTCTCTGGCCTCTGTTGCAGCCAGGGAGTTTCTGAGAGCACAGGGATTTATAGCATCCACCATCCCTGTGCTCCCTCTGGCCAAACTCCACATGAGAAACTGGTTTCTGAAATCAGTTGGGCTTCATCAGGTGCATCCCCTAGGAATTGTAGTTCCTGTTCTACCTTGTCTCAAGAAGGAACTTCACTGGTGGATCCACCAATTGTCTCTAAATCCAGGGTTCCCTTTTCATCCCCCTCTTCCCTCTCAGGAGCTGTTCACAGACACTTCAGGTGTGGGATGGGAGGAGCTTTTGGCTCTCTAAAGGTGCAGGGGGTGTGGTTGCCTCTTCAACAGAAAGAGCACATCAGTGTAAAAAAATGAGAGCTCTTCTGCTGGCGCTTCAGGCTTTTCATCCTCTTTTCTCCCCAGGACCTGTCAAGGTATTTACAGACAGTACCACAGTGATGTGGTATGTAAACAAACAGGGGGAGCAAAATCTTGTCTTCTTTGTTGGTTGGCACTCCTGTTGTGGATTTTGTTGTCCAGTATCAAGTGACTCTTCAGGCAGTTTACATTCCCTCATGTCAAAACATTGTGGCAGACATACTGAGCAGGTCCTTAACTCAATCTCAGGAATGGATGCTTCACAAGAATGTGTTTCTGGACATTGTCCACCAGTGGGGTACTTCTAAAATAGATCTATTTGCCTCACGTCCTAACAGGCAACCTCCTCTATTTTGTACCAGAATCCCAGGTCCTCTGGTTTGGAAGGTGGATGCTCCATCTTCTTCTTGAAAGGGGGATGTTTCTTTATGCATTCCCCTCTCCTCCCCCTTATTCCAAAAGTCCTGTTCAGAATTCAACAGGATGCTCCCAAAATCTTGTTGGTGACTCCCTTTTGGCCGAGACAGCATTGGTTACCTCTTCTGTCATCATAAGTTACTTCACAGGGTGGACCTACTCGCACAGGAAAAGGGATCTTTCATCCATCCCCACCTGTCCACTCTTCAACTGGCAATGTGGGTGATAGGGTTTTGATTCCACATAGACACCTTTTTTCTGAGGATGTGCTTAGGGTCCTGCAGGAGACCAGGAAACCCATTAGTAGAAAATTCTGTTAATCTAAATGGATGAGGTTTTCTATTTGGTGTTTTTCTTGTAACTTGGATCCACGTTCTGTGGATGTTCCTTTGATTCTTTCTTATCTGTGTGAATTGCTCAATGCTGCGTTGGCTTATTTTTCTGTTAAGACCCCCTTATCAGCTGTCTCTGCTTGTCTGCCTTTGTCTCCTCCATTAGCTTCTAGACTTGATGCTAAGCAATTTCTAAAAGGTGTCCTTCATATTAGGCCTCCCAGGGAGCCTGTTCCTCCTCCCTGGGATCTTAATTTTGTTTTGGAAAAATTGGCTCAGGTTCCTTTTGAGCCTGCAGCTTCCTTGCAGCATTGTTCTTGGAAGACTGTTCTTTTGTAAGCCTTTACTTCTGCCAGGTGGGTGTCTGAGCCTCAAGCACTTATGGCTTGTCCTCCTTTTTTGGTGTTTCATAAAGACAGGGTGTCCTTGCGTACTAATCCTCCTTTTATGCCCAGGGTAGTGAATCAGTCTATTCATTTGCCCACTTTTTCCCTTCTTCGCAATCTGCTAGTGAGAAGGTGCTGTGCACGTTGGATGTGCAGAGATGACTCAAATTTTATTTGAATAAGACTGTTAGTAAATCTGATCAGCTGTTTCCTTTCATCCCAGGTCCTTGGGATTAGCTGTATCCAAGCAAACTCTGTTTCTTTTGGGATCTCAAAAGCTATTTCTTTTTGTTATTCCTTTCATGATAAGAGCCTTCCTTATTCTGTTAAGATTCATTCTACTAGGGCTGTGGCTTCTTCCGGTGCTTTTTTCAAGGGTTTGGATACTAACTCTTTTATTGAGGCAGTTACCTGGACTTCTGTGCACACATTTACCAAGTACTACAAGTTGGAAGGAATCTCCAGAGCTAGAACTGGTTTTGTTGGGGCCATCCTCCATGGCTTCCTAGAGGGCTCTGCTGGTCCTTCCTCCTCTCAAGTTTCTTCCTGAGCTTTGGCACTCTCCCTAACGTAATGAATACTGCAATAGTGAAGTGGAAGAACATAGTACAGTTCTGTAGCATCTTACCATAACAGTAGATGTACTTCTCTTCACTATTGCACTATTCACTCCCTCCCTCATACCCTGGCCCATTTCTCTTCTTGATGTACTGATTACCTTTTCTTTTCCTTGGACTGGTGCCCGTACTGGGGCTATCAGTTCTAAGGATGGTACATCCGGACATCACCTTTATGCTCTATGCTATGCAAAGACCATATGTGTGACATATGGTGCACCTCAAAGCGGGTCTATATTATAATCTCAACTGTTTAATGGATCAAATGCACAAACATCGAACTTTATACATCGAACTATTAAACAATCAAAATTCAATTAAAAAAAAAATTCAAAACAAAAAAAAACTAACAGGTGTAGGCAGGGGGGCAAGCCCCCTGCAACCCCCACATCCCTCGTTACTTAAATATACCAACTCAGAGATCGCGCTACAGTGCAGGAAAGGGAAATCTTCCCTTTCCGCACCATAATACATTAAAGTGCGATCTCGGAGTTGGTATATTTAAGTAGCGGGGGGTGTAGGGGGGCTTGCCCCTCTGCTTAAACCCGTTAGGGTAAGCATTTGAAGTTTTGATTTCTTTTTATTTTCAAAGTTATGGAACTTTGATAATATGGTGTTGACCATATTGTATTCGATGTTCCGTAACGTCGAGATTATAATATAGACCCCTCCCTTAAAGCAACCTAAAGGCTTTGGTATGCTGTCTGGCCGCCTTTGGCATGGGATCAATATAATGAATACTGCAACAGTGATGAGAAGGAAATCTACTGTTGTTCTAAGATTTTACACAACTGTACTTTACATTTATAGGATGCTTTTGCTGTTTTATGTTATCATTTGTACCCCCTATTGGAATGCCATTGGGGGAAGCTTTGTTGTTTTAGTGTGCTCAATTCATTAAGTAGCTGGTAACTTCTACCAAATGGATACATTAGTCAGGTGATCATGTTTTGTTAAAATTACTCTTGTCTCCATTTATCTTTTGAACAGTTTCCACAAGAGATCCAAACCTGAAGAATAGGTATGGCAGTCAGGTAAGGGAATGCTTGCATGTAATGAATGTCTGAATACATTCTGTGTAGGCAATGTGTTTGCAGTGATGTAATTATAACACAACCCTGGAAAGGGAAGTGTTGCACAATCTTATGAGAGTTTCAATAGCAGCACGTCTTACCTTTGTCTTTGATGATGAACTTGGCTCTGAAGTTTTAGTCTTAGTTTAGTTTTTGTTCATATGCAAGTATATTTATTCTGCATACTGCTTTGCTGAAGTGGTCTTTAGTAGCTGTCCTGTATGACCTACATTTCACAAATAAAAAGTTCATGTTAGAGCTTAGTTTTGATGATTAAGTATCACTGCATCCAGCCCTCTCACTGAATAGTTCTTCACTGACTAGTACTGAAATGCAGACTTCATTCCTATGTGGCTGAGACTGACTTCATTATTAACTCTAAGATGTTTGTTTAAAGAGTGTTGTAGTCTTTGTGATGAGTATCAGTTTAATAAGTGGCTTGTGGCAGACTGCTTGAGGGATAATGGGTATTGTGGGCAGCTTTTGAGATGAGAGTAGGCCATTATATTTGTTAGCTCTAATGAGTTGAGGATCTTCAAAGCTAGATAGTTATAAGGTTTGCTGGTATGATTAGTTGTGTATTTTGCAGTTTCATTATAACTTTGCTCCAGCATAGCTAATTGACATGACTGTAGGATAGCAACAACTGATGAGGCATAGAGGAGATTTTTCAGTAGAAAAGTGCGAGCTGTGTTCCTCCATGCTTGCTGTGTCAAGAATCGTTTTACCTTGGAAAATAGTCCTATTTTTTTCCAAACATCTTTATTAAATTTATACATATGACAAAAGCATCTTACATTTATGTAAATGAAAAACATACAAAATATCACTTTAGTTACAGTTTACATCACAAATACCACTGAAACAACTATAGTTGTAAACATTATACATCACTTATAAACCATCTAGTAATTGTCAGTTAAGCATTATATAGCTCATTCAGATCTTGCCTCTTAAACCTTGCTCCTGCTCTACATATATTGTTCCGACAATTCCCATTTTTTCCTATGTAGTTTGTTCCTTCCCTTTTCTAAAGATCCCAGTTCTGGTTGCTTTATCTCTGTTATTCACTACTTCTAGTAAAGTTATTCTACACTGATTTCCATTTTCTAGTAATTGATTTTTTGGCAGCCACCATAATTAGACTCAGCAAGGCTTTACTATGTCTAGACAATTCTGATTCTGTAGCATAACAAAAAAAAAAATCATCTCCCCAGTCAGTCCAATCTGTTCACCCAGCATCTCCTACAGAGCGATCTGCAGGGAATCCCAAAAGTCTGCCAGTTCATCACACCTCCAAAAATCATGTTCCCAGCTACTTCTTTCTTGCCCATCACACCTCCAACATTTGCTATCCACCTGTAGAAAAATTATTTGGTGTCTACTTGGGGTATAAAAATTTCTATGTAAACACTTCCAGGCAAAGATCCTACATTTTCTAGACTTTGTTGCATATTTGGAGATATACATATATCCCCCGTTATCTCTTTGTGAATTGCTTATCTAATCTCTCTTCCCAGTCCTTTCTAAGTTCCTTTGATTGATTCTTATAATTATCATGCAATATTTTATATGCTTTACTAATTATTCCTTTTTAATGGCAGCTTCTGCTCTAGATTCTATTAAAAACTCTACCAGTGCTGGTCATTCATTTAGGAGCCCCGTATTTCTTTCTCTTTACCTGTACTCTGATATCAATCCTTGATAGAGAAGGCAATCTCTAACCTGTGGTCCAAATAAATTCTTGACCTCTTCCCATTCTATTACCTTTCCTTTTCTAGTTGTTTGCTCCCAATACATTGGTTCATTTGCCAGTTTTCTCCAATAAATTCCAGCCCCCTCTTGCCTTTTATCTGTATCCCTGACCAAGGTCAACCCTATCGGCAAAGTCTCTTTTTCCATTCTCGCGCTGCTTTGATTCTTAGAATACTCCCTACTATTTTATGAATATAATACTCTGTATGATTTTGGTTGTTCTCCTTAAGAGTCTGCATCCAAAATCCCAATCTCTCATTAATTTTTGAGCTTCCTCCTGTGTCAGCATCATTCCTTTCCACTTTGAATTATAGTTTTCTGCTA
Source organism: Protopterus annectens (assembly GCF_019279795.1). Lineage (NCBI taxonomy): Eukaryota > Metazoa > Chordata > Ceratodontiformes > Protopteridae > Protopterus > Protopterus annectens. Next base: position 74,870,470 of record NC_056744.1, on the reverse strand, counting down.
GTGCTATGTATAAGAACCTTAACTGTGTTGCTCTAAAATACCCCCTCAAATTAGATAATACTAGTCCACCTTGTTCTGTTGGTTGAATCAGCTTATCCTACTTGACCCTTGCTGTCTTCCCTTCCCAGATAAAATCCTTCAACTCTTTTTTTAATTGCTATCCACAACTTCTCCGGTTGATAAAAGTATGCCTGACCTGTGTACAATACTAAAGGGGCTAAAAACATTTTAATGGCTTGTATCTTAGTATCCATAGCCATATAACGACTTCCAGTTTCTCAACTTTTGTATTATCTTCTGTTTAGTCTCCTCCCATGTATCCTTATTTGCCACCACGGTAATTTCTGATCCATACTCCTAAATATTTCACTTTATCATGTCCCCATAATTATGGATATTGGACCAATTTGTGTGTAGGTACATAATTTATCGCTATTGCCTTTGTTTTAGCTTCATTAATTTTGTATCCCGAGAAGATCTGAAATGGTCTTAAAATGTTCCACAACACTGTAATGTCGTTTTCTGGTTTTGTCATGTATAAAGTAATATCATCTGCAAATAGGGCTAGCTTTTCTGACTACCATACCAATTATATCCTTGAATTTCTGAGTCCCTTATTTTCTTTACCAATGGCTCTAAATATAATGTAGACAACAAAGGGGGAAACAGACAACCCTGCCTGGTTTCTCTACTCAAGGAGAAATTATTGGAGAGGATTCCACCCACTTCAATTCACACCTCCGATCCCTCATATATTTTTGTAATCACCCTTATAATTGTATCGGGGAAAGCAAATGCTTAATTTGCCCTGCTCATGAAGTCCCACTCTACTCTGTCAAATGCTTTCTCTGCGTCAAGACCCACCACTAACAGTTGTATTTTCTTACATTCTGATTCCCTCTGGATCACCATTGTTCTGTTAATGTTGTCAAATATTTGGCTCCCCTCCACAAAACCACACTGATCCATATCTATCAATTTTGGTATCACTTTTGCCATTCTTTTAGTCATTATAGACATAAACACTTTATAATTTTGATTTAGTATTGAAATAGGCCTGTATGAAGTTGGATCCGATGGATCTTTAAACTCTTTCAGTATTACCGTTACCACCACCTTCTTCTAGGATACTGGTACTTCTCCTCCTCTTAAAATACTGTTAAACAAAGCCTTCCATATCTTTGCCAGTTTTTTTTTTCCTCCTAACTTCCAAACTTCCACAGGAATACCATCTATTCCTAGGGACTTTCTTGTAGATTGGTTATACATAGCAGTTTTTATCTCATTCCTTCCTATCCTGCTAGTAATTGAGCCTCATCTACCTCTAGCTTTGGCATATTGAATTCTTTCATAAACATTTCCATTTGTACCTTTTCTTCATTTCCATATTTCTCTGCTTTATACAAATTTTCATAAAATTTCTGAAATGTTTTTAATACTTCTACAGGGTCTCTTGTTATCTCCCTTGTTATAGGCTCCCTAAGCTTGTTGACTGCCCATTCCACTTTTTGTTGCCTGAGCTTTGTGCTAGAAGTTTTTGTGCTCTAGAATTATTATCAAAAAACAGTTGCTTAACAGCAATCTTTCTGAACTCATGCATATTATCAAGGTAATCCCTTATTTTCTGTTTAGCATTCTGCAGTTGCTCCTTTTCTTTTTCTGAGAGTCCCCCTATTTTGCAATACTTTAACATTTGCCAATCCCTCTAAGTAATTCTTGTTGCTGTTTAACCATATCTCTTTCTTTTATTTCCAACATAGTTTTAAACTGCACTTTGATTTTATCCCACTCCTTAGCTATGTTTTCAGAAGATAAGTCTGTCTTTTCTAGTAGCTCCTGAATTAATTCCACAATCCATTCCTTAAATTCCTCTCTTTTCAACCGGTAGGTGGGAAAGTGCCAGTGTCTTATTTTCATTTCATTACATTGCATTTTTATTTTAGTTATTGTTGGTATGTGATCTGAAATAGCTATTGGGTGCATTTCAAGACCTTCAATTAAATGCACATGTTCCTGTGACATATAGCATCTATCTAGCCCAGTCCAATTTTTGTATCTCGGTGAGTTAGTATGTAAATTCACTCCGAACTCCTAGTACTGAATTCACATCTTCAATGCCAAACATTTTCATAAATTTCTTCAAAAATCTACTCTCCCTTGTTATATTTTCCTTTCTAGGCCCCCCAGACACATCTTCACTGTTGCAAAATAAATTCCAGTCTTCACCTATAAGTAATATTTCTTGATGAAAGCTGATTATTTCTCCCAGAATTTTCTTAAGCTCCATTATAGCAGTTTTAGGGAGATGTAAATGCATGCCAGTGTAATCCTCCTGCCTAGCCAGTATCCCCTTAGTACTATGTATCTTCCATAATTATTTTTTTTTCCTCTTCTGTCACTATTGGAGTTCCTCTTGAAATTAATATAAGTACTATTTTCCTTTGCCCCAAGTATTCTGCTGAATAACCATCCTGAAAACCTTTCTTTATCAAATTCTGTTCACTTCTTTCTAGGTATGTCTTCTGTAACGGAGCTATTTGCACTCTACATTTTTTAATATAGTTCACTACTCTTTCTTTTTTTATGTTTATCTGTAAATCCATTTAGATTGAAAGACATTACAGAAATCATCATTTTTTATGTAGTTATTATTACCACCTTTTATATATAACCACGGTTTTGCTAAATGTCTAGTTCTAACTTTTATGTTACATGTATATACTGATGTTATGTGGTCCTATCTCACCTACACTCTTTACTCACGGCTCCGACTCGGCCAACTTATTTTCTAGCACGAAGTCTCTAATTGGCTGGGCTAACCCGGTATCCGAAGATGCACCTCGCCCTAGCCCCAGATCTCGTTTGCCGCTTGTAGAGTTAGGACGTGGTCGCGCTTGGCTGTGGCTAAGTACCCTTTCTATACTTTTCATAAGTATTTAGCAGTCTGTTTCTAGTAAAAAGTTATTTTAATAGCTAGTTTTCATTGTGAGTGTACTGTGTGAGCGAGTTGTGGTTTTTTTTGTAGTATCCCTCTTTTGGCGGGCTAGGCCCGTTTAAATTAGTGGACCTACTCCTCTCTGGTGTGTTTTTTGTGTAAAATTGTGTTTTTGTTGGTCGGTAGTTAGATTCCTTGCTGCACCAAAGAAACGTTTAAATTAGAGTTTCTTTGGTAGTTCTTGGTTTGGTTTTCCCGTCTTCCTCTCGTGTCTGTCATTGTCAGTTGAGTGGGTGCTGTGTACTATTATCTCTAAAGAGCAGAAAGAGCATAAAGCCTCTGGGTTTAAGAAATGCTCTAAATGTGGCTACAAGATGTCCATCACAGATGGGCATTCTATCTGTGTTTATTGTGTTGGTGCTATTCACCTGCAAGAGTCCTGCAGTTTTTGCCACGCTTTTAGCCCGAGGGTACTGCAGGAAAGAAAAAATAAGTTGATTTTGAAGGGCCTGGTTAAAACCTTCTTTTGAGGAGTCCTTAGACTCTTCTTCTAGTACTAAGTCTAAGACTTCCAAGGCAAAGAAAAGATCTCCGGCTCCATCTGTCTCTTCAGAGCCCCCGGAGAAAGTTTCGAAAGTGGATACTGCCTCCTCGGCTCCATTGTCCTAGGGGCCGCAGAAGGTATCCGTTGTACTGGAGTCGACCTCAGCCCCGATGTTATTGGAACCTATTCGGAGCCAGTCACCCAGTGTTAGGCCTGAGTCTCCGGGTAGGAGATCCCGATCTCCCTCTATTTCCTCCAAATCCTCTAGGCTGTCTGATTTGGATGTGGATAGGGTGGTCCAGAGGCTCCTGCAGTCGCCGGTGTTAGCAAAATTGTTCTTGGCTCCGGCCCAGTCAGCTCCGGAGCCAGTCCCTATTCTTGTACCGATGATTCCTCCTCCGAGCACCCCTGTGTCATCGGAGCCGGAGTGCTCTGCGCCGAGTGATGTTCTCGTGTCGGCTCCAATGCCCCTTGCGAGTTTATCGGAGCCGTCGTCTGCTCCAACCATGTCGGTTCCATCCTCTGGTTTTGGTACTCTGGTTTCCTCAGTCGGACCCGAGGGGGATACCTCGGGACTCTTGTTGGTTCCGAGTCTCCCTCTCGGTGCTTCGGCTCGGGGACTCCGGTTGTGGTCTCTGAGACAGGTCGGTCCTCAGATTCGGGGGGACCTGCCTTCGAGGCCATGAGGAGCGCACTGGCCAGATCGTCAGTTACATCACCCGGATCGGTCACTCCTTTCCCCTACATCCCGGCTAGAGCCTCTGACACACCCCTGTCCGTGGATGGCGGAGCCTGAAGGTCTGAGTATACCCCCATGACCGGTCCCCAACTTTCTGAGGACCCCTCAGGGTCGGTACCTGAGGAGCCCCCTAGAAAGAAGTTGTGCAAGAGGAAGCACATAGACTCTCAGGACGAGTCCCTCACTTCCGATACTGACCTCGAGGAGTCAGAGGGGTCCCCTAAGTCGTCCTCCGATGATGTCTCTTTCTCCAACATCCAGAAGATTTTGAGGCAGAGAGGCGACTGGCCTTCCAAGACCCCCTCTGAGGAGGAGTCGGTATTCCTCTCGGCCTTCTGAGCTCAACCCTCCGCCACCTGGGTGTCTCCACCCTTCGATGAACTCCTGGATTTGATTTGTCGAAGGGTGTGGAAGACCCCTGATTCCATGGAACCGGTGCCCAGACGTCCAAATAAGTTTCTTTCTGCTCCCCCAGGGAAAGAGTTCCTGACAAAAGGGGTTTCCGTAGATGCCTTGGTGGTGGCGGCAGCCACTCAGCAGGAAGTTGCAGAGGCTTCTTCTTCTGTCCATCCTCCTAACAAGGAGTCCAGGAGTATGGACCAGTACGGGAAGTGTACCCTGTCTTCAGCGACCTTTACGTTGTGGTCACTGAATTATCTTTGTCATTTTACTTGGCTCCAGAGAGATCTCCTTAAGGAGCTAGGAGACACTCTGATGGTAACATGCCTGAGGCGGTAGCGCAGACTATTAACGCCCAGTTGTCTACCCTTGGTTCCATTGTCAACTCATCCATGAGGCTCATATCCTATGCAGCCGAAGGGGCGAGTAGGGCAGCTAGCACAGGTGTAGCTCTCAGAAGGCAAGCCTGGATGAGCCTGTGTCATTTCGCAGAGGCCTTTAAGTCTTCCTTCACTGACGCCCCCTTTGATGGGTCCTCACTCTTCGGGACCAATGTGAAAGACACCCTCACCAGATGCGAACAGGAGGGGAAGACCCCATCTGCCGTAGGGGCCTGTTTCTCTCATCCTTCTAGGCCTTACCCCAAGGCTCAGAGAGGAGGGAAAATATGGTTCATGAAGTCACAGAAGTCTTTCCCTGCCGCTCAAGGTGAGTCCCCCTCCAGAGGCAGAGGACGGGGAAATTATTCTGGAAGACGCCATCCTAGAGGCAGAGGAGGCCCCCATAACTCGGGAGACCGTGATCCCTTAAACGAGTCTTCCTTTCAGCGTTCCTGAGGCGTTGCCTGACTGTGCTGTTCCGGAGCCAGTCGGGGGCAGAATTTCGTTGCATCCGGAAGCCCGGGAAAGCATCACCCAGGATCGTTTGGTGCTTCGAATAGTTACCGGAGGTTACACCATCCCCTTTTTATCAACACCCCCTCCAGTCAAAAGCATCCCGGACATTCCACCCAGTTAACGGGATCAAGCAGCAGTAGAAGTTTCAAAGCTGCTAGAAAAAGGAGTCATCCAACCAGTCCCCTCAGACCATATCGGATCAGGAACTTACTCAAGAGTCTTTTTGGTGCCGAAAAGAGGGGACCTGAGGCCCATTCTGGATCTCAGCTGATTGAATCACTACGTTCTAAAGTCCAAGTTCCAAATGATCACTCTTCAGTCCATTTTTCCCTTGCTGGAAAAAGGAGTATGGATGTGCTCCATCGATCTCAAGGGATGCCTACTACCACATCAAGATGGACAAGGCATCCAGGACTCGTTTACGCTTCCGGCTGGGAGCCAGTCACTTCCAGTTTCGTGCCCTGCCCTTTTGTCTCACCACAGCCCCCAGGGTGTTTACCAAGTGTTTGGCAGTGGTGACGGCTCACCTGAGACGTCGGGAATTCCAGGTGTTTCCATATCTGGATGACTGGCTTCTCACCGCTCCCACCAGGCATCTCCTTATTCAAGCCAGGGAGGCTACCATTACACTTTGTCATCAACTAGGAATTACCTTGAACTGGGAAGAGTCTGCCTTGCTGCCCTCACAGCATGTTGTTTTTATAGGCGCCGAGCTAGACTCTATTCAAATGCGGGCCTTTCTGCCACAAGAGAGAATAAGAGTGCTGCAGTCTCAGATTCACACATTGTTGCCCCTCAAGAGAGTACAGTCCTGGTTAGTTCTCCAGCTCCTGGGATCCATGGCTGCCATCATCATGCTGGTGCCTCTAGCCAGGTTACACATGCGGATCCTGCAGTGGCTCCTTTCGGCCCAATGGTCCTTTCAAAAACGTCCTCTTTCCCACTTAATACTTCTCACGGAACGGTGCAAACAGGACCTCCGCTGGTGGCTATGCTCCACCAATCTGGACAAAGGGAGGAGCTTGATTCCTATGTCTCCAGTGGCCACGGTGACCATGGACGCCTCTCAGATGGGGTGGGGCGGGGGCATTATCTTGGCAGGACGGTCCAAGGCATGTGGCAAGATCACAAGGTACACCTGCACATCAGTGTTCTGGAGATGAGAGTGGTGTTACTAGCGTTGCGGGCACTCCAAAGCTCTCTTCCTCGGGGAACGATTGCAATTCACTCTGACAACATGTCCGTGGTGTGGTACCTGAACAAGCAGGGGGGAACCAAGTCTTATCCCCTCTGCAGAGAGGCCATGCGAGTGTGGCATTGGGCAGTGTCTGCCTAGCGGTTTTTAGTGGCAACGCACATTCCAGGAAAGACCAATGTGATAGCGGACAAGCTGAGCAGAGCTATTCTGATGCCTTATGAGTGGTCCCTGAATGACCGAGTGGCGGTTCAAATTTTCAACAGGTGGGGTCAGCCTTGCTACGATCTCTTCGCCAGCCCTCTCAATGACAAATGCAGCAAGTACTTCACACTGATCCCCCCCACAGGGGGAGTCACCAGGGATGCTCTAGTCCACGATTCGCCCCCTGGTCTAATCTATGCTTTCCCTCTGTTTCCTCTGTTACCAAGAGTGATTCGGAAAGCCGTATCCTTGGGAAGCAGGATGATTCTAATTGCTCCACACTGGCCTCAACAAGTATGGTTCCCCTTTCTTCAGCAGTATGCAGTGGACGGTCCTTGGACTCTGGACCCAGTGCCAGACCTACTGATTCATATGTCAGGACAGCTCCACCCCTCCCTGCGAACCCTCAGGTTGACAGCCTGGCTGCTCCACTTCCATCACTAGTTAGATGACATTCCTTTTCACCTGAGGTGGTACACATCTTGTCTTCGTCTCATAAGTCTTCCACCAGAAGGATTTATTCCAGCAAGTGGAAGAGATTCTCCATTTGGGCTCAGGCCCAAGGTTTGGACCCCTTCACAGCCCCAATTCCGTCGGTCTTAGACTTTTTGGCCATGCTTTTCTGACAGGGCACCTCGCCTGCTACCATTAAGGTGCAGCTGGCTGCAATTTCCAACTTTCGTACATCTTACGAGCCTTCTCTTATGGGCCATAAACTTTGTAAGGCCTTCTTGAAAGGCGCCTGGTTACTTCACCCTCCAGTTTCAGAACCCGTCATGCCATGGGATCTAAACTTTGTGTTACAAGCCATCACTTCACCGCCCTTTGAATCGGCTGCCACCTGTGAATTAAAATTTTTATCTTGGAAGACGGCTTTCCTGATAGCCATTACATCGGCCAGAAGAGTATCAGAGATTCAAGCCTTGTCCATTAAGCCTCCGTATTTGACCTTCCATAAGGACAGAGTTTCCCTGAGACTTAACCCGTCCTTCCTTCCGAAGGTGTCATGCACCGTTAATCTGCATCAGTCTATCGAGTTACCAGTGTTCTTTCCGAACTTTTCCAATAAAGCAGAGTTTAGGTTTCATCAGTTGGATGTGCACAGACAACTAAGATTCTCCTTACACAGGACTAAGCATATTAGGAAGTCTGATCAACTGTTTGTGTCCATCTCAGAAAACAGAACAGGTTGTCCTATTTCCAAGAGCACAATTTCTAAATGGATCAAAGATTGTATTTCCTTTATCTATTCGTCAGCAGGCAGAAATTTACCTTTTCCCGTTAAAGCTCATTCTACCAGGGCAGTGTCTACATCAATAGCATACCATGCTAGGCTTTCATTGGATGATATTTGTGCTGCGGCCACTTGGGCTTCTCCGCACACCTTTATTACTCATTACAAGTTGGACGTGGCTTCTAGGGGCCGGGCTTCCTTTGGTTCCATGGTTCTCAGGAGTATTTTCCTATGAGCCGCCCAGGATAAAGGTGCTGGGGACGCTGTCCCGTGAGTAAAGAATGTAGGCGAGATAGGACCACATAACATCAGGTAGTTATGTACTCACCATAACGATCGATGTATGTGGTCCATCTCACCTCACATTCTTACGTACCCTCCCACCTGCCCCCTTCCTATAGGATTTGGAGGAAAATTGGTTCTGAGAACCCTTCAATGTCGGTTGTTTTTTCTTTCCTTTCAGGCTGGAGCTCCCTCCAGTGGCAGTTGTGTGTGTGGGGTGTGATTGGGATGGCTGCAAACTAGATCTGGGGCTAGGGCGAGGTGCATCTTCGGATACCGGGTTAGCCCAGCCAATTAGAGACTTCGTGCTAGAAAATAAGTTGGCAGAGTCGGAGCCGATTCTCGGCTCCGAACCCGTGAGTAAAGAATGTGAGGCAAGATGGACCACATACATCGATCGTTATGGTGAGTACATAACTACCTGTTCGGCAGGTTGGTCTTTTATACAGTTGAACCAAGTAAAAAAGCACTACTGTTGCGAGTCCAAAATCTTCTTTAATAAATCAGAGAAATTAATTTCTGTGATTTATTAAAGAAGATTTTGGACTTGCAACAGTAGTGCTTTTTTACTTGGTTCATTTGTTCTTATTGAGCACTATTGCACCATATATCTTTGGTTCTTTTATACAGTTGATTCATGTCATATCCATTTGAGCCTATGTCACATCACGTAAATTTTTGTTTTTTTAAAACCCTCAAACAGAACATACACCACCACCACCACCCCAAAAAAACCTCCTAAAATGTATGAACTTTACAATAACACTCAAAACTATGTACATCTTCAAATATTGAAGTTTTTGCTTCCTAATAAAAACATAAGTTCTAAGTGGATAACTACACAGCCAGGCTAAAGTTAACCAAAAAGAAAGGTTAGTCATGCTAAGACACATGGTACAGCCTGCACTATTAGTAAGTGCTGTTTGATTTTTTATATCTGTATAACTGTCAGCTGAGAAAACACTTGAATGCTTTCAGTAAACACTTTCTCCAAGCCATTTTCTTTATCAGATAGTCTTCTAGTGACATGCAAACTAGACACAAAACTACTAAGGGTACCTTGTTTATAAGAAGAAAAGCCTTATGATATTCAGTATTCTTTTCATTTACATGCTTTGTAACAAACATATTACTGGATAATGCCTAGGGTTTTTACCCAGCCATTTCCCTAGGCAAGCATGGGAAGAAGCACACCAATTTTTCTTTTGTCATACTCTCTTAACCAGACCCTTCCACTTTCCCCATCTCCTCACCTCCTCATTCTTTTTTTCATTGCAGTGCCTACATATGTCAAAATTGGACAAAGAAAAAGGCAGAAGGGTGAACAAGATAAAACAAAAGCACCTGTTTATATTCGTATCCCCATTGCATTTAAAACAACTTCAGAGAACTTTACTCCAAGTCTAACTGGTTTTGTATTATCTTTAAAGCTGTCACACCTGGGAAAACCCCTGAGTGTTTTCGGGGAACGTTATGTCCTAGTCAAGTTCTCTTTTCTTCTTTTCCCTCAGCCAGTTCCCTTCCAGTGGACTATCTCCAGGTTCTCTTTATCAAATTATCTCCATGGCAGCATGAAGAACAGCTGCAGAAATGCTACTTAGTGTACATATTTGGAAGAGCTAGAAAAAAAACTTATAATATTTAATATTCTTTTTTTCATTTACTTGTTTTATTTTAAAACAAAGGTCCTTAATTAGTAATTTCCCCATGGAAGAATGAAAAAAGCACATTAATTTGAACTCTGTCATGCCCCCTTAACCAACCTCCCTTTTTCCTTTTTTTTTTTGTTAATCATTACATTGCCTATATTTCTCAAAACTGCACAAAAAGAAAAAGAGAAGAGGGGAGAAAAATAAAAACACCTGTTTACAATCCCCACTGCACCCAAAAATAGCATGCAAAGAAAACCATGCAACACAGATACAATACTATTAAGGAAATGTTTTCTTTAATTACAGTTTGCGTTCTCCCCTACCTAAAGCATTTTTCCGAACATTAATTATATGACGTAGAGCATATACTTGAGTCCTTCACTCAGCAAACAAATTTTGAAGAACTCCAATGTTTCCAGATTTTCTTGTGGTGTTATATTTCACAAATATAATTAATGCTTTGCAATCCCACATCAAGTTACTGATTGTATTACTGTTCTTCTCCATCACCCAAATCCTGTGTCTGCTTCATTTCCAACATACTCTCAATTCTTCTGGTCAACTCTCATGCTCCCGTTCTTCTCTGCAACATTCTCCATTGAAATAGTGGAAAAGGTTTCACAGGTGCAGTCTGTCTGTGGTCTTTATTACCAGATGAGCGAGAAGCCGAATCTCCATCTGTTTCACAGCTCAGTTTTTGTTGGACAAACGTTTGTATTTCCTCCTTAGCAATGCACTTCATCAAAAAATGATGTTGTCTCTCCTGGGAAGAATGCCTTGAAGACGGCTGGATACAGCAGTTTGAATCTCACACCTGCACCTCTACATTATGTGACTAGAAGGATGAATTTATTTCTCTTTTGTCCTTCTGACACCGTTTTAACAAAGTCATTTCTTTCTGCTGATAGGATTGCATCCTTACTGTTAAAGGTCTAGGTTGGTTTCTTATAGCTAGATTTGGAGCATACACACAATCTGCCCATTGAACTAATAAGTCCTGCTCTGGAGTACCAGTCCAGTTGCTTATCTGTGCTTTTATAAATTTAATGCAGTCTGTTCCTTCCAGCTTCTCTGGTATGGCTAAAAATCTCAAGTTTTCCGTACATGCTCTGTCCTCTAATTCTATTATTTTTTGAAACATCTCTATCTGAGCAGTCTCATATTCAGCCAGTTTCTTCGTTTTGACCTCTGATTTTTGCAGCTTTATCATCTCCTCTGAATATCTGTTTAAAGCGTCTTCCATTTGTTCCAGACTTTTTTTGTTTGTGTTAATATACTGTATCAGTGTTTTGTTTATTTTAACCAGGTCGGTATGCAGTTGTCTTATATCATCCTGTAGGTTATTGGAAGTCATGTCTGAAGGTTGCATTACGTTTTGCTGAACAGCTGCAGAACTCTGCCTAGTCCGTGTTTCTTCCTCACATTTTGTAGCTGATTTTTTTTCCAGGTCTTCTGTATTTCTTTATTCCTGGCATCCAGGCAGTGTACTTACTAGCCAGTTAATGAAATTTACTCATAAACACAAGTCTACTGGCCTTCTCTGCTGAGTTTCTGTTTTCACAGTGGAAGAGCTAAAAATTAGCTGATGTTCATTGTGTTACACTGCTGCAGTCATTACACTTGGGTTATCCTGCCGTCAGGTGGTTCCCCAGTCGGCCTGTGTTCCAAAGTCTTGGTCCAGCGTCGGTTGCTGTCGCCTCTTCCCTGACATCAGTGTGGCAGGGGTATATAAGATGCAGCCGACGCCATTTTCTTCAGTCTTTCTTGCCGCGCAGTGCCCAAAGCAGAAGCAGTTCGCAAGTACCGGTCAGCTGACTCCTGAGATTTTCAATCTCAATCCAGAACTGAAGTCTTCTAAAAATGCTAAGTACCCCGTTGGGGAAACTTTTTCTTGCCTCAGACCGATGTCAATAAAAGTTAATAACTGTATTTCTTGTGGGAAGCAAATACCCCATAAGGATTTCCAATCCTATTGTATTCCATGCCTAGGCCCAGACCACGACGTCACTGTTGTCGGTTTTGTGCTAGGTTTAACAAGCACACTATTAAACGTCGGTTTGATTTTGCCCAACATTATTTTGGCAGAAAATTCAATTACACCATGCCGTCAGAACTTCCGACGACCAGATTACATAAAAAGTGCAAAGACAAGGACAGGCATCCGAGGCCCAAAACTGACAATGAGGCCTCTTCTAGGCCGGTCGCCGGTTCTCCGGTTTTCAGCGAGGCACCTACGCAGCCCCTGATGACCGCTTCCACAGAACCACAGACCTCCTCCGACTCCCACCTGGAGCTGGCTGGGCCTTCGGACGCACTAGGTATTCAGATTACCGAACCTAACCCTACAGAGGGAACCGAAGTAGCTGAGCAATCCACAGCTACAGAGGGTGTTTTCAGACCTACCCCGTTAACCATTAAACCCTCTGTTAAGTCTATGCCGAAGAAACAAATGCTTAAAATGGCTGAAGACCTAATCACCCTGATCAGGGGGTCCCACCCCCCTCCTGATAAAAGGCCCAGACAAGATGCAGACTATGAGTCTTCTGACCAGGTGTCCATTTCCTCAGACTCCGCCTCAGACCTAGGATATTCCTTATCCCCTTATGAGGATTCTGATGCTGAGGAATCAATTCCATCAGCCTCTCCGCCTGAGGACTACTCCTTTGGGGAGACCTTACATACCATGAGGGAACATTTCCACTGGGAAGGCCAGGATTACTCAGAATCCAAGAAAAGGCTCAGAGACTTCCTTTTATTGCCTCAACACAGACCCCTTGCTGTCCCGCCAGTATTAGATAATGTGGATGATTTGTACACTGAATCCAGCTTAAACCCTGACTCCTTGCCCCCAGCCCCAGTTAAACCTGATAGATATTATAGAGTCCCTGTCTCTCTCAAATTTCTGTACAAAAGCCCTGTTGCTGACCCTGAAACTATTTCTCAGGGACCCAAAGGGATTAAGGCCTCATCAGCAAAAAACCCAGTTCCCTCTTGACAGAGATTCCAGAGCATTAGACAGATGGGGAAAGAAAGTATATATGTCTGCAACTTTAGCAATGAGGGCCTTGAATTGCCAGTTTCACATGCTAAAATATCAGCAGTTTTTAATGTCTCAGTTGAAACAAAAGATGCTTCCAGTTTCAAATCCTCCTAATTTTAAAGAAATGCAGGACTTATTGCATGCAGCTGAACAAGTGGGAAAACATACTTTGCAATGTGGGTTTGATTCCTTAGAGGCCTCGTGTAGAGCAGCAGTTACAGGCTCTGTCATTAGAAGGCATGTTTGGTTAAAAGAACATACGCTGCCAGATCATGTTAAGGCCAAGTTATTGGATGCACCTTTGCAGCGGGATGTGTTGTTTGGAGTTAAGGCAGAGGAGGTATTAAAAAAGATGGACGATAAGGCAAAATATATGCAAACGGTGAAAGATTTCTTACAGGTTCAGTCTCCTCGTTTTAGCAGAAACTGGACAACAAAGAATTGGTCCTTTCCAGTCACAGACAGACCTCAAAGGGGCAGATATAGACGTCCAAGAGGTAGAGGTCAGACACAAGGCCCTTACAGACCTCGACAATGGGGTGCACCAGGCCAGAAAGAAGGGGAAGACAGGCCTCAACCTTATAAAAAGCAGCCTCAATGACTTTCCACTACAGCTGCCAAACAGCTCTCTCTTGGCAGCCCCCTTAGGAGGAAAATGGGCACTTTCCTATCACAATTGGCATTGCATCACCAAAGACAAATGGGTTCTCAACATTATATCTCAAGGTTACAGGTTCCACTTTCACACTCTGCCAAGGTTAAAAGCAATGCCAAATCTGCCACCAAATCAATGGGCAGAGGCTCAAAAACAAATTAGAGCACTCGTGGACATGACAGCTATTCAAAAGGTACCACCACAAGAACAAGGACAAGGATTTTACTCACGGCTCTTTCTGGTTCCCAGAAAGGACAAAGCCTAGAGACCCATTCTGGACCTTTCTTCTCTGAACACTTAGATATTCCGAAATTCATAATGTTGACACTACAGCAGCTTCTTCCCATGCTGGGCAAGAAAGCTTGGCTCGTGACTTTGGATCTCAAAGAGGCATACCTGCATGTCCCTATCAGACAAAACTGCAGAAGATACCTCTGATTTCTAGCTGGTTCAATGCACTATCAATTCTCTGCACTACCCTTTGGCTTATCTGCTGCGCCCAGGGACTTCACAAAGTGCCTGGCACCAGTAATTGCATTTTGCAGGCAAAAAGGAATTCAAATTTATCCATACCTGGACGACTGCCTGATTCAAGCAGAGAGCAAGGACATTCTTCTAAAGCATCTGGCGTACGTAAAAAAATTAAGTTGCCTGGTGTACACAGTAAACGAAAATAAATCAAAACTATTGCCCTCACAACAGATAATATTCCTGGGTGCCAGCTTGAACATAACGGCCCAGATGGCTTATCTCATGCCAGACAAGCAAGGACAACTGACTCAATACTTTCATTTAATGGCAACAAAGACCCAACTCCCTGCAAGAAAAATTCTGCAGGCCTTGGGCTACATGGCATCTTGCATACTACTAATTCCATATGCCAGACTGCATATGAGGAAACTACAATGGTACCTAAAGAGTGTATGGTCTCAACACTGTCAAAGTTTGGAAAGAGTTATACCACTAATTCCTTGCCTTCAACAGGAGTTTTGATGGTGGGCTCAAGCTTGACACCTCAACAAGGGACAGCCTTTTTACTCAACCCACAGCCAGGTAGACACTGACAACAGATGCATCGGGTTGCACCTGGGGAGCGCACATGGCAGGAAAATGTATTCAGGACGAGTGGTCCACAGAGCAAAGACATCTCCACATCAATTAAAAAGAGATGCTAGCTGTACAAAATGCAATTATATCTTTCAAGGACATGCTGCATCCAGGACAGTTACTAATAAAGACAGACAACACCACAGTTATGTGGTACATAAACAAGCAAGGGGGCACACACTCCTACCCCCTCTGCAGACAAGCCATGACCTTGTGGAACACAGCTTTAAATACCAAGGTCATCTGCAAGCACAATTCCTGCCAGGAGAGAAAAACACACTGGCAGACGACTTAAGCAGAAACATCATGGATCCCCACGAATGGGAATTAAGCCCACAAATATTCAGAATGATAACACAAAAATGGTGGAGACTGGACATAGATCTGTTTGCATCCCCAATGAACTGCCAATTACAGAAATTCTGCACAAGGAGCTACCATCCACAAGCATGGGAAGTGGATGCCCTCTCATTCAGCTGGAAAAAACTACAAGTATACGCTTTCCCTCTTTTACCTCTCTTTCCAAAGGTACTCATAAAAGCCAGGCAGGAAGAGCCAAGGATGATCCTGATTGCACCAGACTGGCCACGCCAGGACTGGTACCCAATCTTAAAGAACTTAGCACAAGAACCACCCTGGATTTTGCTTCAAATCCCACAGTTGTTGACACAGCACAACAAACAGATACTTCACAGCCAGCTAAAGACCTTAAATCTAGCTGCATGGAAAATTCCTTGACCAAGCAAGCATTGCCTCTCTCCAAAGCTGTTAAGGATGTCATTTTGGAGGCCAGAAGGCCTAGCACCAGGAAAGCCTACTCGGATAAATGGAGGAGATTCTGTGCCTGGAACCAAGCGCACAGCCTTGACCCTCTTGTCCCAAACATTCCTCAGATACTTAAATACTTAACTGAGATGCTGGACAAGGGCCTCTCCTTCTCATCCATCAAGATCCATGCCTCAGCCATTTCTGCTCATTACAACACGGATCCACCAATTTTTTCTAATCCTTTGCTCAAACAGTACCTCAGAGCGGCTAAAAACATGAGACAGCAGAGTAGAGCACCTACACCAACTTGGGACCTCAACTTTGTTTTGGAAAAATTAACTTTACCTCCTTTTGAGCCAGCTAACACAGCAGAATTAAAATACATCTCTTGGAAGACTGCACTGCTACTGGCAGTAACATCAGCATGAAGAGTTTCAGAATTACAGGCACTAATGGCAGTGGAACCTTTCCTCATCTTCCACCAGGACAGGGTATCCTTAAGAACTAACCCTACGTTTATGCCAAAGGTGGTATCAAGTGTGGCTCTAAACCAAACTATTCACTTGCCAACTTTGTATCCAAAACCACAGAAAAAACGGGAGTGACTACTGCATTCTTTGGACATTCGCAGGCAGTTACGCGTCTACTTGGACAAAACCAAAGCTTTCAGCAAATCTGAGCAATTATTGGTAGCATACGCTGCAGGAGCACAGGGAAAAGCCATTTCAAAATGGATAGCACACTGTATACGCTTTTGCTATACCCACCATGGGAAACCTGTACCTAGCAGCATTAGATCTCACTCCACCAGGGCAACAGCCAATTCAACTGCCTACCTTAGAGGAGTGCCTACCAAGGATATTTTGGAAGCAGCAACATGGAGTTCTGTGCATACCTTCACCAAACATTACCATTTGCCTTTATATTCCAAATCCAGAGCTGGCTTCTCCACTGCTGTGCTGCAGGGCCTTATAGCCACCCCTAATGCCTTATAGATCCAGCCTCCCTACCTCAGCTTTGGGATTCCACCCAAGTGTAATGACTGCAGCAGTGTAACATGATGAACATAGTACAGTTTTGTACCTACCATAAATGTAGATGTTCGAGTGTAAACACTGTTGCAGTCCAGGTTACCCTCCCTCCTTCCCCTCTTACTTTCTGGTACGTACCTAGGTCAACTACCCTTTATTATCTATGGGGAGTATTTGCTGGTAATTAAAAATGGTTGTTTGCTTTTCTTTTACATATTTTACTAGCAATTTGAATTGCCTACCTATTTGGGGGCACCTGACATCTAGGGCAAGAAAAACTGAAGAAAATGGCATCAGATGCATCTTATATACCCCTGCCGCACTGACGTTAGGGAAGAGGTGACAGCAACCAACGCCGGACCATGACTTTGGAACTCAGGCCGACTGGGGAACCGCCTGACGGCGTGATAACCCAAGTGTAATGACTGCAGCAGTGTTTACACTCGAACATCTACATTTATGGTAGGTACAAAACTGTACTTTACCCAGTGTGCAGCCGTCTTGGAACTCTGTAAAATAGTCCTAGTTTTTGGTTGCTTTTTAAATTCTATGTTTAGATGTGATGATCAAATCTTAGGTTTCTGACTGTTACTTTCCCTGTAGCTTGTATGATGTGCTTGTTCATTTTGTTATATTGTTTGATAGTCTAATAATTAATTATTGCACAGTTTGTTGAACTGTAGGAGAAAATGCCATTAATTTAGCTTGTGATTTGGAAAAGTTTTAATTGTAGCCATCTTTCTATTTTTGTAAAAGAGAACTTAAGGTTGTATTACTGTCATATGGATAATATGGTGGAACACATTAGAGTAGTTATTTTGGATTGACTTATCTGGCTCTGAGGCTGTATGCATTACATTTATGAAGATATTTGGCAAGTAAAGGACTTCATATTGAATCATGTAGCACTTCTACTGTTAGAGGTTGGATAATATTTTGTATGTTGAGAGGGGCAACATGTGTGAAACAGTCAATTGTTTTATTGTGAAGGCCAAATTCCTTCTCAGAATAATAGTGTGGAGGTAGAAATCTATGTCAAATGCTTTTAAGTAAGTCTAAAAATCTAGGTGTAATCATTTTACTGTGATATAATTTTCAAACTAGACCCGTTTCTGTGCTAGTACATGGTTAAAATTTGTCTTGTGTTGTAGAAAGCAGCTTGTTTTCAGTTAGGTAATGGATCAGTTTTAAGTGCCTACATTGCTTGAATGTTTTGTGTGGTTGGGATAAGGTGTATAAAGGCTTGCTATGTACCAAGTCAAGGCATTTCCAACTTTATGTAAGGGAATCATCTTCTCCTTTCAGCTTTTCCCATTGGGGATCACCACAGAGGAGTTGCCAGCCTGGTGCCCAACCTTCCACAGAAGACACATAAGTGGACTCCCACACACTTAGGGCCAATTTTAGAAAGAAGTAAGGGAATAATATGAAATTGCTTCAAGAGTTTAGGTACTATGGATTCTTGAGTAGACCAGTTTTCTAAGTTTTTACATTGGGTATGTGATGATCTTCTGCAGCAGTGTAAGTGCTTTATACAAATTTTGTAATTGTATTCATAGAAATTGCAGTGAGGGTGGTAGTAGTAATGCTACATGTGTTGGTATCTTTCATATCTGGTATTGGATTTATTATGGAAGCTTTCTGTTATTTTATAATGTGTATTAAGTTTACATGCTGCATCATATGCTGTTTTGTCAAGGAAAGGGCATGGTAAAGATTTTATTACCAGAGTTTAGTAGGGTATTGATTGTTGACTATTCATGAATGTGTTTTGGGTTACCATAGTGACTTTTTGATTTTGTTGTGGGGTCATTTTAGTTGTATTATGCAAGTGATGTCATTGGTTAAGACTGTTTGCCATTCTTTCTTGATGCAATTTTCCATGCTTATTTTTATATTACATTAACTAATTTATTATTATTTCTGGTTTGAGCCATGGTGCAAATATACATTAAATTCTTTCTTACATGGAAGGAGCCTAACGAGTACTGTTAGGACAATTTTGGCGAAATATTTTTTTACTCTACTTAATGGTAGAATTTTTATTGGTTTGCATTTACTTTGTCTTTAAGGATCGATGTGAAGATGTTTGTATTGTACTGGATTTTTCTGTATATTCTGGTATGTTTCTATATAGCATAGGCCGAGTTAGGGTCACTAATGGAGTCTGGCATAATTTCTGCGTAAGTAATGATCCGAAGTAGGAACTTCATTAGTCAGCAACCTGTGGGATACAGATCCGATCTCGGATCCGAGCCGGCAACTTCTAACATAGCATAGATCCGAGCTCCTAGCTCCTCCCCCTTACCCATAATCCCCTGCCTGCCCTAACTGACCTCAGATCTAGTTTGCCGCTCTTCAAGCAACAGCTAGGTTCAGAGCTCTTGGCGTTTTGTGAGGAAAAAAAGTTTTTGTATTTTTTCTTCTGAGTGACTGGTTGTGTGTCTGATAGGTTTACCCTTTCTCCTTTTTATATATATATATATATATATCATACTTGTTTTAATTTAAGTATAATTCTCCCTCCCCCGCTGGTCGTAGCGTGTGTGTGTGACTGAATTAGGGGCCTAGTGAGTGTGCTTTCCAACAGTATGTCGGAGGCCCCTAAGGCAATTTTTTCGAAATGCACCAAGTGTGGTCACAAGCTTTCACCGGCTGATGGCCACACTCGGTGCGTTAGGTGCCTTGGGGTTGAACACCTCTCTTCGGGTTGCGCGATTTGCACGGCGTTCAACCCCAGGGCACTCAAGGATCGAAGGTCGAAGCTAGTTCTGGTGGGCCTTCTACCCCCAGACTCTGCTTCGGCCTCCGGTGCTTTGGTGCCCGCTACCCCCTCGGTAGCGGTCACCCCTTCCTCTGACCGGGACTCAACCTCCCGCTTCGGCTCCGGAGGATAGGGAGGCCAGGAAAGAGAAGCGGTGGGAGAAGCACCTTAAGCGGCGGGCCGAGGATTCTTCATCGGCCCCGCCCGCCAAGAGGGCTTCCCCGTCCAAGTCTTCTCGATCTCCTCCTCCTCGGATCGGATCCCCTTGTTTCTACCCGGGACCAGAGGAGGAGGTGATCCGGTCCCCGTCGAGGTCATCGAGGCGACACTCCAGGTCTGCCTCGGTGGCCTCGTCGAGGTCCACTTTTAGTATGTCTGATGCGGATATGGACCCGATGATGAGGAGATTCATCCAGGCTCAAATGCAGATGGGAGTGCTCTTGCCTCCCCCCCCTCTGGGGGGAGCTCGACCCATTTTTTTCGCTCCTATAGCTCCTTCTCCGACCTGCATTCCGGGCTCGGAGCCGAGCCACGTTGGATCTGGGGGTAGGTCGGAGCCGACTGTGCTGGGCACATCGGCTCCGACTATTCCCTCGAGTCTGTCTGATCCGACCTCTCGGAGCCGTGGGCCGAGCTTCGGATCCGAGGGATTCGGTGTGCTTTTGGCTCCGTCCCGGTCGGAGCACACTGGTCCTTTGGATCCGACGTTCTCGGCACCGGGTCCGATCCCCGCTTCGGATCCGAGTGGGAGTCGGATCTCGGATCCGTCTGAGAGCGGCTCCCCCTCGGCTTTCGCTGCATTGGAGAAGGCACTGTCGAGTGCTTCCAGGCCTCCGGTCCTGGCTTCTGCTCCCTCCTGCACTCCTTCTCATCTGGTCCTGGCTCCCTTCATTCGGCCCTCTGGGCAGCCTGCCTCAGCACCTTTAGGAGCTCCAGTGGAACAGGTTACAGCTCGTGAGGACTCCTCGGACAGCCCCCCCCCGAGGAGATTCCCCACAAGGCAAAGTGCAAAAGGAGGCACATAGACTCCCCTGAGAGTCTCACAGAAGATACGGACTTGGATGAAGGGGAAGGCTCCCCGAGATCACCCCCTGAGGATGTCTCCTTTGGAGACATCATGGAAATGCTCAAGATCAGAGGTGGGTGGTCTGCCCCCAAGGCTTCCTCTGACGAGTCCGTATTCCTTGAGGCGTTCGAGGCAGGACCATCTACCTCTTGGGTGTCCCCTCCACCCGACCCCCTGGTGGATCTCATATCCTCTAGGGCTTGGAAGGAACCGGACACCGTAGAGCCGATCCCCAAGTGCCCAGACAAAATTTTGAGCCCCCCTGCAGAGAGATCACATTGGAGCAGAGGTCCCCCTGTGGATGCCATGTTGGTGGCTGCAGCCACTAAGAAAGAGTTGGCTCTGGAGAGCCCCATGGTTCATCCTCCGAGCAAGGAGTCTCGCGCAATGGACCGTCTTGGGAAGCGGGCCTTCAGTTCAGCGACTTTCTCTATGAGGGCCTTGAACTATATGGCACACGTTATTAGGATGCAGCGGGACCTAATTAAGGAATACGCTGCTTCCCCCCCCCCCGGGGTCCATGTCGGAGGGAGACGAGGATTTGTACTCTTCCCGAATGGCCACCTTCCGCTCTATCTCTAATACCTCTATGCGGCTATTGTCTCATGCTACAGAGGGAGCTGCTAGAGCAGGCGGAGTCGGGCTTGTCATGAGGAGACAGGCCTGGCTCCGTCACTGTGACTTCTTGGAACCCTTTAAGGCGTCATTCGCGAATGCCCCTTTTGATGGTTCTGCACTGTTCGACAAAACCGTTCGCGGCACTCTTGTCCAGAGCGAGAAAGACGGGAAGACCTTGTCTGCCATAGGAGTCCGCTTCTCTGTGCCCCAGAGGTCCTTTTCCAAGAACCAAAAGGGTCAGAAGAAGATGTGGTTCCGAAAATCGCATCAATCTCAGTCTGCTCAGGGCAACCAGTCCTCTCGTGGCAGAGGAGGACAGGGAGGACGCCGCCCCAGAGACAGAGGGGGTCTGAGGAATTTTGGGTTCAGAGAACCTTTCTCTGAGGCCCACGCAGAACCCCTGAGGGGTTTCCCGACTGCTCCACTTTGGAGGCAGTCGGGGGGCGTTTTTCGAAGCACCTGGCAAAATGGGAGTCCATAACAACAGATCACTGGGTGCTTCGCATTATATCCAGAGGTTACCTAATTCCCTTCATAACCAACCCCAGAATCAGAAGCCTTCCCGACGTTCCACCCAGTCAAAAGAAGGCGGCCGCTGCAGAAATTCAGCAGCTTCTACAAAAAAAGAGCCATCCAGCCCATCCCCCCAGATCAAGTCGGATCAGGGTTTTACTCCAGGTTCTTTCTGGTGCCAAAAAAGACGGGGGACTTGAGGTCCATCCTCGACCTCTTTTTCCTAAACCTGGCGGTACCCAAACAAAAGTTCCGAATGGTCACATTGTAATCCGTCCTCCTCTTATTGCGGTAGGACGACTGGATGTGCTCTATAGACCTCAAGGATGCATACTATCACATTCTAGTGGACAGGCGTTCCAGGAGGTTGCTCCGCTTCCGGCTGGGAGCCAGTCACTTTCAATTCAGGGTCCTCCCCTTCGGTCTCACCTCAGCCCCCAGGGTGTTCACCAAGGTCCTAGCGGTAGTAGCGGCCCACCTGAGACTCCAGGGAATTCAGGTCTTTCCATACCTGGACGACTGGCTCCTCACAGCCCCAACAAGGCATCTACTTTGCTCAGGCAGGGACTATTTTCTCGGTCTGGCTCCACTATTAGGATTAACCATCAACATGACCAAATCCTCTCTCATCCCTACACAGATGCTAGATTTTATAGGGGCAAGACTGGATTCCAGACAGATGCTTGCGTTCTTGACTCCAGATCGACTTTGGAACCTGATGTTACACGTGCAGGCCATTCTTCATCTGCAAACTCCTTCGGCGGAATTGATTCTGAGGGCCCTAGGATCTATGGCGGCTGCAATCCCTCTGCTACCATTGGCCCGGTTGAACATGAGGGTTCTACAGTGGACCCTCCAGGTACAATGGTCCCTGTCTTGCAACCCTCTGTCTCACCCCGTTTCCTTAAACAAGGTTTGCAGAAAATCGCTCCTGTGGTGGCTCCAGTCTCCCAACCTCCACACTGGCCATCCCTTCTCACTACCTCCACCAGTCGACACAGTGACCACGGACGCTTCTCGCCTGGGGTGGGGGGCATTTTTCAGGCAGAACAGTCCAAGGCACTTGGAACGACGTAGAGACCTCTTTGCATATCAACGTCCCAGAGATGAGAGCGGTGCTTTTGTCGTTGCAAGCACTACACAACTCTCTTCTGGTGGGGACAATTGCGGTACAGACAGACAACATGTCGGTAGTCTGGTACATCAACAAACAGGGGGGAACCAGGTCTTACCCCCTTTGCCGCGAGGCCATGAGAGTGTGGGAATGGGCGATTTCCACCAACCGCTTTCTCATAGCAACACACATTCCGGGACGGTCCAACATTTTACCAGACAGGCTCAGTCGTACTATCCTGACTTCTTATGAGTGGTCACTCAACCACCGAGTGGCAGAGCAAGTATTTGCCCGATGGGGGCGACCTTGTTGCGATCTTTTTGCCTCTCCTTCAAACACGAAATGCAACGATTACTTCGCTCTGATCCCCCCTCCGGTGAAGTCGCCGAGAAACTCTCTAGTTCATGCTTGGCCTCCCGGTCTGCTTTATGCTTACCCTCCTCTACCCCTGATGTTGAAATTGTTACAGAAAGCCAGGCAGCTGGGGAGCAGAATGATCCTCATTGCCCCATTCTGGCCTCGTCAGACGTGGTTCCCTTACCTATGGTCTCACCTAGTGTATCCACCATGGATTCTGGATCCCATTCTGGATCTCATCTCTCACCCTCTCGGTCTTCCGACTCCGAACCTGGTCAACCTCAAGCTGACGGCTTGGTTGCTCCAGTTCCACTCCTCATAAGGACTCCCGGGATCTCATCACCGGTCAAAGCCATTCTTGTAGCAGCTCACAAGCCTTCCACCAGGAAGGTTTATCGGAGTAAGTGGAAACGCTTCACCATTTGGGCAAAACACCGTCGTTTAGACCCGTTTACAGCCCCGATATCATTGATTCTAGATTTTCTAACCTCTCTCTTTCACCAGGGGCTAGTTCTTCCACAGTCAAGGTACAGCTGGCAGCAATCTCATACTACCATGTGGGGCAAGAGTCTGGTCCTATTATCACTTCCAAACTGTGTAAGACCTTCCTCAAGGGTACCTTCCTCCTTAGGCCTCCAGTTAAAGAGGTGGTACCCCCATGGGATTTATCCTTAGTCTTGCAGGCCTTGACTGGTCCCCCATTCGAACCGGCTGCCACGGTTGATTTCAAATTTTTCTCTTGGAAGACAGCCTTTTTGGTGGCCATAACTTCAGCCAAAAGGGTATCGGAATTGCAAGCCCTTTGTGTCAAACCACCATATTTGGTTTTTCACCCAGATAGGGTTTACCTCAGAATCAACCCGTCCTTTCTACCTAAGGTATCTTCAGAAGCGAACATCAATCAATCCATCAATCTCCCAGTGTTTTTCCCCAACTTTCATAACAAAGGAGAGTACAAGCTTCATTCCTTGGACATACACAGACAATTACGTTTTTATATCCACAGAACTGCTGGTCATAGGCAATCCGATCAGTTGTTTATCTCCTTTGCCAAAAGTAATTTCGGAAAATCAGTTTCTAATGTTTCTCTCTCTAGATGGATCTCGAGTTGTATTCTGTTAGCATATCAGAGTTCGGGAAGGCCTGCACCTCAAGGAGTCCGTGCTCATTCTACTAGGGCCGTTGCCACTTCTGTGGCCTTTCAAGCTAGGGTTCCACTGGATGACATTTGTTCCGCAGCCACTTGGGCTTCATCTCACACCTTTATCAGCCATTATAAAATAAATGTTGTTTCCCGGGGTAGAGCGTCCTTTGGCTCTGCGGTGCTCCGGAATATCCTTCCATGAAGGCCACCCAAGACTTGGGTAGCTGGGGACTCTGTCCCACAGGTTGCTGACAAATGAAGTTCCTACTTCAGATTAAGAAGTTATGTACTCACCATAACGTTCCATCTGAGTAGGTATCTTCATTTGTCTGCAACCATCCCCCCCTCCTTCCCCCTGACCGATTGGATCGCTCTTGTGTTATTAGCATGTGTTCCCATTGGGACACCTGTTATCTGTTGTGCTATGGGGCAAACTTGATCTGAGGTCAGTTAGGGCAGGCAGGGGATTATGGGTAAGGGGAGGAGCTAGGAGCTCGGATCTATGCTATGTTAGAAGTTGCCGGCTCGGATCCGAGATCAGATCCGTATCCCACAGGTTGCAGACAAATGAAGATACCTACTCAGATGGAACGTTATGGTGAGTACATAACTTCTTATTGCTTACATCTCTTGTTTATATCTAGGCCAGTATACTTTATTTAGCAGTGATTGTTGTATATGTTTTCATTTATAATTTAACACCTTTATTGAATTATCACTTAAGACATAGGCAAACTTATCTTTATGTAAAATAAAACAAACCATATTAACATGTTCCTAGTTACAAATATTATACATCATATATATATATATTCTTTTATATAACTATCATCAGTCCATAAATTACTCCGTTCTTACCTTCCTTTAAACCTCATTCCTCTTCCAAAACATAAAGCATGCATTGTTTGCACAATTTCCATTTTTTTTTTCCATGTACCATTTTCTAAAGATCCCACTTCCAGTTCTTTTATCTCTGTTAACATTATTCAATACTTCAAGTATAGTTGGTTTAGAATTTGATTTCCATTTTTAAGTAACTGCTTTTTTGGCAGCCACCAGAATTAAACCCAGCAAGGTCTTACTATTCAGATTCTGTATCCCAATTCAAAATATTTTCTTAGTTACACCAACTGGCTCACGCACTATTTCTGACAGAGTACTCTGTGGGGATTTTTTAAAGTCTGCCAACTATATGCTTCCCAAACATATGTTTCTAGTTAACTCATTCTTCCCCTTCACATTTCCAGTATTTGGCATCTGCCTTAGGAAAAATTATTTGTAGTCTGCTTGATGTATAAAAATGCCTGTGCAAACACTTCCAAGGAAAAATCCTACATCTTCTAGACGTTGCATATTTTGGACCCTACATATTTCCTCCCATTGTTTATTTGTAAATTGCTTATCCATTCTCAGTTCCCAATTTTCCTTACCTCCTCTGATTGATTCCTATGGTTATTGTACAGTATTTTATGTGCTTTACAATTTATATTTTTTTAACAGCAGCAGCTTTTCTAAATTCAAATAAAAACTCTACCAGAGCAGGTTTTTCACTTGGGATTCTCCTAGCTCTTTCTGTTTGCTTATATTCTATCAATCTCTGTTAGGGAAGGCAGTCTCTAGCCTGGAATTCGAATGTCTACTTGGTTTCTTCCCATTCTATTACCCTTCTCTCTCTAGTTATTTGCTCCCAGTACATTGGGTCCTTTGCCAGTTTTTTCCAGTGAATTCCAGTTCCTCCTTGTCTAATCTCTATACCCCTAATTGCATTCATCCCTATCAGTAAAATCTCCTTTCTTGTGTTGGCTTAGTTCTTAGAGTACTTTCTGCTACATTATGAATATAATATTTTGTATAACTGCTGTTGTACTTCTTAAGGATCTGTATCCAAAATATACTGTCTCCTTATTTTTTGAATTTTCCCCTGCGTCATCGTCATCCTTTTCCAGTTTGAATTACAGCTTTCTGCTTGTGTTGTGTTTGAGCTTTAACTGTGTAGTTCTAATCCTTTCAAATCAGTTAATCCTAAACCACATTGTTCTGTTGGAAGGATCAGCTTATCCCACTTAACCCTTATCTTCTTCCCCTCCCAGATAGATTCCTTCAACTGTTTTAGTTATTGCCCCAACTTCTCTTCTGGTTAATAAAAATATGCATGACCTGTATGTAAAACTAAAGAGACTAAAACATTTTCACTGTTTGTATCTTGCTATCCATATCCATAAACAAGAGCTTCTGCTTTTTCAGTTTCTCTATTACTTTTTGTTTAGCCTCTTCCTACATAACCTTAGCTGCCATAACAGAATTCGAAATTCTTCATTTTATTATGTCCCCATAAACATAGGTGTTGCAGTACCAGTGCATGTGTGGGCACGTCATTTACAGCTATAGCCTTTGTTTTATTTTCATTAATTATTATTTATCTTCATTAATTTTAAAGTTCATGTAATTTTTATATCCTGAAAAGACTTGAATCAGTCTCAAAATGTCTCAGAGCACTGAGATGTCTTTTTTCTGGTTTTATCAGGTACAAAATGTCAACAAGTAAAGCCAACTTTTCTTGATTAGCATAACGATTAATTAGTGACTTCCATCACTGTAAAATCTTAGAATATATGTGTATGTGTGTATGTGTGTGTATATATATATATATATATATATATATATATATATATATATATATATATATGTGTGTGTGTGTGTGTGTGTAACTACGTTTTGTGTATAAATATAAATAGAAATGTAACTACTCTGTGCTTGACTGGAACTTAGTATAATGCATTGTAAGCAAGTGGAGCTTTTCTGCCCAGGCCTCCGCTGAAAATGGGTATTACCCAGTCGGACTTTCCCGGTAAACAATAACAAATAAATAAAATGTCCCTGAATTTATGAGTCAGTTATTTTCTGTGTGAGTGGCTGTAAATGTAAAGTAAATAACAAAGGAGAAAGAGAACATCCCTGCACAGTTCTTCTGTTCAGTTACAACTTGTCAGAGAGGAACCCTTCCACTTAAATGTCTGCCTCCCATCCCTCATATATCCTGTTAATTAACCTGATTATTGTATCAGGGAATGCAGATGCAGCCATTGTCCTGCTCATAAAATCCCAGCTTACTGTCTTGAATACTTTCTCTGCATCTAAACCCACCAACAGCAGCTGCATTTTCTTACATTTTACTTCTCTTTTTTTTCAGTAAACATCTTTATTAAATTATCATGTATGGCACAGGCAATCTTACATTTATATAAATGAAAAACAAACAACACTGATGCCACTTTAGTTGCAAACATTATACATTATAGACATCATTGAAAGAACTGTAGTTGCAAACATTATACATCGCTTATAATCTATCCAGTCATTATCAGTTAAGCATTATATGGCTCATTCAAATCCTGCCTCTTAAACCTTGTTCCTTTTCTGCATATATTGTTCCCACAATTCCCATTTTTTCTATGTAGTTTTTTCTGCCCCTTTTCTAAAGATCCCAATTCCAGTTTTATCTCTGTTACTGTGTTCACTACTTCTAATAAAGTTGGTCTAGTCTTTGATTTCCATTTTCTAGTAATTGCTTTTTGGCAGCCACCATAATTAGACTCAGCAAGGTTTTACTATGCCTAGATAATTCTGATTCTGTATCATAGCTCAAAAAATAATCTCCCCAGTCAATCCAATCTGTTGACCCAGCATCGCCGAAAGAGCGGTTCGTAGGGAATCTCTAAAGTCTGCCAGCTTATTACACACACAAAAAATATGTTCCCAGCCACCTCTTTCTTGCATGTCATACCTCCAACATTTGATATCCACCTGAGGAAAAATTCTTTGGAGTCTACTTGTGGTATAAAATTACCTATGTAAACACTTCCAGGCAAAGATCCTAAATCTTCTAGACTTTGTTGCATATTTGGGAGATGTACATATATCCCCACATTCTCTTTGTGAATTGCTTATCCAGTCTCTCTTCCCAATCCTTTCTAAGCTCCTCTGATTGATTCTTATAATTATCATGCAATATTTTGTATGCTGTGTGACCCTGTGCACTTGCCCAGTAATAAAGGAGCCTCAATCCTCACCACTAACACCAATGATGGGCTTGCACATTGGGAGGGTAACAAGTACATACACAGTAAAATACAATTTCCCTTAAGAGCACACAGAGATCACAGTCAATCTGGGGCTGGTTTCTTCCTTTCTCTCCAGATCCCCAATAAGACTCCCCACTGGCACAGCTATAGAGTGGAATCCTTAGCCAGGGTTCCAAGCCAAGTCCTCCCAGAACTCCCTCTTTCCAACCAGTGCTTTGTGTCCCTGCCCAAGTAGCTCATGCGCGCGCGCACACACACACACACACACACACACACACACTCTCACACACACACACACACTTTGAGATGTGATTTATATACAAACCCTCAGACATTCCTGGGGAAGGCTGGCACAGGTTCACTAGGTATGCCCTTTTTGCCCAGGCTATAAGGTAGTAATCCACTGCCACCACGACCCCTACTTATCAGCTACTATAAGGCCTTTCCCAAAGGGTGACCAATTTCGCTGTACAATAATACTGTTATCCAATTAGTAAGTGTGACCAGAACTTTTAAGGCTGTTGGAGTGGCTTGAACAGTGTCACTAAATACATGCAAGTACTTTAGACCTTAACTTATCTCTACATAAAGCAGCCACAGTTGACAGGTTTAAACATGTGTATTAGTAAATAATAAAAACATAAGACAAATCTCCACAATTCACAGTGTTAGTCAAGAGTTCAGACACAGGAACTTTAAAACAATACTGTAGGATAATATGACATAAATATAGAAAACAGCTAGTATAATCTTACCATTTTCCATCTATTTCTAAGAGAAACAATGTTCTAAATAACTTGCATACATACAGAGCAAAGGCAGAGTGCTGGTGATGTTGTCCGTTCTGAAGACAAATGCAAAATGCTATCGCTTTCTCGCTCAGATCTCTTAAATTGATAATACATCACTGCTTTTAGATTATATCATTCTTGACACTTCTCTGGTTCCCAGGCTACCAGAAGCTCTAAATTTACATTTGTTACTTTTTTTAGTAAGCTTGCACCTGGCCAGGAAGCCATAGCAGTAAAAGACATTATACGTGTAAAACCTTGCAATTAACTCTGGTCTCAAAACAGTAGAAGGAATTCCTTCGTCCAGACATCGTCTCCAAGCTTTGTGATCAAACAGTCATAAAGTGCTTTACTTTATTAGTTTTCTTCCAGCAGGTTGCACTGTGGTTACATTTTTGAAGTTCAGAACATATAACACAGTTTTTCTTGCATTTAGATTTCTTACATTTGTAAAACAGCCTGTGGATTATATTAATATTTACAATGACATAGAATTATCTACACAATTCTGTCTAGCCAGGCTAGCAGCCTTTCATTTTTTCACATTTCTCTCCCCCTGAGAATTTAAGATAGTTTTCAAGTGACCCTTGAAAAATGTTGCTTGAGAAGGTTAGGTCTATCTGAGGATACCTTACCCCATTCTCTGTCTTCAGAGCCCATCTGCATTGGCATTGATAATTCCACTGTGGTGCTGCACCGACATATGTGCTTGAAACCCTAGGCTCTATCTTAGCAACTTGGCATTTTGTTGACTGGCTCGGTGTAACCATGTTTGGGGATTGTGATCTGTAACTACAGTGAATTTTCTTCTATACAGATAAGGCTGAAGTTTCTGCAGTACCCACACTATGGCTAGACATTCCTTTTCTACAGCCGCATAGCATTCCTCCTTGGGTTGGAGCCTGTGACTGAGGTAAACCACTGGGTGCTCTTCTCCCTCAGAAGAAATCTTGCTAAGTACAGCCCCCACCCCATGTTTCGAAGCATCCACCTGCACAGCAAATTCTTTGCTGTAATCAGGACTGGCTAACACAGGGGGTCCTCCCAAAGCTTCTTTAAGGTTCTGGAATGCCTGCTCACATGCTGTGGTCCACACTACCTTATCTGGCCTGTTTTTCTTGTCAGGTCTGTGAAGGGAGCAGCTATAGTACTATAACTGAGGACTAACTTTCTGTAGTGCCCCGCTGTCTCTAAGAATGCCGTCACCTGCTTTTTGGTAACAGGTGCAGGCCTTGCCTGAATGGCTTCCACTTTTGCAGGTGCTGGCTTGATCTTACCAGTCCCCACACTATGTCCCAGGTAGGAGACTTCTGCCATACCCACCTAACATTTGCTGGGCTTAATGGTCAGCCCTACCCTCTGTAGTCTGCCCAGCAACTCCCTGACATGCTGAAGGTGCTCTTGCCAGGAATGGCTGTAGATGGCAATATCATCTAGGTAAGCAAGGGCAAAAACCCTCCTCCTCCTGCTAGGATATGATCTGCCAGCCTCTGGAAAGTAGCTAGGGCATTTTTCATCCCAAAGGTCATCTCTGTGAACTCATAGAAGCCAAAACGAGTCACAAAGGCTGACCTCTGTCTAGCACTGGGAGTCAAGGGCACCTGCCAGTAACCCTTGGTAAAATCAGTTGTGGTAAGTTACTTAGCCCCACCCAGCTGCTCTAGGGCTTCATCTGTCCTGGGCATGAGGTAAGCATCTGACTCTGTGTGACTATTTAATTTCCTGTAGTCCACACAGAACCTGGTGCTGCCATCCTTCTTTGACACCAGCACCACTGGGGAGGCCCAGGGTCTGTTGGACTCTTGAATTACCCCTAGTTCCAACATTTCCTGCATCTCCTCCCTCAGAGTCTGTTTGACTATCTCAGGCACCCAGTAAGGGGCCTGCCTAATAGGCCTTTGGGGTTCCTTATCCACCTGATGCTGCACTGAGTGGGTGCACTGTGGTTTCCCAGTGAACATGTCCCCAAACTCCTGTAACACTGCTTGGATTTCTCGAACCTGGGTAAGAGATAGCTGCTGGGACATTGCTACCCCTTCCACTGAGGTGTCAGTCCGAGCCTCACTGAGGAGACCAGTCACCAGATCTCCCTCAAGCTCCTCCTGCAGTCCACTGCAAATACTCATTACAAAGGCCTCCCTATCATGGTAAGGTTTCATCATGTTAACATGGTACAATTTGTGCTCCTGCTTTCTGCCTAGCAGTTCTACCATGTAGTTAACATCACTTACCTTTCTTACCACCTTATAGGGTCCCTCAGAAGCTTCCTACAGCTTGTTGTGTCTGACATGAATGAGAACCATTGCCTGCTACCCTACAGCATACTCTCTAGCTCGAGCATTCATGTCATACCAGACCTTTTTGTGCTGTTGGACTTCTGCCAGGTTCTCCTGGGCCAAGCCCAGGAGTTCCCAGAGCCTTGTCATGAGGTTTAGGACATATGCCACAATAGACTCCTTGTGAAACTGACACTCACCTTCCCACTCATCATGAATTAAATCTAGAGGTCCTCTCACCCTATGCCTGTACAGCAACTCAAAGGGTGAAAAACCCATGGATTCCTGGGGAACCTCTCTGTAAGCAAACAACAGATGGGGAAAATGTTTGTCCCAATCCCTCTTAAACTGTTCTGCAAATGCACGTAGCATGGACTTGAGTGTAGAGTTTAACCTCTCAGCAAGACTGTTATCTGGGGATGGTAGGGAGTGGTCTTTAGGTGCTTCACCCCACAACACTTCCACAGACAAGCCAGCAGATCTGACATGAAATTGGCACCTCTGTCAGTATTTCTTTTGGGAAATCTACCCTGCTGAAAATCTCTAACAAAGTATTTTGCCACCTTTTCCACCTCAATGGAGGACAGAGCCACTGCCTCAGGATATCTTGTAGCATAATCTGCTACCACTAGGATATACATTTTCCCTGTGGAACTTGGGGTACTCAGAGGACCCACAATATCCATAGCTACCCTCTGAAATGGCTCCTCAATCACAGGCAAAGGCATCAAAGGAGCTCTCACCTTGTCTCCTGCCATGCTTACCTTTTGGCACTGCTTACAGGTCCTGCAGTACCTTGTTACATCTCTGGAAATTCCAGGCCAATAGAAGTTCTGTATAATACGTCTCTTTGTGTGTTTTATGCCCATGTGACCTGCAAAGGGAATATCATGGGCTATGGCTAGAAGCGCCAGATGGTAGGCTCTAGACACTACCAACTGCTGTATCATCTCACCTTCTAGCCTTCCCTCAGGGGTCCACTCTTTATACAGTAACCCTTTTTGCCAGTGTACAGATCCCCCCCTTCCCTTGAGAATCAGACGCCTCACTAGCTACCTGCCTCAGGCCTTACAATGTAGGGTCTGAGAACTGAACCTGTTTCAACTCTCTCTTTGCAGCCCTTCCCAGCTCCCCTTCCACAGGAAGTCTGGCATCCTCTGACAGCGGTGCCTCACTGTCAGCCTGGGTACTACTACTCACCTCTACCTTTCCAGTCACTCTGTTCAAGGGAACATCAGTACCCACAAGCAGCTGTGGCTCCTTGTCAGTTTCATTGCTACAGAGTATCTCCCTCCCTGAAGTAACCACCTCACCAGTCCTGGCTGCAAGTATGTGGCCTGACTGGGTCTCCCCCAGGGTACCAGACCCACATGCTTGTCTCCAAGCCTGATTGCGTGTAACTATATGAGCACATGGTACTGCATTTTCAAAATCATTCCTTATCAGGACATCTGCAGGGATATCCTCAAACACACCTACTTGCTAGCTTCCTTTTCCACGCTCCCAGTCAAGGTGAACCCTAGCCAAAGGTATTTGGAATGGGGTCCATCCTAAAGTTCTGACTGGAGTAGACTGCCCAGGCAAGTAGTGCTCACCTGTAACCAGTGCAGGCTTCACAATGGTTATGTCAGAGGCTGTCTCTGTCTTAGCAATGGCCTCTTTGCCATTCAGTACGATAGGATATAAGCTCTGGTGGTTGTTTGGTAACCTTGTTGTCTCAAGACAACCTTCTGCTGGCATTTTGTTCTTCCCTCTTACTGGCGCCATCACCTTTTGTTCCCCACCTTGCCACCATGGGCATCTATATGCTACATGGCCCCACTGATTGATTGCATTCAAAACATTTAACTCTAGGTCCTGGATATGTACCTGGACTAGTGGCTTCCCCTGCTACTGGCAAATTCTTTTGGAGCGATCTGAGCTGCCCACCATGGGTTCCCTTAGACCCATGAGCATCACTGGGTGTCCCTTTCCTGTGCAGGGATGACTTGCTTGCTAGGTATAGGTCTCCCTTCTTCCCCAACTCATCTGAAGTAGCACATTGTCTGTCAACTAACCAGATCCTCATGTCCTCAAGCAAAGTGGTAAGGGCTTGTTCCCTCACCAAAAGGTCTGCCAGCTCTTCAAAAGTAGTGACCTGACATCCACTCACACAACTTTGAAAATAAGTGCTCAGTTCAGCAACATATTCACACACACTTTCATCTGCCTTGCGTCTATGCTCACAAAACTTTTTTCCAATAAGCTTCAGGTGTTCGCTTAAAAAATTCTAGCAAACAATTCTTAACAGCAGTATAATCAAAATGTTCATGATCAGATAGTTTGGAAAGTACGTTTACAACTTTACCATGGAGTAAGGGGGTCAGGAACCATACCCAGAGGCTTTAGTCAACATCATACTGTTTACATACCATCCCAAACGTATGAATGAAACTATCAAAATTATCCTCCTCTGTAAACTGCAAAAGAAATTTACTGATCTTTTGTACTTCTGGGGTCTGGTTACTCCCTTCCCCATTATCTCCATGACTCTGGCAAAGAGTCAGCATCTCCTTTTCGTGCTGCCTCTCCTTCTCCACAGCATCTATTTCCAAACGCCTGGCCTCCAACTCAAGTCTCTTAAGCTCCAGATGGATTTTTAAGTCCTCTGCAGAAAGGTTGAGCTGTCCATTCTCTCAGTGTTGTACATCTCCACGGCCAGTCTGATTGTCCTCCTGATTGCTGTTAAGGCTGCAATCACATCTGCCTTAGTCAGGTTTCCATGCACCAGTTCCTTAGCCTGGCACATCTCAGCCAACTGGCTCTTTGTCAACTTGCCATACTCCTCTGCGGACATGATTGCCTGCTCTCCCAGACTAGCTAAGCTAACAAAAGAAATAAAACAATTGTGATCTGAACTCTGAATATTCACTGCGTACTGATTTAGAGTACAAAACACCTTCAGTGATCACTGTCCACAAGCTACAGGAATTCACTATCCACACCAATACAAGCCAACTAGTTTGCATTGTGGCTAACTCCCCACAATCAAACAATTAATATTTGATGTGGATATCCCACCACTGCCAAACAATTAATATGTGATGCCCATGCACTGGCCAGTAATCAAGGAGCCTCAATCCTCACCACTAACACCAGTGATGGGCGTGCACATTGGGAGGATAAAAAGTACGTACACAGTGAAGTACAATTTCTCTTTAGAGCACACAGAGATCACAGTCATTCTGGGGTTGGTTTCTCCCTTTCTCTCCAGATCCCCAATAATACTCTCCACTGGCACAGCTATAGAGTGGTGTCCTTAGCCAGGGTTCCAAGCCAAGTCCTCCCGGCACTCCCTCTGTCCAACCAGTGCTGTGTGTCCCTGCCCAAGTAGCTGACACACGCACACACACACACACACACACACACACACACACACACACACACACACACACACACACACACACACACCTTGAGATATAATTTATATACAAACATACAGACACTCCTGGGGAAGGCTGGCACAGGTTCACTAGGTATGCCCCTTCTGGCCAGGCTATAAGGTAGTAATCCACTGCCACCAGAACCTGTACTTATCAGCTACTATAAGGCTCTTCCCAAAGGGCGACCAATTTTGCTGTACAGTAATACTGTTGTCCAATTAGTAAGTGTGACCAGAAATTTAAGGCTATTGGAGTGACTTGGACAGTATCATTAAATACATGCAATTACTCTAGAGCGTAACTTATCTCTACACAAAACAGCAACAGTTGAAAGGTTTAAAAATATTTCTTAATAAATAATAAAAACACAACACAAATCTCCTCAGTTCAACACGGTGCTAGTCAAAAGTTCAGACACCGGAACTTTAAAACAATACTGTAGGATAATCTGACATAAATATAGAAAACATCTAGTCTAATCTTACTATTTTCTATCTATTTCTAAGAGGTTCACTAGGTATGCCCCTTTTGCCCAGGCTATAAGGTAGTAATCCACTGCCACCAGGACCCCTACTTATCAGCTACTATAAGGCCTTTCCCAGAGGGTGACCAATTTCGCTGTACAATAATACTGTTATCCAATTAATAAGTGTGACCAGAACTTTTAAGGCTTTTGGAGTGGCTTGGACAGTGTCACTAAATACATGCAAGTACTTTAGACCTTAACTTATCTCTACACAAAGCAGCCACAGTTGACAGGTTTAAACATATTTATTTGTAAATAATAAAAACATAAGACAAATCTCCACAATTCACAGCTAGTCAAGAGTTCAGACACAGGAACTTTAAAACAATACTGTAGGATAATATGACATAAATATAGAAAACAGCTAGTATAATCTTACCATTTTCCATCTATTTCTAAGAGAAACAATGTTCTAAATAACTTGCATACATACAGAGCAAAGGCAGAGTGCTGGTGATGTCACTTCTGAAGACAAATGCAAAATGCTATCTCTTTCTCTCTGAGATCTCTTGAATAGTTAATACATCACTGCTGACTCATTTTAGATTACATCATTCTTGACACTTCTCTGGTTCCCAGGCTACCAGAAACTCTAAATTTACATTTGTTAACAGGAATAGCCTTAGGTCAACTGGTGCCCTAGGCAAAATGCTCCATGGCGCCCCCCCCCACACCACCTTGTGCCCCCATCCTGGTCTATCTACACCAAATAAATACTGGAAAAGCGGTGCCCTAGGCGGCTGCCTAGTTGGCCTATGCCTAAGGCCGGCTAGGTTTGTTAGTAAGCTTGCACCTGGCCAGGCTGCCACAGCAATAAAAGACATTATACATGTTAAACCTTGCAATTGACTCTAGTCTCAAAACAATAGAAGGAATTCCTTCATCCAGACGTTCTGTCTCCAAGCTTTGAGATAAAACAGTCATAAAATGCTTTACTTCTTTCAGCAGGGTGCATTGTGGTTACATTTTTGAAGTTCAGAACCTATAACACATTTTTTTCTTGCATTTAGTTTTCTTACATTTGTAAAACATCCTGTGGATTATATTAATATTTACAATGACATAGAATTATCTACAAAATTCTATCAAGCTGGGCTGGCAGCCTTTCAGTTTTTCACATGCTGTACTAATTATTCCTTTTTTAAGGGCAGCTTCTGTTCTAGATTCTATTAAAAACTATACCAGTGCTTGCTGGCCTTTCATTTAGGACCCCTCTATTACTTTCTCTTTGCCTATACTTTGATATCAATCCTTGATAGTGAAGGCAATCTGTAACCTGCAGTCCAAATACATTCTTAGCCTCTTCCCATTCTATTGCCTTTCCTTTTCTAGTTACTTGCTCCCAGTGCCTTATTTCCTTTGCCAGTTTTCTCCAGTAAATTCCAACCCTCTCTTGCTTATTATCTGTATCTTTAAACACAGTCATCCCTATCGGCAGAATTTCTTTTCTCCATTCTCCTTCTGGTTTAGTTCTTAGAATGCTCCCTGCTATTTTATAAATATAATTCTCTGTAGATTTTAGTTGTTCTCCTTAAATGTCTGCATCCAAAATCACAGACTCTCCATGTTTCTTGAGCTTCCCCTTGTATCATCATCATTCCTTTCCACTTTAAATTATAGTTCTCTGCTTGTGCTATGTATAATAGCCTTAACTGTGTCACTGTAAAATACCCCCTCAAATTGGGTAATCCTAGTCCACCTTGTTCTATTGGAAGAATCAGTTTATCCCACCTGGCTGGCTTCCCAGATAAAACCCTTCAACTCTTTAATTGCTATCCACAGCGTCTCCTACATCTTACTTCTGTTTTAGTCATCATTGTTATATTAGTGTAGTCAAATGTATTCCCCACCTCCACAAAACCACATCAATCCAGATCTATCAATTTTGGCAACACATTTGTCATTCTTTTAGTTATTATATACATAAACACTTTATAGTTATAGTTTAAAATTGGAATGTGCCTTTATGAAGCTGGGTGTGATTGGTCTTTGCCATCTTTAGGTTTTACAACCACCGCAGCTTTCTTCTAGAATGTTGGTGCTTCTCTTCCTTTTAATAAAACCTTCCAGATCTTTATCACTTTCTTCCCTTGTAGCTTCCAAGCATCTGCAGGAATACCATCCATTCCTGGAGACTTTCCTGCAAATTGATTATACATCACTATTTTTATCTCATCTCCTCCTGTTTTATCTGTTAATTGTTGAGTCTCATGTACTTTTAACCTTGGCATTCTTAAGTCTTACATAAATATTTCCATTTGTACTCTTTCATTTTTACCACATTTCTCTGCTTTATACAAAATATCATAACATTTCTGAAATGTCTCTCATACCTCTACAGGATCTCTAGTTATTTTTTAGAGCCTTCATAAGAGTTTGGCAACAGCCCTTTCTACTTTCTCTTGCCTAATTCATTGTTATAAAAGTTTTTATGTTCTGGAGTTATTATATAAAAAAGTGCTTATCAGCAGTCTTTCTAAACTCATGCATACCATCCAGATGCTCCAGTATTTTCTTTTAGCACTCTGCAGTTGCTTATCTTCTTGTTTTGTAAGATTCCTCTTATTCTCTAATATTTTACCCTTTGTCAGCCCCTGTAAATAATTTGTGTTACTTCTTAACTGTATCTCTTTTTCTTTTATTTCTACCGCATTTTTAAACTTTACTTTAATTTTATGCCACTGTCTAGCTGTAACTTCTGAAATTTCTCTCTTCTTTATTAACTCTTAAATAATTTCCACTACCCATAATTTAAGTTAGTGTCTATTTAGCAGGTAGATAGGAAAGCACTAGTGTCTCATTTTTATTTCATGAACTTTGATTTCTTACTTTGTTACTTGGAGCATGATCTGAGATCGTTATGGGAAGTGTGTCAAAGCTTTCAATTAACTGCACATATTCTTGTGAAAAATAATTTGTGCCTAGTCTAGCCCAGTTATTGTACCTTGGGAAATATGCAAATGCTTTGAGTTCCTATTACTGAATTCACATCTTCTATAACAAATATTTTCATAAATTTCTTCAGAAATCTACCATTGTTTGGTATATTTCTATATTTTCCCTTCTAGGTCCCTCAGGTAGATACATCCTCACTGTTGCAAATCAAGTTCCAGTCCCTGCCTGTAAGTAATATTCCCTGCTGAAAGCTGATTATTTCTCCCAAAATTTTCTTAAGCTCCATAATAGCAGTTTTAGGTAGAATATAAATACAAGCCTGCATAATCCTCCTCCCTTTCCAGTATCCCCTTGCTACCAAAAACATTTGCCATTATTATCTTTTTCCCCCCTCTTCTATCAGTTTCAGAGCTCCTCTAGAAGTTTGTATAAGTACTCCCCCTTTTCTTATGTCCCTGTCCTCCAGGAAAAATATTCTAAAGATAGTTGGATATAGCAGCTTGATTTTCACATCTGCCTCTTTGCATTCCCTAATTGCTGGGATAAATGTGCTTCTCTTCTGCCTGGTGTACAGTGAATAATTATTTTCCACAAACACTCTACTGTGTTCACCTTTTAATACTTTTCTATTTTGTCACAGTTTTGTGGGGATCAACTCTTTCTGCTGGTAGGTTTGCACCTTTACTAATAAAGGTCTTGGCTGCTTTCTTATGGCAAGATTTATAGCATACACGATATGCCCTTTCAGTTATCAAGTTGTGCTGTGGAATACCAATCCAGTTGCTTATTTGCACTTTGACAAAATTAATACAAATATAGTTTGTTCCTTCCTGTTTCTCTGGTAAAGCAGAAAGCAGATCCTCTATCCAGCAGTACATTTTCAGAAAGCAATATGTTTCTTGCTGCATACACTGTCTGTAACAGTTATCTTGTAACTGATTTGTTAGTTGTATACAATGCAAGTTTTATTGTGTAAAACAGCCCTATCTAAGATGCATGTATGCCATGCTACAAATGATTCCAGTGTTGACTTTAATGATTAGTTGATGCTAGGATAATGATTATCATATTGTGTATTATTTTTCACTTTTTTTTAAACTGGAGCTTTTCTCTCTCGCCCTTTGGTGAAAATGGGCCTTGCCTAGTTGGACAACCCTGGTTAAAACGGTAATAAACAAATAAAGAAGTTGCACCTGAAGGCATCTGAACATTAACAAAAAAATAGCTGGTATAGCAGTCTTTCAGCTCTGTTTTGAATTCTCTGTAGGATCTTGCAAATTGTTTGTGGTGTCAGTGGTTGCCTTCCTTGAAAAGTCTTCTATCTGTTAGTGATAGTTGTTTTAGTCAATTTGGAGTCTTGCCATAATGAAGATAGTTTCCTGAACCAGTTCTTCTGCACAGAAGTAGCACCATTTGC
Organism: Protopterus annectens; assembly: GCF_019279795.1. Lineage (NCBI taxonomy): Eukaryota > Metazoa > Chordata > Ceratodontiformes > Protopteridae > Protopterus > Protopterus annectens. The sequence goes on along the minus strand of NC_056744.1, from coordinate 74,830,804 downwards.
TGAACATTAACAAAGTCAAAACGGGCATTATGAGAAATGCTATTTACTTGTACAGCTGTACAGTAGCACTCCATAATGCTACGCCATCTGTAACTTAAGTGTTTTCTCTAAAGCATTTGATTCTGGACTTTTTGTTGAACAAGTAACCTCTTTAATGAATTGTCACTTATGACATAGACAGTCATTCATTTATATAAATGAGAACAAGCCATATTGAAATATTTTCAGTTGCAGACATTATACATCACATACTATCTTCTATGCAATCATTGACAATCAAACATGTAGCTCATTCTATTCCTGCCTTCCCTCAAACCACATTCCTCCTCCTCCAAAACATTATTGTGCATGTATTGTTCTCATAGTTCCATTTCTTTCCGTGTAATTTGGTCCTACAATTTTCTAAAGATCCCATTCTAGTTTTTTAATCTCTGGTGCTGTATTCGCTACTTCTAGTATGGTTGCTTTAGACTTAGATTTCCATTTTCTAGTAATTTATTTTTTGGCAGCCCCCAAGACTAAACTCAACAAGGCCTTTCCATGTCTAGACAGTTCTGATTTTGCATCACAGCTCATAAACAAATCATTACCTTAAGAACAACAAAATGGTGTACGGAGTGGAAAAAATGCACCAAGAAAAACCAGAATCAGCACTCCAAGTAGCCAAGAATGAGACTCGGTAGTATCAAATAAAAATATTTAGTTTCACAGCAAGAAAGACTCTGTAGTAACACAGTCAGTCAAGTGCTTTCGTCATCCAGTTCTGAAGAAGTCTTGGATGATGAAAGCGCTTGACTGACTGTGTTACTACTGAGTCATTCTTGTTGTGGAATTAAATATTTTTAAATCATTACCTTAGTTACACCAATCTGCTCAGTCAGTATTTCTATCAGAGTAGTCTACAGGAAATTTCAAAGTCTGTCAACATTTTACACTTCCAGAAAGTATGTTCTCATTTACCTCTTTCTTCCCCACCACACCTCCAACATTTACAGTCTACCTGAGGAACAATTCTTTGGAGTGTGCTTGCGGCTAAAAATACCTATGTATACACTTCAAGCAGAAATCCTAAAACTATGCTTGTTGCATATTTGGGAGCCATACATATATCCTCTCACTCTCTCTTTGTGGATTACTTATCCAGTCTCTCTTCCCAATCATTTCTAACCTCTTTTAATTGATTTCTTAGTTATAATGCAGTATTTTATATGCCCTTCTAATTATCCCTTTGCTAACAGCAATTTGTGTTGTAGAGTGCATTAAAAACTCTATCAGTGCTGGTTTTTAAATTAGGATCCCCTTATTCCTTTCTCTTTTTCTGTTTACTGACATCAGTTGTTGGTAGGGAAGGCAATCTTTAGCCTGCAGTCTAAATATATTATTGGCCTCATGCCATTCTGTTACCTTTCTCTTTAATTATTTGCTCCCAATACCTTGATTCCTTTGGTAGTTTTCTCTAGTAAATTCCATTCCCCTCTTGCCTACTCTCTGTACCTCTAATTGCAGTCATCTCTATCAGCAGAATCTACTTTTTCCATTCCTGTGTGGGCTTAGTTTTCAGAATATTCTCTGCTACTATACAGATATAATATTATATATGGTTATTGTTTTTCTGAAGATCTGCGTCCGAAATCCTAGTCTCTCCTTATTTCTTGATGTTTGCCCGTTTCATCGTCATCCATTTATACTTTGAATATGCTGTGTAAGGGGCCTTAACTGTGTAGCTGTAAAATACACCTTCAAATCATGTAATCCTAAACTACTTTGTTCTATTGGAGGGATCAACTTATCCCACTTGACCCTTGCCCTCTTCCCTATCAGATAAAATACTTCAACACTTTATTAATTGCTATCCACAACTTCTCTGGTTGATAAAAATATTCCTGGCCTGTGTATAAAACTAAGGAGACTAAAAACATTTTCCCTGTTTGTATCTTGCTGTCCTTATCCATGAAACAGCTTCCAGCTTCTCAGGTTTTGTGTTATTTTTTTTTAGTCTCTTCTCCCATATCCTTAGCTGCCATAACATAGTCCTTTTTTTAACCCATACTCCTAAGTACTTAATTTCATCATGTTCCAGTAAATATGAATATTGCTGAATCAGTTCTTGTCTGGATACATGGTTTACAGCTATTGCCTTTGTTTTATCTTCATTAATTTTGTATCTTGAAAAGACTAGGAACTGTCTCAGAATATTCCAGAACACTGAAATGTGTTTTTTTTGTTTGATCGGGTACTAAATAATATCATCTACAAATAAAGACAACTTTTCTTGATTACCATACCAGTTATAGCCTTGAATTTCTGAGTCCTTTATTTTCTTTGCTGGTGGTTCTAAATATGACACAAATAACATTGGGGAAAGAGGACACCCCTTCCTGGTTCCTCTGTTCAAACAGAACGTATCAGAGAGGGACCCCCTCCACACACACACACACACACACACACACACACTTTTTGCCTCTAATCCCTCATAAATTCTCCTAATTAAACTTTATATTGTGTGAGGGAATGCACATACTTCCATTGCTCTACTAGTAAGATCCAAGGTTAATCTTTTGAATGCTTTCTCTGCATCTAGAACCCCCCCCCCATCAGTGGTATTTTCTTGCATTCTGCTTCCCTCCAGATCATCATTGTTCTGTTAATCTTGGCAAATGTTTGCCTCCCCTCCACAAAATCACATTAATCCATATCTATCAGTTGTGGCAACACCTTTTCCATTCTTTTAGCCATTATGAACATACACACTTAGTAATCATGGTTTAGAATCAAAATGGGACTATATGAAGCTGGCTCTGATTGGTCTGTACCATCTTTAGGTGTTACAGCCACCCCAGCTTTCTTCCAGGATACTGGTGCATCTCCTCCTTTTAAAATACTGTTAAAACCTTCTAGATAGTTATCACTTTCTTCCCTCCTAGTTTCCACACTTCCACATGCATGCCATCTATTCCTGGAGACTGTCCAGTAGATTGGTTATACATCACCATGTTTTGTATTATCGCCTCCTATCCTAACTCTTTATAATATTGCCTTATCAATCTCTAACCTTGTCATATTTAATTTTTCCATAAGCATTTCTTTTGTACTTTCTTGATTTCCACATTTCTCTGCTTTAGACAGATTTTCAGAACATTTCTGAAATATGTTAGTACCTCTACAGGATCTCTAATTATTTTCCTTGTTATAGGCTCTTTAAGTTTGGCAACAGCCCTTTCTACTTTCTGTTGCCGGAGGTGTTGTGTAAAAGCTTTTGTGCTCTGGAGTGTGCGTATCAGCAATCTTTCTAAACTCCTGCATATTGTCTAGGTAGTACCTTATTTTCTCTTTAGCACTTTGCAGTTGTGCTTCTTCTTGTTCTGTGAGGTCCCCCCATTTCGCAATATTTTAACCTTTGTCAGTCCCTCTAAATAATTCTCGTTACTTCTTAACCAGATCTCTTTCTTTTATTTCTACCAAATTTTTCAACTCTACTTTCATTTTATCCCAGTGCTCAGCTATATTTTCTGAAGAAATTTCTATCTTCCCTAATAACTCCTGATTAATTTCCACTACCCTGCATTTCTTAATGTAGTTCACTACATATTTATACCTGTGAGACTATTCATGTTCAAAGATAATATGGAAAGTGTTGCCACTATAAGACATTATTTCTACCTGTTGTGTATTACAGCTTTTTTAAAAGTCTTGTATATTCATACAGTAATGTTTGGCAGGTCGATCTTTTTTACAGTTGTTTCTTGTCATAGCCATTTGAACTTGTGTCACATCATAAATGACTTTTTGTTTTAACGAAAACTGTGAAACAAAAAGACACATCCGCAGAACACCCCCCCCCCATAAGCTATTAACTTAATACTAAGACACAAAACTGTACATCTGCACGTAATAAAATTTAACCTTCCTAATAGGAACATTTGTTACAGATTGACAGCTACACTCACAAGCGTTAGTTAACCTGTAATGAAGGTTATCCATGCTAAGATGCATGTTGCAGTCTGTGCTTTTTCTTAAACTAAGAGCAGTCTGTTTTTGTCGTATCTTTAATCATCTCTTAGATGTAAAAAACAAAGTGAGTGCTTTCAGAAGACATTATTTTTTAGCTACTGGAAAAAACAAGTATGTTTTTATTGTACTCTTATCTTGTCTCCATAGAAACATGAGAACCAAATACACAGTTGCCTTCACCTACAAGCTTCTTTTATTGCACTGTGAACATTTATGTGCTAAAGGAAATATTTTCATTACATTCAGTGTTCTTTTATTTACTTGCTTCCACTTACAATTTGTTAAATCAAGCCAAAGGTAAGAAAAGGGATATAAATTTTATGTAGATCCTGCTCTGTGTACTTTTACAACACAGCTCTCACCTCAACAACCGAAGATTGCAGCCTGTTATTTTAAACATACTTTTGACCGGGCTTTCTTCTCTTTTTACATTAGAGTACCCATATTTCTTAAAACTAAGCAGGAAGAAAGAAGGAAAGAAAAAAAGAAGGAAAATGGCACCTGTTTACTTTAGTATGTCTATAACACAAAAAAATAACTGAAAATGCTTTACTATACATCATGTTTTATAAAAATAGTGTTAAGACCAACATTTTTTTTACTTAGTCGCCTCTTTCCCTCTCCTTAGTGTTCTTCCAAACATTTATGACATGAAGTAGGGCATATGCTTTTGTGTCCTGTATAAGTTACCAAAGTCAAAAAAGTCTAATATGTCCAGGTTTTCTTATCCCATCATATTTCACAAATATAATTAATGCTTTGTAATCCCACATTTATTTTTTAATTTCTGAGTTGTGTCTCTCAGCTCCAGTCTCTGGCTCATTTCCAACACATTCCTGTTTTTATAGATTACTCCTGTGTTCTTTTTTTCTGTCTGTCAAGCATTTTCCTTTGGGACATTGAAAAAGGTCTCACTAGCCTAGTGTCTCTATGAGCTTTAACAGAAAATTAAAGAGCAGAGTCCCCTTCTGTTTGATAGTTGATAGCTCAGTTTTTGTTGGACAAACTTTTGTATTTCCTGCTTAGCATAATCTGCTTAAAAAAAAAGACTTTGACCCACCATGAAAAAATATTCAGAAGACAGCTGGATACAGCAGCTTGAATCTCATGCCTACCTCTCGATATTCCCTGATTGCTGGACTAAATTTACTCCTTTTCTGCCTGGTGTACAGTGAATAATTATTTTCCACAAACTGTGTACTGTATCCAATCTTTAGTACTTTGACCTTTTGCCACAGTTGCCAGAATCACTGATAAGATTACATCTTTACTGTTAGAGTTCCTAGCTACTTTCTCATGGCCTGCTTTGGAGCATGTACATGATGTGCCCTTTCAATTAGCATCACCTTCTGTGGAATACCAGTCTAATTGCTTATTTGTTCTTTCATAAAATTAAAACAGTCTGTTCTTCCAGTTTTTCTGGTATAGCAGAAAGTCTCATTTTTCACTACGTGCTTTGTCCTCTATTTCTGTCATTTTTTTGAAACATCTCATCTTGAGCAGTTTCATACTCAGCCAGCCTTTTCTTCATTTCGACCTGATTTTTGCAGGTCTGTCAGCTCATTTGAATATCTGTTCAAAATTGTTTCCTTTTTTCCAGTGTTTTGTTATTCGAGTTGGTGTGCTCCTTTAGTGTTTTGTTTAATCAGCTCTGAGTGCATTTGACTTGTTTTTTTCCTCTGAATTACTGGAGGTCATGTTTTACACCAAAGCTGGAGCTTGAACTGCTTTGTGCTGAACAGCTACGGGATCTTTCCCAGCTAGTGTCTTATCGTAACATTTTGTGGTTTTCTTTCAGGTTCTCTAGATTGTACTTTGCTGGCATCCAGGTAGTGCACTTACTGGACAGTAACTGAAATTTACCCAAAAAGACAAATTCACTGTCTCTTTTTTTTTTTCTGAATTTCTGTCATCACACTGAAAGAGCTGAAATCAAGTTGTTACTTAGAGTACAGCTGTTTTGGAAGTCAGCCTGATTCTGGAATTTAATTTATTGGTAAACCACTGACGTCTAATTCAGGTGTAATACAGGCATCATTATACTACTATCTCTTGCTCATCTGCCTTGCTTGTATGGATTGGCATCTCTTCAGACAGCATCTTCTGGAGAATTGTATTTTTTTTCCCCTGGTGTCCATAACCAAGTTACCCTTGAAAATATTTCCCATAGCATCTCTTACAGAATATGGCTTTCTTATTCCTTGGTGTACTAGCTAAATTACTCCTAATGAGTATGAGTTCCATCTCGCGAAAAATAGTAGTCCATGCCTAGTGGAATTAACTCTGTCACCACAACCAACGACAACAAAATAGAGGACCTGCAGCTTTTTTCCCTTTTTTTGGGAGGGGGGTGTTTCTGTAAGTGAGATTTTTAAGGTTGATTTCTTGGTTTTCTACCTTTCTTAAAACATTGCAAGCTGGTAGTGTCAGTCAGAGCTAGGAGAGGCAATACTAAAAGTTTTCTTCTGTTTGTAGATATAGGTCTTGTTAACGATTTTCATAGTTGGAGAAAATGGGATTTGATATTTCTGGAGTAGTTCTGTGGCTCTGTCACATTTTGTGGGGAGGTGGATGAGTTTGGAAATGTACTGTTAAGGTAAATACGTCATACAAATGTGCTTTATCACTGGGCTCACAGGGAGTACTTGATAAGAAAATGGGACAGTCGCATAAGAAGTGGTTTTTGGATGGCTGCTTATGTACCTCTAGGTTTTGTGGAGTTAAGGAACATTACAGGATGTGTCTCGGACAACCAGCCTTGTCTTCTGGAATTTTTTTTTTTAATGGACAAGAATGAACTGACAAGTGTGGGCATTCCATTGTTTTCAAAGGGATATCCTAATGCCTGGTATGATGCATTTGGTTTGACACGTAGCAAAGAGGCTTATATGAATTGAAAGTTCTTAGAACTCTGCATGATATACAGCTCATTAATCCACATGTATTTATTTTTTCCTTACCCCTCTCCTACATCACTGGGACATGCAGTTGGTCCATTCATTCCATTGGGAGTGAGAGCCAGGCATCCCCTGGGTTATTTGTGAGTCTCTACTCAGGGAGTGTAATTAGGCCTTCCATTCCACCCTGGCGAGAATTTAGTGGTAGAGATTGGGTCAGTTTCAGGTCCCGAGGAATAGCCTACCTATCTTTCCCACAGGTGGCTTGCAGACTCGCAGCCAGTGCCTGGTTAGGTGGAGGAGGTGTGCCTGCTCCCGTACATACTTCCTCTGTTCTTGCTTTGGTGAAGAAGAGCTTTACCTAACAGCATGTGCCAACTTGGGCAAAGCAGGTGATGCATCTATTCAGTGCTAGGTACTGCCAGGTTTAACTACTCCTAGGATGAACAAGCTGGTGTTAGCTGTTTAAGCTTGTTCTTTAGCTGATCTCTCCAGCACCCATGCCGCTAATTGAACACAAGTTGTCTGGGTTGCATTCAGGTCCTTATTTCTGTATATCACAAGGCTGGACTTTAATCCTTCTGTCTCTGTAATGCACCCTTATGTACATGCCTCTCCATTTTGAAATTGGAGCTGCATCACTGTTTTTTTTTTCAAATTTATTTTCTTGTAGTTTGGCATTTTAATTTATATAAAGAAGCCTGTCAGTTTATTTGAAATGGTGCCTATGCAGGAAAAATGGGAAAGTGCCCATTTTGAAGGTTCTAAAACTGGTATTTAACAATAATATTCCAAACAGGTGATTGTTCTTAGTAAACTTGATTACTAGTTGTTTCTGGAAAAATGGGTTCTATTCCGACACCAGTTCGATTGTTGACACACTAGTGCAGCATATGGGTGGTGCTGCACTTCTGAGTATGTTATCCTTCAGATGTGACATTGAACTGAGGGCCTATCTGCATGAGTTGGTGGTAGCACAGGTGGATGTAAAAGATCCCACAGCATCTATCGAAAAGAGTAGGGGAAGTTACTTAATGCCATGGCCAAATTTCCAGTGATAGTATGAATAGCACCTTAAGTCTCCCATGAAAAGAGGCTACTTGCCTAGTGGGACTAACCCAGTCAGTAAACAACAAATACATACATACATATGTAAAACTTTATTCATTTATTTTTTATGTTTAACCGTGTAATTGCAGTCCACTTATATGTCATGTACAAGTGTTCTAGCTAAGAAAAATTGATGCTCATCTTTTAATGGTGTACATCTGACTAATATGGTTTGCTTGTTTTTTTCAGGCTGTGCTTTGATTTTTAAAAGAAATCACACTGTATTGTTATGCTACATATTTAATTATTTTTCCCAAGGTCTCGGTCCTCTCAGCAATGGAACTTATCTGGAATCTCTGTGAAGTCCTGTTTATTGAAAGTGCCACAGGTGAGAGTAATCTTCCATTAATAACATTCAACTCACAAAATGGTGCGTACATAAGTCTACAAATGTAATTTTACTTTCTGTCAGCACAAGTGGAAAAGACTCTTTAGTTTTAAGAAGCTGTTTGGTATATTTAGGGCTGTAACCCTTCTCATGGCAGAAATATGATCTGGCAGGAGTCTTAAGAGCCAGGATTATTTCTTTATAGAGTTCACAAAACACAACCAGATGCTAGGCAGCTCCAGTATCAGATTTTCTCTTTACAGTGCTAGTTCTTGGAAGTTTACAGCTTTGGGAGGTATCCTACATGAACTCAGGCAGAAACTTGCAGCACCATTGGGCACCCTATTCAACCATATCTTGAGTACCGGCTTTGTCCTAGCCAAGTGGAGGACAGCCACTGTCATTCCTCGAGTGTCCCCGATCCAGAAAATTGTAGACCCATCAGCCTAACTAGCTTGATCTGGAAGGCCATGGAATGGATTATCATGTACCTCATTAACAAGGACATTGGAAACCTCCAAAAACAGTAGATCCCACACAGTTTAGTTTTGTCAAGGGGAGGTATTGCCTGTTAAATTTAGTTGACTTCTTTGAGACAATCACCAAAGCCATGGACGAGGGGAAGACTGTGCACACCACCTACCTTGACCTGGCCAAACCCTTCAATACTATTCCTCACTAAGGTATAATAGATAAATTCTCTTAACTAGGCATCAGTCCGTATGTTACCAGATGAATAGCAAACTGGCTCACTGATAAAACCCACCTAGTCAAAGTAGAGGAAGCCACCTCATGCAGTAGACCTGTAACGAGCGGTGTACCCTAGGGATCGGTTTTGGTGCCCCTGTTGTTTGGGGTATACTTTATTGAGGTTCAGGCCAAAACCAGTGGCCAATGGCTGACCAAGTTTGCAGATGACTGGAAGCTGGGTGCTGTCATCAATTCCCCCTAGTGATGTGGACTTCCTCCAAGAGGGTCTCACCCAAACAAATTACTGGTGCCAGAAACGTGACCTCAAACTGAATGCCAAAAAATGCATCGTCATCCCCTTTGGGGAGAGTGACGTCCCAATAAATTATCACATTAATAACAAGGTCCTAAGCACGCAATCAGTCGTGAGGGACTTGGGCACCCAGGTTGATAAACTAACTTTTGATCACCACATTGGCTCTGTTGTATGGAAGTCTTTTTACATGGCCCACCTTATTAGTAAGGGTATTTTATCCAGAGACAAGGAGGTCATAACGTTGCTGTATTCTTCAGGACCCATTATTGAGTACAGTGCCCCTTTCTGCGTGTACCTCACAAAAATACATGCAGCAGCTGGAGACCACAGAGGTTCCTCACCAGGAGAATCCAGGGCTTCAAACATCTACCCTACACAGATATGCTAAAAGCCCTGTCCCTCTACTCAGTCTCATACAGACTCCTCAAAGGTGACCTCTGTCTGGCATACAAAGCACTCTCATTGATGGGATGGCTGCATATCCGCAAGTCAAGCTCCACTCAAGTGACCTGCACAAGCAACCTCAGCCTGGTCTGTGACATCAATAGGACTTGTTGGCAGGACAGATTTGTGTCTCAGAGACTCTTTCTTCTGTGGAAAAGACTCCCTCTCCACATCAAGCAGAGTACCTTCTTAACCCTTTTTAAGCGCAGCTTGAATAACTGGATGGAGAACAGGAAATACATTCCTGGGATTCCACCTCTGTCCCTTCTGGACAGGGGCATCAGGTGCTGACTTGTCAGATCATGGGCTAAATTCTTGGTTAGACTTGTAAGGGCAAAACAAGTCAATGGACCCAGCACTAAGGTAAACTGTTCTTGGAGTACCAAACGAAAACAGCTGTAAAAAACTCCCAGGTTATGGACAAGTTGAGCATCAAAAAATCCACAGGTTTATTAAAAGACCACAAAGCTTTCGGGAATTGCCCTTCTTCAGTGTGTACATGTATAAACTGAAGAAGGGTAATTCCCAAATGCTTTGTGGTCTTTTAATAAGCCTGTGGATTTTTTGACGCTGAGTGTGTCCGTAACTTGGAGTTTTTTTTTTTTTGTTTTGTTTTTACATAGGCTTATAAGGGCCTCAGAACCAGTGGCCTAGTAACTTCCTATGAAGACTCCTTTGGGAGCACTCGTATAGCAATTTTGGGCACGCGTGTAGCCCACCATGTCCCATTGATTAGCTCCTGTTTAGCAGCTTTCAGTGCAGTCACAGGTGATGATGTAGCATCCTCATCTTTTCGCCAAACACTGCACATTTCACAGTACCACAGGTGATGCTGCACTACCAGGTGTGATATAATCCTTGATATTTGTAGCCGTGCTGCCAAGCGATTAGACTAGCAGTTCATTATTGTCAGTGTTTTGCCTTTATTCCTTGGAGGATAAAGAAAAACATCTGATGTTGCCCATTTTATTATGTATCACTACTTGGTCTATGGATCCGACCTCGGATCTGAGTTGGCCACTCCTTAGATTTACGATCTGAACCTCAAGCTCCTCCCTCTCCCATAATACCCCATTCCTTCTCTAACCCCTCAGATCTTGTTTGCCGCCTTCCAGCACAGACATGATTTTGTCGCCTCAGCTTAAAGATAAGTGATTTTTCCTACTTTTAGCCTGCATTGAGTTCTGTCCCTTTCTTTCTTCACTTCTTTAGAGATAGTTGTGTGTGTGTGTGTGTGTGTGTGTGTGTGTGTGTGTGTGTGTGTGTGTGTGTGTGTGTGTGTGTATCTTTGATAGGTTAGCTTTTTGTACCTCCCCTCTCTTTTTAGTTAGCTTGTGTCAGAGCTACTCTCTCACGTTAGGGTTGTTTCCCTCCCTCCACATTTTTCTCTAACAGTTCACCCTTCCTCTTCTTTCTCTCTCCTCTTTCCAGACAAAAAAAAAAAAAAAACTTTCCCAGTATTTTTGCTTTACCTTTTCTGTTTAAGTTAGTGCTAGTGTGTGGGTACACTAACCTTTCAGTATGTCTGACAAACCCACGGGTTTCAAAAGGTGTGCCTTTTGTGGGCATAAGATTCACCAGTTAGTTGCCCACAACAGGTGCGTGTACTGTCTTGGGCCAGGGCACTTGACTGTCCAGTGCGACAGCTGTGTGGCCTTCAGTTTCCTAGCCCTTGCTGATTGGCGCAATTAGTTGATTTTGAGAGTTCTCTTGCTGACCTCTGGAGCTCAAACTCCCATTTATAAGAAGTGTGCCCCCTCAGCTGCCCCGGGGTCCACGTTGTTTTTTCCAGTGAAGCGCAAAAAGTTGTTGGATTGTTCTGTTGGTGCTTACCTGTTCTTACATCTCTTCAGATCCAAGAAGCTCTTCAGATCCAGAGTTGGTGCCGGACGAGACACTTTCTCTGTCTGATCCTCAGCCTTCTGGTCCGAGTAGCCTTTCTGATCCTACCGAAGTGGTATGGATCCAAAGCTTCCTGTCTTCGAACTAAACTTCTTTGGGTCAGAAGCACCCAGAATGGAGATCCCGGAGTCATACTCCTTCCCCAGCCCCACCTGTCTGGACCAGTCTGTCCCTGGTCAGGTCCACCCATTCTTCGACCTCCTCGAGATCCTCTCGGCTGTCACACTCAGACATGGACAGGATGATGCAGAATTTCCTCAAAGCCCAGATTCAGCTATGCATCTTGCTATCTCCGACCTATGCAGGATCTGTGAGGGCTCCAACTCCAATACCTCATCATCCCCTTCCAATCCAACCTTTGGTTTCGCAACTCCAGGACCTGGTTTTCCCGAGTTGGCCATTATCGGAGTGTGGAATCTGCCTTTCTTTGACTACGGGTGTCCCAGACTAGCTAAGCTCTGATGCCTTTGGAGCTGAGCGAGTTCCATACCCTAGACATTGGCACCTACTCCTTGGGGTTGGTTTCGGCTCTGACCTTTTCTAAGTCATCCCTGCCCTGGTGGCATCAGCCCTTGACATTTCTGGCCCAGTACCTTCTGGAGGTGTCTGATCCAGGATGGCTTTGTCGTTCTCCCATTTGTTAGCTCTGGCTCCTAGGGTGGGGAAGCAGGTTTCCCTGGCTTCTGCTTTCCAGGTGGCAGAGTGGGCTTTCTCCAAACAGCAAGATGCTGCCCCTCCTCCTCCAGGTTCCACACAATCTTCTACTTCTGATCAGAGCTTTACTCCCATCCATCCCTTCAATAGTCAGCTCCTCCAGGAGAGCCTCCAGACGTACCCTAAACAAGAGGACCCCTGTCTTCCGAGTCCTCTCCCAAGTATCCCGCGGGGGAAGTTCATCAGAAGAGATGGTGAAAGAGGAATCACCTAGACTCCCCTCTGGAGTCGTCGATGGAGGACACTGGCTTGATGAAGGGGAAGGATCCCCCTGATCTCCACCCAATAACATCTTCTTCGGGGATATTTTGAATATACTTAAACAGTAGGGTGGCTGGTCATCCCAACCCCCTTCGTCCGAGGAGTCTGTCGGGACAGGCCCGTCTACATCCTGGGTTACAAGCTCATTGACCTGATCACCCGTTGGATGGAGCCAGACACCATGGAGCCCATTCCTAAATGTGCAGATAAATACCTTAGTCCCCCAGTGACGGTCTGTTCTGGAGTAGGGGTGTCCCAGTTGATGCCATTGTGATGTCGGCAGCCACTAAGAAAGAGCTAGCTGAACAGCGCTACTCTGTTCATCCCCCAAATAAAGAGTCTCTGGCTTTGGACAGACATGGGAAACGTGTATGCCTCAGCCACCTTGACGCTGAGAGCATTAAATTACTTGGCACACTTCATGTGCCTCCAAGAAGACCCTAATCAAGGAAAATCACAAACTCTCTGACGCAGTCTTTGTCAGAGGAGGACCTCATGAAGGTATCTCCCTAGCTGACCACTATGTCTTTCATTGCTAATTCCTCAATGAGGCTAATTTTCCATGCTGTGGAAGGAGCCTGTTGGGCAGCTGGTTCAGGCATAGCCTTTAGCAGACATCCCTGGATGGGGCTTTGCAGGTTTGCGGACCCTTTCAAGGCATCATTCATTAATGCCCCGTTTGGCAGTTCCTCCTTGTTTGTACCATCAGTTAAAGAAACTCTTACCCACAGCGAGCAGGAAGGCTCCTTATCTGCTGCAGGAGTCAAGTTTTTTTCCCCCAACGGACCTTCTGCAGGAACCAACGGAGTGGGAAGAAGATATGGTTTCATAAGTCTCAGTGGTCTTTTCCAGATTCACAGGATGAATCCTCTTCTAGAAGCAGAGAGAGAGAGGATTTAATGGTTGACACTGTCCAAAAGGGAGAGGGGGTCCATAAAACCTGGACATTGGAGAACCCTTCTCCGACATTCCCTAGCAGCGCTCCTGAAGTGCTGCCCAACTGTCCTGCTCTGGAGGAAGTCGGGGGAAGACTATCGTTACACCCTGACACCTGGGCAAACATAATAAACGACATCTGGGTGTTAAATATAATTTCCAGAGATTACTATATTCCCTTTTCCCTTCCTCCTTCCAGCTCCAGGAAATATCTCCCTGATGTGCCACACAGTCAGAGGAAGAATGCCTTTCTAGAGGTTCAAAAAGTGCTAGAAAAAGAGTCGTCCAGGAGGTCCCAATTGAATATCAGGGATGCAGAACTCAGTCACGCTCCTTTTTGTTGCCAAAGAAAATAGGGGACCTTTGACCAATCTTAGACTTGAGCAGTCTCAGTTTGTTTCTAAAGAAGTCGAAGTTTTGCATGGTTATGGTACAGGCCATTCTGCCACTTCTGCTCAAGGGAGATTGGATGTGCTCTGTATATCTCCAGGACGTGTACTATCTTATTAAAATAGAAAGGCACTCAAGGATACATTTGTGTTCCAGCTGGGAGCTAGTCATTACCAATTCAGAGCACTGCCCTTTGGTCTCACCACCACCCCCCAGGTGTTCATCAGATGTATGGCAGTGGTTACAGCCCACCTCCCTCTGCAAGGATTCCAGGTGTTTCCATACCTAAACATTTGGCTCCTGACGGCACCTACAAGGCATCAACTGCTTCAAGCCATTCAGGTTATGCTGTAACTCTTCCATTGCCTGATAATCACAGTGAATATGGAAAAGTGAAAGATGTCTCTCGTGCAGGACATAGAGTTTATAGGGATGCAGTTGAACACAACTGCACAGAGGGCTGCCCTACCTTCACAGAGAATAAGATCATTGAGACAGCAGATGCAGCTTTTGCTAGGTATCCACCACCGCCAGCTCGCCTGGTCCTCATGGCCTTAGGGTTCATGTCAGCTGCCATTCTTCTGGTACCTCTTAGCAAGATTCTTCATGTGAGTTCTCCAGTGGACCCTAGCAGTCCAGTAGTCTATTCTGTATCATCCATTGTCAACCCCATCAGGCTAACTCCGATTTGTAGGTGTCATCTGCAATGGTGGATGCTTATAGACGACCTCCATCTCAGTAGACCCTTGACTTCTCCTCCACCTATAGCCACAGTGACCACAGATGCTTCCCTTTTGGAGTGGGGGGTATTTTCAGGGAAGAATGGTCCAAGGCTCATGGTCCACGACAGAGACCAAATTGCACATAAATGACATGGAGATGAGAGCGGTTCTTCTGACGTTGCAAGCCTTTTAGCTCTGCCTCCCTCTGGAAATGATGGTTGGTACATCAACATGCAGGGGAGAACCCGATCATACCCGTTGTGCAGGGCGGCTATAAGGGTTTGGAAATGGGCGATCTCTTTAAACCGCTTTCTCATTGCAATGCACATTCCAGGGGAGTCCATCATTCTGGCAGACAGACTGAGCAGATCGATCTTAAGCCCACACGAGTGGTGCCTGAACCAATTAGTAGCAAATCAAATATTCAGCCATTGGGGCCAACCTTGCTGTGATCTCTTTCCCTCTCCCCTGAACAACAAGTGTAGCAAGTATTTTGCTCTGCCCCCCCCCCCCCTCGGAGGAGTCACCCAGGGACACTCTAGTCCACAATTGGCCCACGGGTCTCCTGTATGCTTAGCCTTTGATTCTTTTATTTCTCAAAGTCTTACAGAAAGCCAGCAGGTTGAAGACCACTCTAGTCTTCATTGCTGCCTTCTGGCTTTGTCAGGTATGGTTCCCCTTCCTGCGGTCTCACAGCAAGTATCCCCCATGAATATGGGATCTAATTTCCCACCTATCGGACTGCCATATTCCCAGTCTCCGATCCCTGAGACTAACCACTTTGTTTATCCACTTCCATTGATTCTGCGAAAGTCCAAGCTGGCCTCCCTGGTTCAAGAGATTATACTTGCTTCTCAGGAGTCTTCCACCAAGAAAGTATATAGTAGTAAATTGAAGAGATTTTCCATTTGGCAATTGGCAATAAATACTGATCCTTTTTCTACCTCTATTTAGGATATTCTTAGGTTTTTCAGTTCACTATTTCAGCATTGAGCAAGTTTTTCCACTATAAAGTTACAACTAGCAGCTATTATGAATTTTCATGTAGGGGAAAGGTAGCAAACTTTTGTCTTCCCTGTCCACTTCAAGATTATGCAGGGCTTTCATGAGTAGAGTCTTTCATCTCAGACCTCCAGTAAAAGATATGTCGCTTCCTTGTGATCTCACTCTTGTGCTTCAAGGCCTTACTCAGAGATCCTTTGAACCTGCTAGCTGATGTGACTTAAAATACGTGGCTTGGAAGAGTGCTTTTTTAGTGAACATTACTTCAGCAAGAAGAGTATAGGAATTACAAGCTCTGTCTTCCCAGCCACCTTACATTACTTTCTTCCAGGATAGAGTCTCCCTCAGAATGAATCCTTCATACTGAAGGTTGCCGCAGAGACAGATATTAACCAGACCATTCACCTGTCTGTGTTCTTCCTGAATTATTCCAGTAAGGGCAAATATATGCTGCATTCACTGGATGTGCATGGACAGTCTATCTACACAGAACTAAACCACACGGGATATCAAGACAATTGTTTATCTCTTTCTCTCCAAATAGATTAGGTCAGGCCATATTCAAAATTACCTTAGCAAAGTGGATTACTGATTGTATTTCTGCGATCTAGCCCACCCTGGCATACAACTTCCCCATCCTGTTGGAACTCATTCTACCAGGTCCATGTCTACCTGTTCTTCTTTCTCCGCAAAAACTCCTGTTGACAAAATTTGTGCAGTAGCAATCTGGTCCAAATCTCACACGTTTGTATCTCACTATAAGTTGGAGATTATTTATAGAAACAGAGCATCTGTTGGCTCTGCAGTGCTCAGGCATATCCTTCCTTGAGGGCCAGCCAGGGTTTACGTAGCTGGGGACTCTGACCCAGTAGTGATGCATAGTGAAATAGACAGGATCAGATTAGAAATTATGTACTTACCATAACTTGGCTTCTTTGTTGTCCAGTTTCATTATGCATCACATCCCACCTGCCTTTCCCCAACCTAAATCAGTGGGAACCCATAGGTTCCTAGTTTGAGCTTCATTGTGGTCGCTTTCTTTTGTTTTTTTCTAGTAGCATAAATCTAAATCACCTTTGAGAGGGCAGCAAACTTTATCTGAGGGTTTAGAAAAGCTGTGGTGCATTGAGGCTTGGTTCATAAGTCTGGAGGAATAGCCGAGTCGGATCCGAGGTCTGATCCGTAGACCCAGTAGTGATACATAATAAAACTGGACAACACAGATGCCAAGTTATGGTAAGTATATAACTTCTGTTTCTGCAGATGCAGTGTCCTTTTTTGTGCAGCTTACTCTATAGTTATGATCTGTTTTTGAACGCATCATTGCTGTGGCATTCAGTAGACAGTCCAGTTTTAGGAGTATTTCAGCACTAGTTCTGCATGCTTTTATGACTGGTGCATATTAGTCTTTTCCATCTTCCCTTACATCTCCAGATGAGAGTTAATGTACTTGCACTTCAGTTATCGGAGTTCAGAACAGTTTTATATGGTAGTAGAGTGCCATGTGTTTGTTGGTGTGAGCCCTTTTCCAAACTGGAACATATTGGACTGGGTGTTGCTGTTTTTCTTTTCAGCAGTCTACATTGGGAGGTGATGGAGTCAGATTTAAACCTGGACCTAAGATTGTGTCTTCATAGTGCTGAATTGTATTCTGAATAGGTTTAATATCCTTCAAGAGTATGCCAGGTTTAGGTATGTTGATTCCCAACTCAGGAAAAGTGGATGCCTCTCTTGGTGCAAAAACAGTCACTTAGTTAAGTGGTAGAGACATTGCTGGCCATTTTGCACTCACTGTAGCAGCTAATGATTGTAGTGGTGTTTATTGTGTTTTGAGTTGGTGGGCAAGATGGGTACTGCAGAGAAACCTTGTCTTCTCTTGTGTCTTGCAGTAGATATTGGCAAGGACATGAACCTCATTGAACTACTTACATTTTTATATTTGTGTAGGCTTAACTCATAGTAGATATTAGGTAGGGTTTTTGTTGAAATTTACTAGGCAAAATTTCCCTTTAGGAGATATCCCTGCCAAAGTTAGTTACAGCAATTAACTTTTACTGTAAGGAACTGCATGGATGTCACTGTAAGGACTGTAACCTCCTAAAATCTCGCTGTCAAAAGCACACACCTTCTTTGCTGATGTTTAGTAAGTAATAGAAACTTCAGTCCTAATCTTTTTAAGTGCACTGAAGCTGGGACCTCAGCAGTAATATGTATATGTTTGTATTCATAGCGGGATCTCTGTTGCACCATCTCCTTGACTGGGTGCGTTTACATGTTTGTGAAGTGGACACCAAGGCTTCTGCTGTACTCAACAGTGAAAGCCCTACAGAGCATCAGGACTATTGGCATGTGGTGAGTATGACATTTGTTATGGCTGTGGTTGTTTATAAATAAGAAAAATTCCACTCAGGAATTTACATCATAATGCGATCTTCAGTGCACTACTAAGGTCTCAGTATCATTCTAAGTATTTTGCTGTATGTTATGTCCCAGAAACTGCCTGGTGACAAACTGATGTGATTTTGGTTTGCAGTCTCTCCATCTGCAGTTATGAAGCACATGGCCTTGTAGTCTAACACAGCTTAGACACATTAATGTTGGCTGTCTGTTTTAATTTTTAATGACAGTGCTGTCGGTTATTGACCAGACAGCCTTTGAAAATGGTGTTTTTACTGAATTGCTCAGATATATGCTAACTCTGCAGACAAAGAAGGCAATTTTTTTAAAGGTGGAGTGCTGGCATATTCATGTGTCAACATATGCACTGTCTTTATTACATACTGCACAGTTATTTTATATTTGACGCTTCGTAGATCTTGCCATGTTCCTTTTCAAACAACTTATAATAATCCAGACTGCTTTTTATTTTCTGCTATGAAATGGGTAAAAGCGATAATAATCAAAAATTAGTTTACTAGCCAATTTATGTAGTATTGTAGTATAAATGCTTACACTAATAATTTTATTTATTTACTTTATTTATTTGTCTTTATCAGGAAGGTCCGACTAGGTAATACCCAATGTTAAGTTGTCAATCTCCCCTTCATTCTTGCTGGTTGGGATCGGAGCCGATCCTCGGTTCCGACTCGGCCATCTTCAATAGCTCGAGAGCTGTTTACTGGCTCCAGGCTACCCCTTATCCCATGATGCCTAGCGCTAGCTACCCAGATCTCGTTTGCCGGTTCAGTTGCGAGGTTTGTGGTACTAGCTCAGGCTCATATATTTTTCTTCTACTACCTTTTCAGTCAGATTAGGGATTTTTTTCTGTCCTTATTGTATTTGTCTAGTAGTCACTAACTAGTTGTAATAGTTTAGTGTTTTTTTGTGGGCTTTTCAGAACTCGTGTTAGTTAGAGAGTTCTTCCCCTCCCCCCACCTCCCCCTCTTCCATATCCGATAGCTTACTCTGTAGAATTAGAATTTTCTTCCTTTTCCTTGTTTTAGGTAGCTGTTTTAGTTTGAGGCTTCCTAATTCCTAAAAAAAAATAAAAATAAGATATATCCTTATCCTGTAGTATATTGTCTTATTTGTGGTTTGTGTGGTAGTGTTTACTGTTAGTTTAGTGGTATTCCTTATTGTGCATTATGTCTAAGGAATCCAAAGTGTCGGGATTCAAGAAGTGTGACTCATGCTGTCAGAAGATGTCTCTGACAGATGGGTACACTTCTTGCTAATATTGTCTAGGCGCTGTACACCTGCAGGACTCTTGCTCTATCTGCCATGCATTTAGCCCAAGAGTTCTGCAGGAGCGCAAGAATAAACTTATTTTGAGAGGGCTGCTTAAGCCTCAGGACTCACCGGCCAAGACTTTGCCAATGAAGTCTCCTAAACCGGCCAAATCGTCGGCTCCCAGCTCGGAGCCGTCATCGGCCCAAGGCTTACCTTCCACTTCGGTTCCGGACGAACTGAGGAGACTGCTTCCTCGTCGGCTCCAGTAGTCCCCTCAGAAAAGACCGAGATCCCCTTCATTAGAGTCCATTCATTCAGCTCCTCTGTCTCCCCTCCTGCAAAGTGACCGTAATCATAGATCTTCACACACCTCTCGGTCCTCCAGGCTCTTAGACCATGATGTGGCGAGAGTGGTCAGCAAGTTATTGAAGTCGCAGGCACTGACCAAAATGTTGTCCAGCCTCCCCCCCCCCAACAGATGTCAGCTCCGTCTGTTTCTATCGATGTTCCTCCTCCGACTCCATCGAGCTCAGAGCCGGAGTTTCTTGGGGTTCGAGTCGTGGAACGGTCGGCTCCGATAACGATCTCTCCTTCGGATCTGTCATCTGCTCCGATCCCATTGATGGTGCCTTCCGTCGAGGGATCTGGGCGCCGAGACTCCCTCGTCGGCTCCGAGGGGGCAAGTGGCATCGGATCCTTCTCCGACCCCACTCTCCCTCTCGGAGCGTCTGCGCAGGTGAGCTCGGTTACTACATCAGCCTCGGAGCCGTCTCCCTCGGTGCGGAGGAGGATTCCGGTCTCCTCTGAGCCGGAGCCTTCTCTTCATCGTGGCAGGGAGACCTTCAAAGTCATGAGGAGTGTGCTGGCCTCTCAGCCAGCTCCACCTTCGACCCCACTGGCTGCATCACCCGTAGTGCCTGCGTCGACCTCTACTCCTCCTCCAGACCCCAAGCGTGGGGAACCAGTGCTTCAGGGCACCCCATTGGGTGTTTCCTCTTCCTCCGAGGCCTCCCCTGATCATTCAGAGGAGCCCCCTCGGAAGAAGTGCAAGAGGAAGCGCATTGACTCCCCCGAGTCTGTCACTTTGGATACGGATTTGGATGAGTCGGAAGGGTCCCCGAGATCCACCTCTGAAGAAGTTTCCTTTTTGGACATCCTAGAAATACTTAAGCAGAGGGGGAACTGGAATACCCTAGTTCCTACCGAGGACGAATCTGTATTCCTGGATGCGTTCCTTTCCCGACCTTCCACCTCCTGGGTTTCTCCGCCCTTTGATCCACTAATGTCTGTGGTGGCTCGAAGGGCTTGGTCAGCGATGGATACAGTGGAACCAACCCCGAGGAGACCGGACAAGTTTATTACTGCACCCCCTGACAAGCAATTCCTTACTAAGGGTGTTCCTGTGGATGCCATGGTGGTAGCAGCAGCCACTAAAAAGGAGTTAGCAGAAGCTTCTTCTGTCCATCCTCCTAACAAGGAGTCTAGGACCATGGACAGATATGTGAAGCAAATGTTTGCTTCAACGACATTTTCCATGAGGTTACTGAATTACCTATGCCATTTTACCAGGCTTCAGAGGGATCTCCTGAAAGAGCTTGGAGATACCCTGCAGGATCCTTCAGCTGAAGGGGCCCAGGCTAAAGTGGCCTCTCAGCTGGTGACCCTTAACTCAGTAGTCAACTCCTCCATGAGGCTCATTTCCTATGCAGCTGATGAGGCGAGTAGAGCCACAGGCACAGGCGTGGCACTTCGGAGACATGCATGGATGCGACTGTGTAATTTTGCGGAACCCTTCAGAGCGTCATTCATCAACACTCCCTTTAATGGTTCCTTTCTTTTTGAACCACAGGTGGAAGACACTCTTACTAGGTGTGAACAGGAAGGCAAGACTCTCTCTGTCGTGGGAGTCCGTTTTTCCACTCCCTCTAGACCATACCCCAAAGGTCAGAGGAGTGGAAAGATGTAGTTTCGGAAATCTCAGGGATCTTCGCCTGACACACACAGTGATTTTTCCTCCAGGGGCAGAGGAGGAAATAATAACAGACGCCACCCTCATGGCAGAGGGGGTCCGCAGAACCAGGGCAGTAGAGAATCCTTCTCTGACGAGCCCTTCCAACATCCCTGAGGGGTTGCCCGGCTGTCCGTCTCTGAAGGCAGTTGGGGAAAGACTTTCATTGTACCCAAAAGCCTGGCTAAGCATAACGCAAGACAAATGTGTACGTTCAGTAATATCCAGAGGTTACAGAATTCCTTTCGTTCAGCCCCCTTTACCGTCATGCAAGTCCCTCCCAGATGTTCCACCCAATCTGAGGGACCAAGCAGTTGTAGAAGTTTCAAAACTGCTAGAAAAAGAGTCTCATCCAGGAAGTCCCGGCAGTCCAACACGGATCCGGAACTTACTCAAGGTTCTTTTTGGTACCAAAAAAGACAGGGAACTGGAGACCTATTTTGGATCTCAGCAGACTGTACAAGTCTGTTCAAAGAACAAAGTTTCGGATGGTCACACTACAGTCCATTTTACCCTATCTGGGTCAGGACAATTGGATGTGCTCTATAGATCTCCAGGATGCGTATTATCACATCAAAATGGACAGACGCTCCAGGATGTTCCTTCACTTCCGGCTGGGAGCTAGTCATTACCAGTTCAGAGCTCTGCCTTTGGTCTCACCACAGCCCCCAGGGTGTTTGCCAAATGTATGGCAATGTCACGGCTCACCTGAGACGTCAAGGATTCCAGGTGTTTCCCTATCTAGACGACTGCCTCCTTACTGCTACTACCAGGCATCAACTCCTTCAAGCCAGGGACTATACAATCTCAATTTGCTCCCAGCTAGACATTACCATAAATTTCGAAAAATCTGCCTTGTTGCCCTTTCAATCTATTACTTATATAGGAGCAGACTTAGATACAAGGAGCATGTCCGCAAAGCTACCCTTGGACAGGGTGTCCACTATTCGCCAGCAGGTTCATGTCCTCATGCAATGCAAAAGAGTGCAAGTCAGGTACATCCTTCAGACTCTAGGTTCTATGGTGGCGGCAATTCCTCTGAAACCCCTGGCCCGCTTCCACATGAGAATCCTGCAGTGGCTTCTGTTCATGCAGTGGTCCTTTCAACAGCTCCCCATGTCTCACATGATCATCATCACAGAAGCATGCAAAAGACACCTTTCCTGGTGGATGGTCTCCCCACTAGTGATTCAGGGCAGACCCTTCATTCAGCCTCCTCCGGTTGCTACAGTGACCACGGATGCCTCCCTGATAGGGTGGGGGGGCATTATCAGGGAAGGACAGTCCAGGGCACTTGGCAGGCTCACGAGTACCATCTGCATATAAATGTCCTAGAGATGAGAGCCGTGCTCCTAGCATTGCAAGCTCTTCAGGACTCTCTTCCTTCGGGGACCATTGCAATTCAAACCGACAACATGTCAGTGGTGTGGTACATCAACAAGCAGGGGGGAACCAGGTCCTACCCCCTATGTCGAGAAGCCCTCAGACTCTGGCAGTGGGCAATTTCCTCCCAACGATTTCTGATTGCAACGCACATCCCTGGGACGTCCAACATCATAGCGGACAGGCTCAGCAGAGCTATTCTCATGCCTCACGAGTGGTCTCTGAATCAGGTAGTTGCGGATCTTCCGCAAATGGGGTCAGCCTTACTGCGACCTTTTTGCCACCCCCTTCAACAGCAAATGTAGCAGCTACTTCTGCCTTCTTCTGCTTCCTGGTCACCCTCCCAGAGACGCTTTAGTCCACGATTGGCCTCAGGGACTTCTTTATGCCTTCCCTCCGTTTCCCCTGATATCGAAACTCATTCAGAAAGCTATGTCGTTGGGTTGCAAAATGATCTTCATTGCCCCTTACTGGCCTCGACAGATATGGTTCCCTTTTCTGCACCATTACCTTCTCGAGCGGCCTTGGACTCTGGATCCAATTCCAGACCTACTGATTCATCAATCAGGCGGGCTGCATCAATCCCTTCAAATGCTCCAGCTCACAGCTTGGTTGCTCCACTTCCAACCTTAGCCAGGCTTCCCAGTATTTCCCCAGCCGTTCGCGACATTATTGTTTCCTCCCATAAGTCGCCCACTAGAAGGACTTATGCTAGTAAATGGAAACATTTTTCTTGTTGGGCAGAGGATAGAAATATAGATCCCTTCACAGCCCCTATCCATGAGATCTTGGAGTGCCTAACAGAACTCTTTCATTCAGGATCCGCTTTTGCTACAATCAGGGTTCAATTAGCGGCCATTTCAAATTTTCATGTCGGTTTTTCTAATACCAACATTATGTCTCATAAGCTATATAAAGAGGGGCTACTCTCCTTAGACCCCCAGTGAGAGATCCTCCTCCTCCTTGGGACCATAATTTGGTACTAACCTCATTAATTATGCCCCCTTTTGAACCGGCAGCTTCCTGCTCCATTACGTTTCTATCTTGGAAGACTCTCTTTCTGGTAGCTATTACTTCAGCCAGATGTGTCTCTGAACTTCAGGCACTATCCGTCCGTCTTCCATACTTAGTATTTCATAAGGACAGGGTTGCTCTGAGGACTAATCCTTCTTTTCTTCCAAAGGTCTGCTCAGAAAACAATTTGAATCAGTCTATAGAACTACCTGTGTTTTTTCCCTAACCACACCAACAAGGCAGAATACAAGTTACATCAATTGGATGTTCATAGACAGTTGCATTTCTATCTGCATAGGACGAAGGATATAAAGAAGTCTGACCAACTTTTCCTTTCCTATGCTCGGGGCAAACAGGGTCTCCTAGTTCCCAAAGTGACCTTATCCAGGTGGTTGTCTCATAGCATTACCTTTATCTACCAACTAAGGAACAAAGACTTGCCAATCAAACTGAAAGGTCATTCTACCAGGGCTTTAGCCACGTCTGTAGCATTCCAGTCTAGGTTGCCCATGGACTCTGTGCTGCCGCTACGTGGGCAAATCCTCATACCTTTATTTCTCATTACAAGTTGGATGTGGTCTCCAGAAGTAGAGCTAGCTTTGGTTCCACTGTTCTGAAGAGTCTGTTCCAATGAGCCACCCAGGATTGTAGGTGCTAGGAATGCTGTCCCAACCAGCAAGAACGAAGACGAGATTGACAACTTAACATAAAGAAGTTATGTACCTACCATAATGTTCCATGTTAGTTGTCTTCATCTCGCCTTCTTTCTTGCGTCCCCCCTCCATCCCCCTACCCTGTTGAACCGAGAGGAGTTCAAATTTTCACTGGCTGAGTCTTTGCCAAGTCTGTTTCCTTTACTGACTTAGACAGTAGGACAGGTATGTTTAACCATTTGTTTGGAGGGGTTTCTTCCTATAGCTATGTCTGGGTTAGCTATTTCAAACGAGATCTGGGTAGCTAGCGCTAGGCATCATGGGATAAGGGGTAGCCTCGAGCCAGTAAACAGCTCTCGAGCTATTGAAGATGGCCGAGTCGGAACCGAGGATCGGCTCCGATCCCAACCAGCAAGAAAGAAGGTGAGATGAAGACAACTAACATGGAATGTTATGTTAGGTACATAACTTCTTTTTTTCAGCTGAGGCCCGGGAAGAAATGCTCCATTTGTTTACATTGCATTATACTAAGTTTTAGTTAAACACAGAGTAGTTACATTTCTGTTTGCATTTATACACAAACAGTAGTTACATTTATACATTCTAAGATTTTACAGAAGTGGAAGTTACTAAAGAGAAAACCCATATACAGCTTAGTGGATTGTACAGGCAGCAGTAGTGTATAAAAATTGTTTTGTCCTTTCAATGAGAGGTTGAGTGTATTCTGTTTAAGGAAAGTATTTGGTGGTATCATACGGTGAACACAAAGTCTTAACCTGGTGATAAGCATGTGCAGGACAAGGATTGGTTAAGATGTTGATTGTCAGAGAATTTTATTTGTGTGCGGATACTATTCCAGAGTGTAACAATGTATTGGTAGTAGAGCGAGTCTCCTGCAGCATTATTTGACTTATTTGTAAGTAAAAATAATTTTGATCCCTTGCTGGACAGTAGGGCAAAGTAACTAATTATTTGGACCTCTCATTGACGGTAGAGCTTCTTTAACCTACCCGTGTGCTAAAGTAGTTGACTCTGTTCTTCAAAAATACTTGAAACAGATCCTACAAGTCTGTAAAGACTCATGGTCATTTTTAGATAGTCTTAATAGTTTACCTTTTGATCAAGACTTTAATTTTTTGACCATAGATGTGGTTGATCTTTATACTTCTATTCCACACATGGAGGCAGTTGAGTTGGACAGCTTTAATGATGAAAGAAAAAAACGCTCCAACTAGGGACATTGAGCTAGTATCTGAACTTATTGACATTATTTTGACAAATATTTTTTTTTTTACCTTTAATGGTCAACAGTAATTACAAAAACATGGTGTAGCGATGGGCTCACCATGCGGAGCGAGTCTAGCGAATATGTTTGTTGCCTATTGGGAAAAACAGTATATTTTTGATCTACCAGACATTAGAAATTTACTCGTATATTATATGAGATTTTTGGACGACATATTTATCATCTTTAAAGGTGACCAACTAGTAGCTGATAAGTTTGTTGAATATTTGAATTCTACTACCTCTTTTTTCAAATTTACATACAAATTTGACACAAACAGTATTGACTACCTGGACGTTAAATTAACCAAAACCTCTAACCATAACAAGTTGTGTTCAACTATTTACAGGAAACCCACGTATTGCAATTCTTTTTTAAACTATTCTAGCGCACATCCCTTTAAACAGAAACGCTCCATAGTCAAGGGCCAACTTGTTAGAGCAGCAAGGATGTGCTCTCTTGAAGTAGATTTTTTTGAGGAATGTGTTCAATTGGGGAACATGTTTGTAAATAGAGGTTATCCTAACCATCAAGTCCAGGAACTGGTAGTAGAAATAAAAAACAAACGCAAGGCAGGTAGTGACCACGTGCATCTAAATAATTTTGTTATAATTTTGATTTCTTGCTGGACAGTAGGGCAAAGTAACTAATTATTTGGAGAATAATTGCACTTGATGTGCTTTATTGCACTTCAGTGGCCTCAGCAAAATGATCTTAAGATATGAAACTCTGAACTTTGACTGACAGTGAAAACGTCAGGAGGTGCATGATCTCCTCTGTCATGCTAAGACAGCCTCCTTTCTGAAGTAATTTAAGAGCTGAATAGGAAAAATGTGGGTGGGACCTGTGTTAATATACTCAACAGCAGAAGGAGACCATAAGCATAGATTGTTTGTGCTGTTGGTGAATTCAGTATTCTACCCTCTCTTCATCCCTGACCTTTTTCTGCCTCTTCATCATAGGTAAATATTAAGTTAGTTGCCATTACGCCTAGCCAGTTTCATTTTTTGTGTTCAAAATAAACTATCCTGTTTAGTTGTAGGCTGGCCTTACCAATCCCGTGTTTGATATTTATATAGTACCCCTGATAAGAATAAATGGGATTTGAGAGAAATCATGCATGGGTTAAAGCATTTAAGAAATGACTCTGTCCATTAGTAGTGCAGGGGGCAGTCCTATTATAAATCTTTTGTTTCCCCATCCATAGATCTAAGTTGTGCTTGAATGTGGACAGGGATGAACTTTGTTTTATGTGGATGGCGAGTCTGTTCCACGGCAGCAGTATCCTGTGCGGGATGTACATGTCCCTCCAAACTATTCTGTTGATAAGCTAGAAGAGGTTTAGATTCTTAGACAGAGTATTTCTGATGCCGTTTGACTTCCTGATGTGCAGTAAATCCATCAGCAAATGGGTCAAATGATGCTTTGCATGCCAGACACAGGTCACCTGTTAGCAGTCTGTAGGATACCAAGTGTAGTGACAGGGCTTTGAGTTGGTCCATGTAAGGCATGTTGTTTAAGCCTTGTATTATTTTAGTAAGGAATTTCTGTGGGCATTCCAATTATTGCATGTGTCTGGACAGATATATGTCAAAGGGGACATTATATTCAATGACTGGCCTAATGAAGGCTGAGTTAAGAGGGACAGTGACATTCCTAGATCTTGATACCATCCCTTTCTCTGGAAGCTATGTAATATAGAAGGATTTTCTTTCAGCAATAAACAAAGGACACGTTGGTCAAAAGTTAGGTTACTGTCTACATAAGTTCCCAAATACCGAATAACTGGGTCAACTCTTAGGGGCATATTGTCAGTGTGTTAGTTCCTTGTGGTAGATGACTTCCCAAAGGATACAGTAATGCATTTTATTGGTATTTAGGTTCACTCCATGATTTTGGTACCAATTATTTGCCACATGCCGTTATGCAGGATGACTAAGTCAGGCTACAGTGACTCCTCCTAGCTTGCAGTCATCTGCAAACTTAGTCAGCCAGACCTCTTTTATTTCAGAGCAGTAGATGCAAAGCAAGATAGGTCCCAGTGCAGAACCCTGTGGAACTCCACTGGTGAGTGGTGTCTTTGTGGCAGTAACTTTCCCTGTTTTGATTATATGCATCCTGTCTGTGAGCCAGTTGGCAATTTAGTGGATGACATAGGGGTTTATTCAAAGTTTATTTAGCTTTTTTCTTATGTGTGAGGATTTGTGTCAAACGTTTGGGCAGATCAAGGTATGTGGTGTGTACCATATTTTGTCTTCATCCATTGCTTTGGTGACTTTTTCAAAAACATCGTCCAGGTTAAGCAAACATGACCTGCCCTTTACAAATCCAAACCGAGAATGGTCCAGTGTTTGGAGGTTCCCTATCCCCTG
This sequence comes from Protopterus annectens, assembly GCF_019279795.1. Classification (NCBI taxonomy): domain Eukaryota; kingdom Metazoa; phylum Chordata; order Ceratodontiformes; family Protopteridae; genus Protopterus; species Protopterus annectens. Next base: position 74,802,697 of record NC_056744.1, on the reverse strand, counting down.
ATCAGTTAATTCCACGATAAGTCTTTCCTTGCCTTTGCATTTGAGGCTGTTCAGACCTATGGGTCTGTAATTGCCTGGGTCTGTGGAAGGTCCTCCCTTATGCAAGTGAATTACTGTAGCTGTTCTCCATTTGCTTGGTGCAAAACCTGTATGGAGGCTGAGATTGAACAGTGTTGTTAGGGGTCTCGTCTGTCGCATGTCCTCTTGAAGACTACTGTGGATTCCCACTCAACCAGTGATTCTGGCTGCCCATTCTATGGGTCCACAACCCTCACCCCCAATGAAGAAAGGCTTTCTAAATTCAGAGAGTAGTTGGTGCCAGCAGTTAGCTGCATGTGGCCAGTTCTGTTTTACCTGTCTTATTTTTTGCCCCCAGACATCCTGTTCACCTTAGCATCACTCTGACATGAACTTGTGCACCCATATCATGCTCCCACTTTATTTCTTCTAGTCTCTAGTTTAGTTTAATTTATTCATTTGTTAAATGGATAAGTAAACTGGCCATCCCAGAGCCTTTTCATCAAAACCAGAGCCGCAAAGGCAAGAATGACCAACCAATCAGCATGATTTTTATGTGGGAGGAATCTGACTTGGAGAAAAAAAAAAAAACAGATATGGGAAGAACATTCAGACTCCACTCAGACAGTGACCAGAAATCAGGTTTGAACCATGAATCTTCTAGGTTCATAGGCAAGTACTAGGCTAACTAATCTTGCTGGCCATTTTAAGCCTAGCCAGATGTTCTTCGTGTTTCACTGTTGCAGTCATTACATTTGGGTAATCTGCTGGCAGGTTGCCCTCAATCGGCCTGAATTCCAAAGTCTTGGGTCCTGCGTCGGTTGCTGTCTTCTTTTCCATGACGTCAGGTCATCAGGGTATAAAACATGCAGGCAACGCCATTTTCTTTAGTCTTTCTTGCCACGCGGTGCCCGTAGCCGAAGCATTTCACAAGTGTCGGTCGGCCGACTACTGAAATATTTGAGTTTGAGTTTCAGAACCGAAGTCTTCACTAAAGCTAAGTACCCCGTTGGGGAAACTTTTTTCTTGCTTTTTACCAGTGTCAGAAAAAGTTAATAATTGTATTACTTGTGGGAAGCAAATACCTCATAAGGATTTCCATTTATACTGTATTCTTTGCCTAGGCCCTGATCACAAGGTGCCTGGCTGTCTGTTTTGTACTAGATTTAACCAACGCACTATTAAGCATCGGTATATTTTTGCATCAAAGTATTTTGGAACAGATTTAACTACCCAGAAATGTCGTCGGATAACGATCCGACTACCGGAGTACGTAAAAAACGCAAAGAAAAGGACAGAGAAAGGCAGTCGAGATCCAAAACCGACAAAGCTTCTCCTAAGCCAGTCGCCAGTTTGCCGGTACTCAGTGAGGTGCTTTTGCAGTCCCTGATACCTACTACCTTTGAGTCGCAGGCCTCTACCGACACTCATGAGGAGTCCGGCATGCCGCAAGATACTCAAGGTATTGGACCGACGGATGCATCTCCCTCAGATGGGTCCGGAGCCACTGAGCAGGCACCGGCTTCTGAGGGTGTATTCAGACCTCAACATTTGTATATCAAACCGACAGCTGCAAAACCAAAGACAAAAGCAACTTCTAAAACTAAAAAATCAACGCATGAGCCACGTGCACAGGCCTCTATGCCTAAAAAACTGATGATCAAAATGGCTGAAGACCTTATTACCTTGATCAGGGGTACCCATCCCCCTCCAGATGAGGCCTAGGCAAGACCCTGATTACGAATCTTCAGATCAGGTTTCTATTTCTTCTGATTCCTCTTCTGATCAGGAATTATCTATACCTCCGTATGTGGATTCTGATGCTGAGGAGTCTATTCCATCTGCATCTCCTCCTGAGGACTATTCATTTGGAGAAACCTTGCATACTTTGAGGGAGCATTTTCACTGGGAGAGTCAAGACTTCTCAGAATCAAAAAAGAGGCTCAGGGATTTCCTTCTTCTCCCTCGGCACAAGCCTTTAGCCATTCCCCCTGTTTTAGTCATTATGGATGATGTGTTTTCGGAGTCAAGTTTGACCCCTGACTCCTTACCTCCGGTTTCCAGTAAGCCTGACCGATATTACAGGGTCCCTGACTCACATAAATTTTTATTTAAAAACCCTGCTGCTGATCCTGAAACTATATCACAGGGCCCAAAGGGAGTTAAGGCCTCAACAGCAAAAAATCCTACCCCCTCTGACAGAGATTCAAGGGCACTGGACAGATGGGGAAAAAATGTTTATACATCTGCAACCTTGGCAATCAGGGCCTTAAACTGTCAGTTTCATATGCTTAAGTACCAACAACATGTTATGGGATTGCTGAAACAGAAAATGATGTTGATTTCAGAATGTGCAGAAATTAAAGAATTGCAGGAATTATTGCATGCAGCTGAACAAGTTGGAAAGCATACTTTGCAATGTGGTTTTGATTCTTTAGAGGCCTCCTGCAGGGCCGCAGTTACTGGATCTGTGATTAGGAGGCATGCCTGGTTAAAGGAACAAAATTTGCCTGATCATGTTAAAGCTAAATTGTTAGATGCACCTTTACAGCATGATTCTCTGTTTGGTATTAAGGCAGAAGAGGTTTTAAAGAAAATGGAAGACAAAGCTAAGTCTATGCAAACTGTTAAGGAGTTCTTACAAGTGCAGCCACCAAGATTCATTAGACACTGGCCTACAAAAAATTGGTCCTTTTCTGTGTCAGACAGCGCTCAAGGGGCAAATCCAGATGTCCTAAGGATTCCAGATACCAGGCGCAAGACTCATATAGGTCAAAGCAGTGGGGCGCATCCACCTCCAAATCTGGAGGAGATAAAGCGCAAACCTACAGAAAGCAATCCCAATGACTTCCCTCTGCCTACACCAAGCACTTATCTTTTGGCAGCACCTAGCACTTTTGCTCAAAATTGGCAGTTAATAACCCAGGACAAGTGGGTACTAAACATCGTATCACAGGGATACAGATTCCATTTCCACACTCTGCCAATGGCAAATGGTTGGCCAGATCTGCCAAATCAGTGGGCAGAGGCATGGAAACAGGTTACATCACTCATGGATATGAAGGCCATTCAGACAGTACCAGAACAGGAAAAAAGACCAGGTTTTTACTCAAGACTGTTCTTGGTACCCAGAAAGGACAAGGCCTGGCGGCCAAAACTGGATTTATTGATTTTGAACACATACTTGGACATTCCAAAATTCAAAATGCTGACTTTGCAGCAGCTTCTACCCATGCTGGTCAAGAATGCCTGGCTGGTGACTTTAGACCTAAACCTGCATGTCCCAATAAGATAGTCGTGCAGAAGATACCTCAGATTCAAAACTGGCTTAATGCATTACCAATTTTCTGCACTGCCCTTTGGCTTATCTACTGCGCCCAGGGTCTTTACAAAGTGCCTGGCACCAGTAATTGCATTTTGCAAACAAAGAAGCATACAAACATATCCTTACTTGGACGACTGTCTCATTCAAGCAGAGAACAAGGACACTCTTCTTCGACACCTGGCATTTGTGAAAAGGCTTCTAACATGCCTAGCATACACAATAAACGAAAATAAATCACAACTAGTACCTGCTCAAAAGATAACATTCCTGGGTGCAAGCTTGAATACAACTGCCCAGCTGGCTTACCTCACGCCAGACAAAGGCAGCTGATTACTTACTTCAAACTGATGGCAACAAAAGCACAGTCTTCTGCAAGACAAATTTTGCAGGCTCTGGGCTTCATGGTATCCTGCATCCTACTAATTCCATATGCAAGACTGCATATGAGGAAACTTCAGTGGTACCTAAAAAGTTTATGGAGTCAACATTCACACAGTCTGGAAACAATTATTCCTCTCATTCCCTGCCTGCAACAGGAGTTTCTATGGTGGGCAAAGGCCTGTCACCAAAACATGGAACGGCCCTTCACTCTACCCCCTGCCAGCCAAACCTTAACAACAGACGCATCAGATTTTGCCTGGGGGGGGCCCACATGGCAGGAAGATGCATTCAGGGCATATGGGCACCAAAACAAATGCATCTACATATCAACCAGAAAGAGATGCTTGCTGTTCAAAATGCCCTAACAGCCTTCAAGGACTTACTTCATCCAGGACAACTACTGATAAGGACGGACAACACCACATTCATGTGGTATATAAACAAGCAAGGGGGCACACACTCATACCCCCTTTGCAGATTAGCCATGGCACTGTAGGACACAGCTTTGACCTACCAAATACATCTTCAAGCTCAATTCCTGCCAGGAAAACAAGACACTCTGGCAGACAATTTAAGCAGAAACCTTATGAATCCTCACGAGTGGAAACTAAATTCACAAGTCTTCAGCATGATAACAGAGAAATGGGGGAGGCCAGACATAGATCTATTTGCCTGTCCTCAAAATCATCAATTGAAAAGATTCTGCACAAAGACTCATCACAGACAAGCATGGAAAGTGGACGCCCTATCCTTCAGTTGGAAAAACCTATCAGTTTACGCCGTTCCTCCTCTGCCTCTTCTACCTAAGGTCCTCCTAAAAGTCAGACGAGAAGCCAAAGGTGATATTAATTGCCCCGGACTGGCCCCGCCAAAACCGGGACCCAATCCTAAGGAACTTGTCTCAGTACCCAGCTTGGACCTTGCCTCAAAGACCACAACTACTGTCCCAGCAAAACAATCGGCTCCTGCACAATCAACTACAGACTCTGAATCTGGCAGCATGGCTAATCATGTAATCATACAAATGACACCTTTCAGTAAAGCTGTGATGGATGTCATTTTGGAAGCCAGAAGGCCTAGTACTAGAAAATCTTATGCTGACAAATGGAAGAGATTCTGTGCTTGGAATCAAGCACAAGGAACTGATGCAGCAGAACCACATATTCCTCAGATATTACAATACTTGACCGAGATGCTTGACAAAGGCCTATCTTTCTCATCGATCAAAATCCATGCCTCTGCCATTTCACCACATTACAATACAGAGCCACCAATCTTTTCTCATCCTTTAATAAAGCAGTATCTTGGAGGAGCCAGCAATTTAAGGCCTCCTAAAAGATCACCATTACCTGCATGGGACCTCAATTATGTGTTGGAAAAGCTTACCCTGCCTCCATTTGAACCAGCTGCTACCGCTGATATAAAATTCTTATCATGGAAGACAGCTCTGCTACTAGCAATTACTTCAGCAAGAAGAGTTTCAGAGCTACAGGCCCTCATGGCTGTAGAGCCTTTTATCATATTTTACCCAGACAGGGTGTCTCTGAGGACAAATCCTACTTTTATGCCTAAGGTGGTTTCCAGTGTGGCTCTTAGCCAAACAATTCATCTGCCAACTTTTTATCCAAATCCGCAGAACAAAGGGGAGAAAATTCTGCATTCCTTGGACGTACACAGACAACTAAGATTCTACTTGAGCAGGACTAAAGCTCTAAGAAAAACTGAGCAATTACTAGTGTCATATGCTGCAGGATCAGAAGGAAAGGCTATTTCAAAGCAGACAATTTCAAAGTGGATAAGCCACTGCATCCGATGTTCATCGTGTTACACTGCTGCAGTCATTACACTTGGGTTATCCTGCCGTCAGGCGGTTCCCCAGTCGGCCTGAGTTCCAAAGTCTTGGTCCGGCATCGGTTGCTGTCGCCTCTTCCCTGACGTCAGTGTGGCAGGGGTATATAAGATGCAGCCGACGCCCTTTTCTTCAGTCTTTTTTGCCGCGCAGTGCCCGAAGCAGAAGCAGTTCACAAGTGCCCGTCGGCTGACTCCTGAGATTTTCATTCCGAATCCAGAGCTGAAGTCTTCTAAAAAAAGCTAAGTACCCCATTGGGAAAACTTTTTCTTGCCTCAGACCGATGTCAGTAAATGTTAATAACTGTATTTCTTGTGGGAAGCAAATACCTCATAAGGATTTTCCACCCCTATTGTATTCCATGCCTAGGCCCAGACCACGATGTCACTGATTGTTGGTTTTGTGCTAGGTTTAACAAGTGCACTATTAAACGTCTGTTTGATTTTGCCCGACATTATTTTGGCAGAAAATTCAATTACACCATGCCGTCGGAACTACCGACGACCGGATTACATAAAAAGCGCAAAGACAAGGACAGGCATCCGAGGCCCAAAACTGACAACGAGGCCTTTTCTAGGCCGGTTGCCGGTTCTCCGGTTTTCAGCGAGGCACCTACGCAGCCCCTGAAGACCGCTTCCACAGAACCACAGACCACCTCTGACTCCCACGTGGAGCTGGCTGGGCCTTCGGACACACTAGGTATTCTGATTACCGAACCTAACCCTACAGAGGGAACCAAAGTAGCTGAGCAATCCACAGCTACAGAGGGTGTTTTCAGACCTACCCAGTTAACCATTAAACCCCTCTGTTAAGTCTAAGCCCCCCCTTAAAAGCAAAGAAACAGGCACAGCACTCTCCAGGACAGGCCTCCATACCTAAGAAAGAAATGCTTAAAATGGCCAAAGACCTAATCACCCTGATCAGGGGGTCCCATCCCCCTCCTGATAAAAGGCCCAAACAAGATGCAGACTATAAATCTTCTGACCAGGTGTCCATTTCCTCAGACTCATCCTCAGGCCTAGGATATTCCTTACCCCCTTATGAGGATTCTGATGCTGAGGAATCCATTCCATCAGCTTCTCCACGTGAGGACTACTCCTTTGGGGGAGACCTTACATACCATGAGGGAACATTTCCACTGGGAAGGCCAGAATTACTCAGAATCCAAGAAAAGGCTCAGAGACTTCCTTTTATTGCCTCAACACAGACCCCTTGCTATCCCGCCAGTATTAGATATTGTGGATGATGTGTATACTGAATCCAGCTTAAACCCTGACTCCTTACCCCCAGCCCCAGTTAAACCTGATAGATATTATAGAGTCCCTGACTCTCACAAATTTCTGTACAAAAGCCCTGTTGCTGACCCTGAAACTATTTCTCAGGGACCCAAAGGGATTAAGGCCTCATCAGCAAAAAACCCAGTTCCCTCTGACAGAGATTCCAGAGAATTAGACAGATGGGGAAAGAAAGTATATATGTCTGCAACTTTAGCAATGAGAGCCTTGAATTGCCAGTTTCACATGCGAAAATGTCAGCAATTTGTAATGTCTCAGTTGAAACAAAAGATGCTTCCAGATTTAGATCCTCCTAATTTTAAAGAAATGCAGGATTTATTGCATGCAGCTAAACAAGTGGGAAAACATACCTTGCAATGTGGGTTTGATTCCCTAGAGGCCTCCTGTAGAGCAGCAGTTATAGGCTCTGTCATTAGAAGGCATACTTAGTTGAAAGAACATACGCTACCAGATCATGTTAAGGGCAAATTATTGGATACACCTTTGCAGCGGATGTGTTGTTTTGAGTTAAGGCAGAGGAGGTATTAAAAAAGATGGAGGATAAGGCAAAATCTATGCAAACGGTGAAAGAGTTCTTACAGGTTCAGCCTCCTCGTTTTAGCAGAAATTGGCCAACAAAAAATTGGTCCTTTCCAGTCAGACAGACCTCAAAGGGGCAGATATAGACGTCCAAGAGGTAGAGATCAGGCACAAAGCCCTTACAGACCTCAACAATGGGGTACACCAGGCCAGAAAGAAGGGGAAGACAGGCCTCAACCTTATAAAAAGCAGCCTCAATGACTTTCCACTACAGCTGCCAAACAGCTCTCTCTTGGCAGCCCCCTTAGGAGGAAAACTAGCACTTTTCTATCACAATTAGCATTGCATCACCAAAGGCAAATGGGTTCTCAACATTATATCTCAAGGTTACAGGTTCCACTTTCACACTCTGCCAAGGTTAAAAGGAATGCCAAGTCTGCCACCAAATCAATGGGCAGAGGCTCAAAAACAAATTAGAGCACTCATGGACATGAGAGCTATTCAAAAGGTACCACCACAAGAGCAAGGACAAGGATTTTACTCAAGACTCTTTCTGGTTCCCAGAAAGGACAAAGCCTGGAGACCCATTCTGGACCTTTCTTCTCTGAACACTTAACTGAATGTTCCGAAATTCAAAATGTTGACACTACAGCAGCTTCTTCCCATGCTGGGCAAGAAGGCTTGGCTCGTGACTTTGGACCTCAAAGAGGCATACCTGCATGTCCCTATCAGACAAAACTGCAGAAGATACCTCAGAATCTCAGCTGGTTCAATGCACTATCAAATCTCTGCACTGCCCTTTGGCTTATCTACTGCGCCCAGGGTCTTCACAAAGTGCCTGGCACCAGTAATTGCATTTTGCAGGCAAAAAGGAATTCAAATTTATCCATACCTGGACAACTGCCTGATTCAAGCAGAGAGCAAGGACATTCTTCTAAAGCATCTGGCGTACGTAAAAAAGTTATTAAGTTGCCTGGGGTACACAGTAAACGAAAAGAAGTCAAAACTAGTGGCCTCACAACAGATAATATTCCTGGGTGCCAGCTTGAACACAACAGCCCAGATGGCTTATCTCACGCCAGACAAGCAAGGACAACTGACTCAATACTTTCATTTAATGACAACAAAGACCCAACTCCCTGCAAGAAAAATTCTGCAGGCCTTGGGTTACATGGAATCTTGCATACTACTAATTCCATATGCCAGACTGCATATGAGGAAACTACAATGGTACCTAAAGAGTGTATGGTCTCAACACTGTCAAAGTTTGGAAAGAGTTATACCACTAATTCCTTGCCTTCAACAGGAGTTTCGATGGTGGGCTCAAGCTTGTCACCTCAACAAGGGACAGCCTTTTACTCAAACCACAGCCAGGTAGACACGGACAACAGATGCCTCAGATTACACCTGGGGAGCACACACGGCAGGAAAATGTATTCAGGGCGAGTGGCCCACAGAGCAAAGACATCTCCGCATCAATCAAAAAGAGATGCTAGCTGTACAAAATGCAATTATATCTTTCAAGGACCTGCTGCATCCAGGACAATTACTAATAAAGACAGACAACACCACAATTATGTGGTACATAAACAAGCAAGGGGGCACACACTCCTACCCCCTCTGCAAACAAGCCATGACCTTGTGGAACACAGCTTTAAACTACCAAGTTCATCTGCAAGCACAATTCCTACCAGGAGAGAAAAACACACTGGCAGACGACCTAAGCAGAAACATCATGGATCCCCATGAATGGGAATTGACCCACAAATATTCAGAATAACACAAAAATGGTAGAGACCGGACATAGATCTGTTTGCATCCCCAATGAACTGCCAATTACAGACATTCTGCACAAGGAGCTATCATCCACAAGCATGGAAAGTGGATGCCCTCTTATTCAGCTGGAAAAAACTATAAGTATACACTTTCCCTCCTTTAGCTCTCCTTCCAAAGGTACTCATAAAAGCCAGGCAGGAAGAGCCAAAGATGATCCTGATTGCACCAGACTGGCCATGCCAGCACTGGCACCCAATCTTAAAGAACTTAGCACAAGAACCACCCTGGATTTTGCCTCTAATCCCACAGTTGTTGACACAGCACAACAAACATATACTTCACAGCCAGCTAAAGACCTTAAATCTAGCTGCATGGAAAATTCCTTAGCCAAGCAAGCATTGCCTCTCTCCAAAGCTGTTATGGATGTCATTCTGGAGGCCAGAAGGCCTAGCACCAGGAAAGCCTACTCGGATAAATGGAAGAGATTCTGTGCCTGGAACCAAGCGTGCGCAGCCTTGACCCTCTTGTCCCAAACATTCCTCAGATACTTCAATACTTAACTGAGATGCTGGACAAGGGCCTCTCCTTCTCATCCATCAAGATCCACGCCTCAGCCATTTCTGCTCATTACAATACGGATCCACCATTTTTTTCTAATCCTTTGCTCAAACAGTACCTCAGAGGGGCTAAAAACATGAGACTACCCCGTAGAGCACCTACACCAACTTGGGACCTCAACTTTGTTTTGGAAAAATTAACTTTACCTCCTTTTGAGCCAGCTAACACAGCAGAATTAAAGTACATCTCTTGGAAGACTGCTCTGCTACTGGCAATAACATCAGCACGAAGAGTTTCAGAATTACAGGCACTAATGGCAGTGGAACCTTCCCTCATCTTCCACCAGGACAGGGTGTCCTTAAGAACTAACCCTACATTTATGCCAAAGGTGGTATCAAGTGTGGCTCTAAACCAAACTATTCACTTGTCAACTTTTTATCCAAAACCACAGAACAAAGGGGAGAGACTACGACATTCTTTGGACATTCACAGGCAGTTATGCTTCTACTTGGCCAAAACCAAAGCTTTCAGAAAATCTGAGCATTTACTCGTAGCATACGCTGCAGGAGCACAGGGAAAAGCCATTTCAAAGCAGACTATTTCAAAATGGATAGCACACTGTATACGTTTTTGCTATACCCACCATGGGAAACCTGTATCTAGCAGCATTAGATCTCACTCCACCAGGGCAACGGCCACTTCAACTGCCTACCTCAGAGGAGTACCTACCAAGTATATTTTGGAAGCAGCAACATGGAGTTCTGTGCATGCCTTCACCAAACATTACCATTTGCCTTTATATTCCAAATCCAGAGCTGGCTTCACCACTGCTGTGCTGCAGGGCCTTATAGCCAGCCCTAATGCCTTATAGATCCAGTCTCCCTACCTCAGCTTTGGGATTCCACCCAAGTGTAATGACTTCAGCAGTGTAACACGATGAACATAGTACAGTTTTGTACCTACCATAAATGTAGATGTTCGACTGTAAACACTGTTGCAGTCCAGGTTACCCTCCCTCCTTCCCCTCTTACTTTCTGGTACGTACCTAGGTCAACTACCCTTTATTACCTATGGGGAGTATTTGCTGGTAATTAAAAATGGTTGTTTGCTTTTCTTTTATATATTTTACTAGCAATTTGAATTGCCTACCTATTTGGGGGCACCTGACATCTGGGGCAAGAAAAACTGAAGAAAAGGGCGTCAGCTGCATCTCATATACCCCTGCCGCACTGACGTCAGGGATCAGGTGACAGCAACCGACGCTGGACCAAGACTTTGGAACTCAGGCCGACTGGGGAACCGCCTGACGGCAGGATAACCCAAGTGTAATGACTGCAGCAGTCTTTACATTAGAACATCTACATTTATGGTAGGTACAAAACTGTACTTTTCTGCTACTTACACCATGGTAAACCTGTGCCCAAGGGCATTAGGTCTCATTCCACCAGAGCTGCAGCTACTTCAGCAGCCTTTCTCAGGGGAGTACCAACCAAAGACATTCTAGAGGCTGCTACTTGGAGTTCTATTCACACCTTTGCAAAGCATTACCATTTGCCTCTTTTACTGTAAGTCCAGGGCAGGCTTTGCCACTGTGGTGCTGCAAGGCCTTATAGCCGCACCTAATGCTGTTTAGCTCCAGCCTTCCAACCATAGCTTTGGGATTCTACCCAAATGTAATGACTGCAACAGTGAAACACGAAGAACATAGTACAGTTGTGTACACTTACCATAAATGTAGATGTTCGAGTGTATTCACTGTTGCAGTCCAGGTTACCCTCCCACCATCCCCCTATTATTGTAAAGTTTGTCTTTTTTTCTCTATCTTCTACAACCTATGTGGTGTATTTGCTTGTAGATGAAGGTAAAGTTTATATTGATGCATGTATGTATGTATGTATGTATGTATATATATATATATATATATATATATATATATATATATATAAAATATAATATTGCTACCCTTTTGGGGGCACCTGACCTCGGGGGCAAGAAAAATTAAAGAAAATGGTGTTGGCTGCATGTTTTATACCCCTGACGACCTGACGTCATGGAAGAGTAGACAGCAACCGACGCAGGACCCAAGACTTTGGAATTCAGGCCGACTGAGGGCAACCTGCCAGCAGATTACCGAAATGTAATGACTGCAACAGTGAATACACTCGAACATCTATATTTATGGTAAGTATACACAACTGTACTTTTCCCTTTTTGTGCTCGAAATAACCTCTCCTACCCATCCCGTGGTTGATATTAAATATTACCCTGTAATGAGAATAACTGGGATCATACCATAGATAATTTGATCTTAGAGCAATGAAGCAGAGATCTTAACTAGTGAGCGATCTCATGCCATTAATTTGTGGTGATATCGTTTCCTCCATGGTGATTTCTGTCTGGACTTGATGTGCTGTCTTTCATTATATGGCCTCAAGAACTACATGCAGTACTTAGTGCGGCTTGCTCTTAGGCTAACTGGCCTGTAGTTAATTGGATTTTTCAACTCCCTCCCTTCCTTTGTACAGTATTGGAATCCTGCTTTACTTGAGCACTTCTGCAGTAGCCAGTGATTGCTGAAACCTGCTTACCCTGAACATAACTCAGGTGATCTGCCTGTGCAGAGATTCCCAGGAACACTGAGAGGCAGCCCATCTTGGTACCTGTGTTTTATTTATTTATTTATTTATCTTACATTTGTTTACCGGGAAATTCCAACTGGGCCATTGGCCCATTTTCAGTGGAGGCCCAGGAAGAAAAGCTCCATTACAAGGAGAATTTTAACAGTAGAAGTAATAGTGACTTTGGTGCTGTTTTCTGATACTTTTACTCATTTAAGCGAAGTGCTTTCTTAGTTAGATGCCACACTTGAACAAATCCAGAGGGCCTTAATGCTTTATTTTTAACATATTTTCACCTTGGCAATTATAGCTATGGTTTCAGCCTACGTAGGTGTTCACTTGTTGATTTATATACGTTCATTAATATTATATATTTTTTTTACACACAAACCTGGTGAAGTATTTATTTGGTACTAAAGTGATCTTTGTTAAAAGTGTTTGTTTATAAGTTACTAATATTTATTCTGATATCGAATAGTAGATCTTTTTGTTAGTAATTTGGTTTCTTAATTAATGAAGTTTAGATTAGTAGGTTAGCCTTAATAAGCTGCTGTTATATTATATTATATATTTTAATTTGTCTCTTGCTTTTTAGTTTCAGTTCTAAGGTAGCACAGTCTCAGTTTACACTAGTTAGCCTAAGAGCAAGCCGCACTAAGTACGTCTTGGTTAAAAGAATGAGTTAAATGCTTTTATTGCTCTTAACAGAACCGCCCTTTGTAACTTCTCCCTTACTCCAAATAACCTGATTATATATAAATAATGAATGTCTTTAATATTTTTCATTATACTCAACTAGGATCGCGTGTTTGTGTGTTTCAGTAAAGGATATTCCATTCTTAACTCAACTGTGGACTACCTGTTTTATTTTATTATTTTGTGGTACGTATTTTAAAGTTCGATTTTTAATCATTAGTGGAACACTATTCCACTAACTTATACTCTACCTAGGCAGATTTGTACATGGTGTAAATATGTAGTATACTTTTTTATTACTAAGTCAATTCTATGTATACTGTACTTTTACTCATGAACAAATGTACTGGGATCGGTTTTTTTTTTTTTTTTTTTTTTTTTAAAAGACTATTGTTAAACTTTTTTACACTACTGTTAAACTTTTTAAAACTATTGATGTTATGTGATCCTATCTCGCCTACATTCTGAATGATGGGTTCGGAGCCGATCCCTCGGCTCCGACTCGGCACGCTTATGCCAAAGAGCGAAGTCTCTTATTGGCTGAGCTTACTATATCCCAGGATGCACCACCATCAGTCCCCCAGATCTCGTTTGCCGCTTAACTGCAAGGACGTGGTCTCGAGCTGGCTGGGCTGAGTAGCTTTTATTAACTACTTTTTCTGTCAGTTTTTGTGCTTGTATTTCACAAAAGCCGTTTTAACGGCTATTGCTACCTATTGCTGCCTATTGTGTATGATTGAGTAGTGGAATTTCTTGTGTGTGATTGGGTAGAGTTTGTTTTGGCCCCCCTTTCAATCCAGGGCCTTTTCGGTCAAACTGTATAACTGAACTTTTTAGTGTTTTAAAGTTCGGTTATTACACCTAAGGTTGTGTTTTACAGTTTCTGTAAGCCTTCGGTTTTTCGTCATAAGCGATTCTACAGTGGTTAGAAAAGTGAATAACTGTATTTCTTGTGGAAACAGATACCTCATAGGGATTACCATACCTTGTGTATACCTTGTTTAGGGCCTGAGCACGCGTTGTTGGATGCGCCTTGTGCTAGTTTAACAAGCACTATTAAGAGGGTTAGACTGTGCCAGGTTAGTGTTTGGAAGCGTTGTAATTATAAAATGCGGGATGCTCCGAAAGCAGGAAAAACAGAAGCCTAGGGTTGATGAACGCAGTCCCGGACGCGGTTCTTTAGAAACTCAGTGGAGCCAGAGGTTTTGCCAGGAGTTTCTTTGGAGTCTCAGGCAGAGACTTTACTGTTCAGGATGTGCCTCTCAGGAGGTAGGCCAGGCTGAGGGGCTTCTCAGGTAACTGTTCTTCCCTCTCTTCCCAAGGTGTTAGAGCCTCTCCTTCTGTTTCCAAGCTTCTTTGAGAGGTAGGCCAGTCAGCTTCAGTGGGGCTTCTCCTAGCACTTCAGGTTCTGTGCCTAAGAAACATATGCTTAAAATGGCAGAAGATTTGATTACTTGATTAGAGGTTCTATGCCCTCCTGATAAGAGGCCTAGGGTGGAACCTGAGTTTGAGAGTTTTGAACAGTGTTCAGAGGCTTCTGAGTCTTCTGAAGACTTGCAGGAGTATCCTCCTTATTCTGATTCTGATGTGGATGATTCCTCCTACAGCTTCTCCTGAGGATTTCTCATTTTCAGAGACTCTGCATTCCATGAGGAGCACTTTAAATGGGAAGGCCAGATTACTCTGATTCAGGAAAGGCTTAGGGAATTCTTGTTTTACCCCAGCATAGGCCTTAGCTATACCTCCTGTTTGAATGTGGTGGAAGATGTTTTGCAGAGGCTTCCTGAACCCTGATTCTTTGCCTCCTGCTCCTGTTAAACCTGATAGGTATTATAGGGTGCCTGAAGCTCATAAGTATCTTTTAAGAGTCCTAGGGCAGACCCAGAAACTGTTTCTCAGGGCCTAAAGGTGTTAAGGCCTCTGTTGTTAAAAACCTGTTCCTCTGATAAAGAGGCAAGGGCTTTGGATAGATGGGGAAAGAAAGTGTATACTTCTTCCACTTTAGCCATGAGCTTAATTGTCAGTTTCACATGTAAAATATCAAAATTATCTCCTTTCACAATTGAAATCTAAGGTGGATGCTTTGGAAGGTATTGAGTGTAAAGAGTTGCTGGATTTAGTTCATGTGTCTGAACAAGTGGGTAAGCATTCTTTGCAATGTGGTTTTGATGCTGTACAGGCCTCCTCGAGGGTGGCTGCCACTAGTTCTGTTCTTAGCATGCCTGGTTGAGGATCAGAATTTAGCTGAGCATGTTAAGACAAGGATTTTGGATGCTCCTTTACAGTCTGATGTGTTGTTTGGTTCCTGTGGAAGCAGTTTTAAAGAAAATGGAGGACAAAGCTAAGTCTATGCAAACTGTTAAAGATTTTTGCAGGTGCAGCCCAGTTTAGGAGAAATTGGCCTACTAAGGGATGGACATATCCTGCTTATGATTCCCCGTCTAGGGGTAGGTCTAGGCGTGGTAGGGGCAGAGCTCAAGGTTCTTTAGGCCTAGAACAGGAGTTCACCTGCTCAGACTTCTGGTGAGGGCAGGGGTCAGTCCTTGTAAACAGACCCAATGACCTGCCTTTTCAGCTGCCAGTAGATTCTCGCTGGCAGCTCCTTTAAAGACCCAAAAAGGGGTTTTAAATTTCTCAAGACAATGGGTGCTGATATATTACCACTTAGTTTATTTCAACTTGCTCCTTTGCTCCAGCCCCGTCCCATTCTGGTGGCACAGTCTCAGTTTACACTAGTTAGCCTAAGAGCAAGCCTTACACTAAAGTCGTCTTGGTTAAAGAATGAGTTAAATGCTTTTATTGCTCTTAACAGAACCGCCTTGTAACTTCTCCCTTACTCCAAATAACCTGATTATATATAAATAATGAATGTCTTTAATATTTTTCATTATACTCAACTAGGATCGCGTGTTTGTGTGTTTCAGTAAAGGATATTCCATTCTTAACTCAACTGTGGACTACCTGTTTTATTTTATTATTTTGTGGTACGTATTTTAAAGTTCGATTTTTAATCATTAGTGAACACTATTCCACTAACTTATACTCTACCTAGGCAGATTTGTACATGGTGTAAATATGTAGTATACTTTTTATTACTAAGTCAATTCTATGTATACTGTACTTTTACTCATGAACAAATGTACTGGGATCATTTTTTTTTTTTTAAAAGACTATTGTTAAACTTTTTTACACTACTGTTAAACTTTTAAAACTATTGGATGTTATGTAGTCCTATCTCGCCTACATTCTGAATGATGGGTTCGGAGCCGATCCCTCGGCTCCACTCACTTTATGCCAAAGTCTTATTGGCTGAGCTTACTATATCCCAGGATGCACCACCAGTCCCCAGATCTCGTTTGCCGCTTAACTGCAAGGGCGTGGTCTCGAGCTGGCTGGGCTGAGTAGCTTTATTAACTACTTTTTCTGTCAGTTTTTGCTTGTATTTCACAAAAGCCGTTTTATGACATGCTACCTATTGCCTATTGTGTATGATTAGTGAATTTCTTGTGTGTGATTGGGTAGAGTTTGTTTTGGCCCCTTTCAATCCAGGGCCTTTCGGTCAAACTGTATAACTGAACTTTTAGTGTTTAAAGTTCCCGGTTATTACACCTAAGGTTGTGTTTTACAGTTTCTGTAAGCCTTCTTTTCGTCATAAGCGATTCTACAGTGGTTAAATTTCCTGTCAGAAATTGTTAACATTATGTCTCAAGCCCCTAGGCCTTCGGGCTTTAAAAATGTACTAAATGTGCTTTAAGATGTCTGTTACTGATGACCATCTACTTTGTGTTTATTGTTTAGGGGCAAGCACTTGCAGGAGTCATGCAGCGTATGTCACGCTTTTTCCTCTAGGGTCCTCCAGGAGAGGAAAAATAAATTAATTCTTAAAGGGTTGATTAAACCCTCTTTGAAGAAGCCTTGTCTTCCTCCGACTCCTGCCAAAAGAAAAGGGCTGCTCCGACCAGTCCAGCGGATCCGACTGCCAAAGACCTAGGCAGGCCTCTCCTTCGGCTCCAAAGACTTGAGCCGAGGTGAACAGTCTGCCTCGATGCCTCCAGTATCGACTCCTCGGGCTTCGGAGCCGATGGCTGGGGCATCGAGGCGGGTCACCGCCGGCTCCACTGCTCTCGGAGCCGACAAGGGTCAGCCCGCTCAGACACTTCCTCCTCGGCGCCCGATGGAATCTGGTGTGTGTTTCCTCGGCGCCGATTCTCATCGAGTAGCCTCGAGCCGGTCCCCTAGTCCCTTGGGGCCGAGGAGAGGTCTTCGAACCCGTTCTGTTTCCTCTCGGTCTTCGAGAATGTCGGATTCTGATATAGACAGGGTGCTCCAAAGACTTTTCCAGTCCCCAGTCTTCCAAAAATTTGTTTCGGCTCCGACCCAGTTGGCTTGAGCCGATGGCCAGCTCAAACCCATCCCATTGCTATTCCTCCTCCGACTGCTTCGCTCCGTGAGCAGGTGCCTTGGAGCCGGTGGAGATCTCAGGGTCGGCTCCGACCCTTACTCCAACCAGGGCCCTCGGGTCCGAGGTTGGTACGCTGGACTTCTTCGGCTGGACCCGAGGGTGATGTTTGGGACCGATGCTTTCGGTTCGAGCCTCCCCTCTCGGTGCTTGCTGCGGGACTTCCGTACTATCATGGCCCCGAGACTGGACGCTCCCAGGATTCTGGAGGTCCGGCTTTCAGAGCCATGAGGAGTGCCTTGGCCAAATCCTCTTGACCATCTCTCCGTTTTACCAGCACCTTCCTGGGCGTGGAGACTGGGTCTTTGGCAGTTCCCTGTCTGTAGCCAGCGGAGCCCCGAGGCCTGAGGTTACCCCAGTGGGGTTCCCCTCTTCCTGAGGGTTCTTGAGTCATCTCCAGAGGAACCCCCAAGGAAGAGATCGCAAGAGGAAGCACGTGGACTCCCGAGTCTATCAGCATCGGACACGGATATGGATGATGCAGAGGGGTCCCCTAAGTCGTCTCGGATGATGTCTCCTTTGCAGACATCTTAGAGATCCTCAAACAACAGGCGGCTGGATGTCCAAACCCCTCTGGACGAATCAGTGCTCCTCAAGGCCTTTGGGGCTCAGCCTCCGCCTCCTGGGTATCTCCGCCCTTGACGAGCTTCTGGATTTAGTTTGTCGAAGGGCGTGGGAACACCCGGATACTGTGGAACCAGTCCCTTCTCGTCCAAACAAATTCTTATCTGCTCCCCGAAGGAGTTCCTTACTAAAGGCGTGGCTGTAGATGCCATGGTGGTGGCATCTGCTACACAGCAGGACGTGTAGAGGCTTGGCGTCCATCCATCCTCCTAATAAGGAGTCTAGGAGTATGGATAGGCAGGGAAGCGCACCCTGACTTCAGCGGCCTTTACCTTAAGGTCTCTGAATTATTTGGCACATTTTACTAGGCTTCAGAGGATCTGGTCAAGGAGTTGTCAGACTCCTCTCAGTAACCTACCTGAGCAGCTAGCCCAGTCCGTCAGCTCTCAGTTGGCTATCCTTCGTCAATTGCTAACTCGTCCATGAGGCTCATATCCTATGCGGCCGAAGGCGGGTAGAGCGGCAGGCACAGGCGTGGCTCTCGTGACAGGCCTGGCTCCAGAAGCTTGTGTCAGTTCATGGAGGCCTTCAAGTCTTCCTTCGCCGACGCTCCCTTTGATGGGTCCTCATTGTTTGGACCCAAGGTGAAAGACACCCTTACCGCTGTGAGCAAGAGGAAACGTTATCTGCAGAGGGGGCCCGTTATTCCACTCCCTTTCGGCCTTACCCCAAGGCCAAAGGAGGGAAAATGTGGTTCAAATCTCGCAAAGTTTTTCTCCCAACAGCAGGAAGATTCCTCCAGAGGCAGAGAGGGCGGGAAATTTTTCAGGGAGACGCCGTCCCAGAGGCGGCAGAGGGCCCCGCAATTCTGGAGACCGGTCCTTTCGTGGCTCTTCAGCCTCCCACACGACATGAGGGATTGCCCGGCTGTGCTGCTCGGAGCCAGTGGTGTCGTTGCCAAGCACCTAAAAGCCTGGGGGTCAATCACTCAGGACAAATGGGTGCTTCGGATAATTGCGGGAGGTTACACCATCCCATTCAAATACTCACCCTCCGCCCAAGAGAGAATCCCGGACCCACCACCCAGTCAAAGGGAAATAGCAGCCAGAAGCTTCAAAGCTGCTACAAAAGCAGTCATCCAACCGGTCCCCACAGACCAAATCGGATCAGGAAATTACTCCAGGTTCTTTTTAGTGCCAAAAAAGACAGGGGACCTGAGACCAATATTGGATCTCAGCAGACTGTACCTATCCGTTAAATCCAAATTCCGAATGGTCACGTTGCAATCCATTCTCCCGTTGTTGGAGAAGGATGTTTGATGTGCTCCATAGACCTCAAGGACGCCTATTATCACATACCGATACATCAGGCGTCCAGAAGGTATCTGCTTCAGCCTGGGAGCCAGTCATTACCAATTTTGTGCTCTGCCCTTTGGTCTCACCACAGCCCCAGGGTGTTCACCAAGTGTTTGGCAGTAGTGACGGCTCACCTAAGGAGCCTTGGATTCCAAGTGTTTCCCTATCTCGACGACTGGCTCCTGACTGCCACCACCAGGCATCTACTTATGGACAACCTCAAAGCCACCATCTCCTGGGTGTTTCCCTGGGATTACATTCAATTGGTCAAAGTCTGTCTTGCTGCCCTCTCAGCGCATAAAGTTTATAGGAGCAGAGATAGACTCAAGATTGATCGTGTCTTTCTTCCTGCCGAAAGGATCCGAACCTTACAGGGCCAAGTTCAAGCTCTGATCTCGAGATCCAAAGCCCCAGCCAGGATGGTCCTACAGGTTCTAGGCTCAATGTCTGCCACGGTACTTTTTAGTTCCTCTAGCAAGGTTACACATGAGGATTCTTCAGTGGCTCTTATCAACTCAATGGACCTTTCAAGATCTCCCCCTCAATCATCACATCATGATTACGGAAATATGCAAAATGGACCTGCGCTGGTGGCTTCAAACATCCAACTTGGATCAGGGAAAACCCTTTGTTCTCCCCTCCAGCGGTTACCCTGACGACAGATGCCTCCCAGGTAGGGTGGGGGGCATTGTCTGGGCAGGCTAGTTCAGGAGCTCCTGGCTTTGAAGCTCTTCTCCACATCAACGTGTTGGAGATGAGGGCTGTACTTCTATCCCTACAGGCCTTACACAAGTTCCTTCCTCAGGGCATCATCGCCATCCACACAGACAACATGTCGGTGGTTTGGTATCTAAACAAACAAGGAGGGACCAGATCGTATCCCCTTTGCAGAGAGGCCATGAGAGTGTGGGAATGGGCTGTAGCTACCAACCGCTTCTTGGTAGCTACCCACATCCCGGAAAGTCAAATGTATTGGCGGACAAATTAAGCAGGACAATTCTCTCTCCTCACGAATGGTCTCTAAACCGCACAGTAGCAGCCCAGGTTTTCAAGAGATGGGGGCCGTGCTGCGACCTATTTGACTCCACAAAACACCAAGTGCCGAAGGTTCTTCTCCTTGATTCCACATCAGGAAGTACCGGCCATGGATGCTCTAGCACAACCCTGGCCAACAGGGTTGCTTTATGCTTTTCCTCCAATTCCACTCCTTCCCAAAGTCATTCAAAAGCTTCTCAGCTAGGGTCTTCAATGATTCTGATTGCCCCATACTGGCCTCGTCAGATATGGTTTCCTTACCTGAAAAGCATGCAGTGGACGATCCGTGGACCTTAGACCTGATCCGGATTTGCTAATCCATCAGTCGGGACATTGGCATCAGTCCTTCAATCTCTGAAATTGACAGCTTGGCTCCTCCACTTCCGACCTTAGTCAGAAGTCACACACTAGACCCGGAAGTTGTTCACATTTTGTCTTGACCCATAAACCCACCACTAACAAATTGTACCTCAGTAAGTGGAAGAGGTTTGCTATCTGGGCTCAACTCAAGGGCTTAGACCCTATCACTGCTCCTGTCCCAGAGGTTTTGAAATTCTTAACATCCCTATTTAATCAGGGATCTTCTGTCTCAACTATTAAAGTTCAACTAGCTGCTATCTCTAAATTCCATGAAATCACGGATCCTCCTTTGATGAGCAGCAGGCTATGCAAAACCTTCATTAAAGGTGCGAGTCTGTTAAGACCACCAGTTTTTCATCCTGCACCCCATGGGATCTTGATTTAGTGCTTCATTAACATCTCCCTTTGAACCGGCTGCTACATGCGAATTAAAATATCTGTCATGGAAAACGGCATTCTTAGTGGCTATTACTTCAGCAAGAAGAGTCTCAGAGCTTCAAGCCCTGTCTATTAAACCACCATATCTGATTTTCCACAAAGATAGAGTATCTCTTAGGCCTAATCCATCCTTTGTCCCAAAGGTCTGCTCTAGTTTCTGTCTTCAACAATCTCTAGAACTACCAGTTTTCTTTCCAAAATTCTCTAATGAGGCAGAATACACTCTCCATAAATTGGATGTTCACAGGCAATTACGCTTCTATTTAGACAGGACTCAGCAACCGTAAGTCAGACCAGTTGTTTGTGTCCTTCTCAGATAATAAATTGGGCCAAACCATCACAAAAGCTACAATCTCAAAATGGATCAGAGATTGCATAACTCAGGCCTATTCTTCTTCAAATAAGCAACTTGCATCATCTATCAAAGCTCATTCTACCAGAGCTATGGCTACTTCTATAGCTTTTCATTCCAAGCTCGCTATTTAGGAAATTTGTGCTGCGGCTACTTGGTCCAACCCGCACACTTTCATTTCCCACTACAAATTGGATGTGGCATCTAAAGGGCGAGCTTCATTTGGTTCCACGGTACTCAGGAGTGTTTTCCAGTGGGCCACCCAGGATTCCAGGTGCTAGGGACGCTGTCCCATCATTCAGAATGTAGGCGAGATAGGATCACATAACATCTTTTAGTTATGTACTCACCATAACTTCAGATGTTTGGGATCCATCTCGCCTACATTCTGATACCCACCCTCCTTCCCTGCCTTGCAGATCAGAAGAGATTGAACGGTTTTGAGCTCCACTGTTTTTATCTTTTCATCTGACGATGTTATATAAGCAGGGTATGCATGTGTGCATGTATGCGGACAAACTAGATCTGGGGGACTGATGGTGGTGCATCCTGGGATATAGTAAGCTCAGCCAATAAGAGACTTCGCTCTTTGGCATAAGCGTGCCGAGTCGGAGCCGAGGGATCGGCTCCGAACCCATCATTCAGAATGTAGGCGAGATGGATCCCAAACATCTGAAGTTATGGTGAGTACATAACTAAAAGTTAAACTTTAACTGCTTTTTACTAAATTGCTCTGTAACCTGTGGAGCTTTTCTCCCCAGGATTCTGCTGAAAACAGACGTCTGTTGTCCAGTTGGACTGTCCTGGTAAACAAATGTTAAATAAATAAAATAAATTAATAAATAGTGAGCTAGGTGCATAACATATTTCAAGGAGGGAACTTCACACCCTCCACACTGGCAAGTTTCTGCTTGTTTTTTTTTTTTTTTTTTTGAATACATTATATACATTTACAAGCAAGGATGAGATGCTTATGCATTATATATTATAGCCCTATATGGTTCAGATATAATGTTGTAATGTGAATTAACATGTTGGTATATCTTGCAGCTGAATGCTGAACATGAAATAATACATAAGAGGGAAGGAACAAAAAGTAGAGTGATTAACAATAGAGTAACTGCATGCTTCTGAGTACCGCTACTAGTTAAGTCTTGTAATAGGCTGGATAAGAACACTTGAGGTTAAGTACTGGAAAGGAAAGAAAGAGTTAGGGGGTTGTTATAGCATGATGATATACGATTAGGAGAGAGAGGGATGATATGTAAGGGGTGAAAGATAATGATGTGGATTATCATGCAGGTCTAGTGCAAGAGCAGAGCCATTTCTCGGTGAGGTATTCCTTTAGTTGTATATTAAACTTGGAAGTGTTGGTGGTATTGATTATTGTTTGGGGTACGGAATTCCATTACTTAGATATTTTATTTGATAAGAGGGAGTCCTCGTAGCTATTGTTAGATTTAATTAGATCTAGTTGAACTTTGCAAGTCAGTCTTAGGGATCTACTGCTGTAGTAGGCTGGCCTATGTCATTGAGACCTGGGCAGTTGTTTGAGTGGTGGAAGACATTGTGCGTGAAAATGAATTGATTGAAGGTTAGAAGATTAGGTAATTTAAGCTATTCTAGTTGGGGCAGTTAGGTCCAGTGGTGTGATTTCTAAGGGAGGTGTGTGGCAAATCATGCTGTTTTGTTTAAGGACGGGAGTTTATTTAAATCAGTTTTTCTGAGATTGGTGAATATTGGAGAGGTGTGTAGAAGGGTGGAAAGTAGATGAGTCTTGACTATGGAATTTCTGGTGGCGTCGGTCAGGAAAGGCTTAACCCTGTAGAGTGAGCCTAAATTAATGTGAACCTTTTCAATAGTTATGGCTAGGTGTTTGTCAAATCTAAGATTGTTGTCTATTGTGACCCCGAGGACCTGGGTGTGTTCCACAGGTTCTATCAAAGTTTTGCTGGTGGAGCAGATAGTGAAAGGTAGATTGTGATTGTGTTTTGTTACTAGTGAAGAGCATGAGTTTTGTTTTATTAGGATTAAGAACAAGTTGGGAGTTAGTGTTATGTTTTCCCATCTTGCCTTCGTTCTTGCTGGTTGGGTTCGGAGCTGATCTTCGGCTTTGACTCTGCCGATTTACTATAGCTTGAGAGCTTTTACTGGCTCGAGGCTAACCCCTATCCCAACATGCCTAACGGTAGCTACCCAGATCTCGTTTGCCACTTGCATCGTCGAGATTGTTTGCTGGCTCAGGCTAAGTGCTTAGAGGTATTTCACTTATAGTCTTATCATTTCCAGGGTTTTATTGTTGAATTAGTCTTGTTAGAGCATATATTATCCCCTGTTAGTCTAACTACCTTGTTTCTACTTGTTGTTCAGTGTTTTTTGGCCATCGTTTCTTCCTTAGGACTTCCCTTCCCCTTTGAGCCCGTTTAAGTTTGAGGGTGTTTTTTCTTTTTCTCCACCCTTTATGGGATAGCCATTTAAGTTAGAGGCTCTCCTGTTGGGGGAATCGCCGTTTAAATTAGAGGTTGTCCCCCTTTTCTTCTTCTCTTTCCTTTAAAAAGAAAAAAACGAGAGATTTCCTTTCTTGTTGTTTGGGCTAGCCGTTACAGCCTTGTTAGTAGTTTTTAGTTGTTGTGTGCTGTTAGCTGTTACAGCCTTGTTTTCTCGCTGTGGTAATTTTTTCTGCCACATTATCCACTATGTCTAAAGAGTCTAAACCCTCTAGGTTCAAAACATGTGACTCGTGTTGCCAGGAAATGTCCCTTACGGACAGGCACATGAGCTGTTTATACTATTTTAGGGACTGTTCAACTGCAGGACTCATGCTCTCTCTGTTATGCTTTTAGTTCCAGAGTCCTGCAGGAGAGAGAGAATAAGTTAATTTTGCGTGGCCTTCTGAAGAACCCTCAAGATTTTTCGTCTCAGGGTCCTCAGCCAGCTAAAGTGTCCGAAAAATCCACTAAACCATCTGTTCTGAGCTCGGAACAGACAAAATCCACTGTGAAACCTTCGGCTCTGTCGGTTCCCAATGTTGGCTCCGACAGCTCTAAGTCTCCGGCAGCTCCATCAGTGTCCTTGGAGCCAGTCCGGACCCAGAAAAGAACAAGGTCTCCTCCTTTGGATGGTAATCTCTGCTCCACAATCTCTTTTGTTGCAAACTGGAGCGGGCAGTCACCGGTCTTCTTCGCACACTTTTCGGTCCTCCAGGCTTTTGGATCATGACGTGGAGAGAGTGGTCAATAAGCTCGTTAAGTCACAGGCACTTTCTAAGTTACTATTGAGCCCAGCCCATAAGGAATTGGCTCCTTCGGCCCATCCAGCTTCTCCATCGGTTCTTCCTCCGAATCTCTTGAGCTCAGAGCCAGAGTGCATGGAGGTCGTGGTGGTGGAACTGTCAGCTCTGGTTACTTCTCCTTTATAGGTTCCAGCACCCGCTCTGATCTCCTCGATGTCTCAGTCCATTGAGGGATCTGGGCCCTGAAGCTCTCTTGCCAACTCCAAGGGGGAAATGGCATTGGACCCTTATCTAGCCCCACTCTCCCTCTCGGAGCTTCAGTGCAGGTGAGCTCGGCTCCCACATCAGTCTCAGAGCTGTCGCTTTCGGTTCGCAGGAGATCTCAGGGCTCATCGGAGCCGGAAACTCCTTCGACTCAGGGCCGTGGCGCCTTCAAGGTGATGAGGAGCGTGCTGTCTCCTGAGACCGCTCCACCCTTGGCTCCATTGGCGGCTCCTCCCTCTGTGCCTGTGCCTGCCTTTGACCCTTCTCCTGCCTCCAAGCATAGGGAACCTATGCCCCAGGACGCCCCATTGGGCGACCCCACTTCTACCGAAACCTCCCCAGAACACTCTGAGGAAGTCCCTCGGAAGAAAAAAATGTAAGAGGAAGCATCTGGACTTCCCCGAGTGCATCACATCAGACACAGACTTGGATGAATCGGAAGGGTCCCCACAGTCCCCCTCTCAGGATGTCTCTTTTTTGGGCATCTTGGAAATCGTTAAACAGAGGGGTGGCTGGAAGCCCGTAGCCCCTTCTGAGGATGAGTCTGTCTACCTGGACACATTTGATTCCCGACCCTCCACATCCTGGGTGTCTCCGCTTTTTGACCATGGAACCAGTTCCAAGGAGACCAAATGTATTACTGCCCCCGAGGACAAATCCTTCCTTTCCAAAGCAGCCACGAAGAAAGAACTTGTGGAAACTTCGTCTGTCCATCCGCTGAACAAGGAGTCTAGTACGATGGACAGGTATGGAAAGCATATGTTCTCTTCAGCGACCTTTAGTCTCAGGTCACTTAATTACTTGTCACACTACACATGACTTCAGAGGGATCTCCTCAAGGAGCTAGGAGGTACCCTGCAAGATCCTACAGCTGAGGGAGATGTGAACAGGGCGGCTTCTCAGCTTGCGACCTTGACTTCAATGGTGAACTCCTCCATGAGGCTAATTTCTTATGAGGCAGATGGAGCGAGTAGGGCAGCAGGTACCGGAGCAGCTTTGTGGAGACGCTCCTGGATGCGCTTTTGTCAGTTTGCGGAATCTTTCAAGTCTTCATTTACCAGTACCCCCTTTGATAGCTCGTCCTTGTTTGGGCGTCAGGTAAAAGAGACTCTCACCAGGTGTGAACAGGATGGCAAGAGTCTCTCTGCCATAGGAGTCAGTTTTTCCACTCCATCTAGACCCTATCCTAAAGGTCAGAAGAGTGGGAAGATGTGGTTTAGAAAATCCCAGGGAGCTTCACCTGACACACGTGGAGATTTTTTCCCACAGGGGCAGACAACAATGGAAGACGCTGCCCTCGCAGAGGGGGTCCGCAACAGCAGGGCGACAGAAATATGTTCTCTGTTAGGCCCTTCCAGCACTCCTGAAGGGAGGGCCCGACTGTCAGCCTCTGGAGGCAGTCGGGGCAGACTATCACTGTACCCAGCAGCCTGGCAAACTATCCCAAAAGAAGCATGGGTACTGTCAATAATATCCAGGGGTTACAAAATTCCTTTTTCCCAGTTACCCCCCTCAAAAGAAGAATGTTTTATCCCAGATGTTCCACCCAGTCTTCGGGATCAAGCAATCCTAGCGGTACAAAGATTGCTAGAAAAAAGAGCCATCCAAGAAGTCCCCACAGACCAAATCGAATCCAGAACTTACTCAAGGTTCTTTTTAGTTCCAAAAAAGACAGGGGACTGGAGACCCAGTTTGGATCTCAGCAAGCTAAACAGATTGGTAAAAAAAACGAAGTTCCATATGGCAGCACTGCAGTCCATTCTTCCCTTCTTGGGTCAGGACAATTGGATGTGCTCTATAAAAATGGACAAGCAATCGAGGAGATTCAGATGCTTCCGGCTAGGAGCCAGTCATTATCAATTCAGAGCCCTGCCCTTTTGTCTCACCACAGCCCCCAGAGTGTTCACCAAGTGTATGGCAGTGGTAATAGCTCACCTGAGGCTTCTAGGGTTCCAGGTGTTTCCATATCTAGACGACTGGCTCCTCACTGCTACCACCGAGCATCAACTGATCAAAGCATGGGACTACACAATCCAAACTTGTTCCCAGCTAAGTATCACCATAAACTATGAAAAGTCTGCCTTATTGCCTTGTCAGTCTATTAACTTCATAGGGGCAGACTTAGATGCAAGATGCATGATAGTAAAGCTGCCTCAAGACAGGGTGTCAACCATTTGTCAGCAAGGTTTGTGTCTCATAAAGAAGACAAGAGTTCAGGCAAGAGAAGTATTACAAGTCTTGGGCTCAATGGCTGCAGCAATTGCACTAGTTCCTTGGGCATGCTTCCACATGAGGATTCTGCAGTGGCTTCTTTTTGCTCAGTGGTCTTTCCAAGGTTTATCAGTGTCACACGTGGTCTCGATCACGGAAACTTGCAAAAAAGACTTAGTATGGTGGCTTGTCTCCCAGAGGTGACTCTGGGCAGACCCTTTCTAGACCCCCCCATCCAGTAGCCACAGTGACCACGGACACCTCCCAGATGAGGGGGGCATTATCTGGGACAGACTGCCAAAGGAATGTGGCAACCTCATGAGTACCACTTGCACATCAATGTTCTAGAGATGAGAGCAGTGCTTCTAGCATTGCAAGCACTTCAAGACTCTCAACCTATCGACCATTGCATTTCAGACAGACCATATGTTAGTTGTATGGTACATCAACAAGCAGGGCGGGACCAGATCTTACCCCTTGTGTCGGGAGGCGCTTCGAGTATGGCAATGGGCGATGTCTTCCCAACATTTTCTGATTGCGACGCACATTCCTGGGAAATCCAGTGTGATAGTGGATAGGCTCAGCAGGGCTATCCTCATGCCTCACGAGTGATCCCTGAAGCAAGAAGTTGCAGACTTGATTTTTTGCAAATGGGGCCAGCCATGCTGCGATATTTTGGCCACTCCCCTCAACAACAAATGCAGCAGCTACTTCGCCCTAGTCCCCCCTCCGGGACAGTCACCCAGGGATGCACTTGTTCACGATTGGTCTCCGGGACTGCTTTATGCCTTTCCACCTTTCCCTCTAATTCCAAAAGTACTTCAGAAAGCAAAGTCACTGGGTTGCAAACTCATCCTCATTGCTCCTTACTGGCCTCATCAGATGTGGTTTACATTTCTTCTCCATCATCTTCATGTGGAGCCTTGGATACTGGACCCACTTCTGGACCTCCTGATGCATCAGTCGGGAGGGCTCCATCCTTCCCTCCAAACTCTCAAGCCGACTGCTTGGTTTCTCCACTTCCAGTCTTAGCCAGGTTCCCAAACATTTCCCCGGCTGTACAACACATCCTAGTGTCCTCTCACAAGCCCACTACCAGGAAGATTTACAGTAGCAAATGGAGGAGGTTCTCTTATTGGGCAAAGAGTAATGACATTGATCCTTTCACTGCTCCTGTTCACAAGATTCTTGATTTTCTGGCCGAAACCTTCGAAAGAGGGGCAGCTGCAGCTACTATTAGGGTCGAACTAGCTGCCTTCTCCAATTTTCATATAGGAGACTTGGGTTCTAACATCATGTCCCATAAGTTGTGCGGAGCATTTTTTACGAGGTACAACTGTTTTACGGCCCCCGATAAGAGAACACCCCCCCCCCCCCGGACCTAAACTTGGTTTTAGCTCATCTGCTTCTTCCACTTTTTGAACCAGCAGTATCTTGCCCCCTGAAATTTCTATCTTAGAAAACTATTTTCTTGGTTGCTATCACCTCGGCTAGATGGGTTTCTAAATTACATGCTTTATCTATTTGCCCGCCTTATCTCATTTTTCACAAAGATAGAGTCTCTCTTAGAACCAATCCTTCCTTCTTGCCAAAAGTATGCTCACAGTATAATTTAAATCAGTCCATTGAGCTTCCTGTATTCTTCCGTAAAGACAGCAACAAGGCAGAGTATAGACTCCACCAATTGGATGTTCATAGATAATTATGTTTTTATTTACACAGGATCAAAGTTTCTCCAGTTTCGAAAATGACCTTATCAAAATGGCTGTCTAACACAGTCCGTTATTTGTATAATTTGCGTAAAAAGAAGCTTTCAGGGAGGGCCAGAGGACACTCAACCAAGGCCTTATCTATCTCTGTTGCCTTCCAGCTCAAACTGCCTTTAGATTCAATCTGTGCAGCAGCAACATGAGAAAATCCTCATACCTTTATCACTCATTACAAAGTGGATGTGGTCTCCCGGAATAGGGCATCCTTTGGTTCCACGGTCCTGAAGAGTTTGATGTTCTTCTTGTTTCACTGTTGCAGTCATCACACTTGGGTTATCTGTCTGCAGGTAGCCCTCAGTCGGCCCGAATACCAGAGTCTTGGGATTTCTGCATTGGATGCTGTCGCCTCATCCATGACGTCAGGGGTATAAAACATGCTGCTGACACCATTACATCAGCTTTTCTTGCTGTGCGGGAGCGTGAAGCAGAAGCAGTTCGCAAGTCCCAGTCGGCAGCTACCTGAAATTTTCATTTTTCGAGTTTCAAACCTGAAGTCTTCTAAAGCTAAGTAGCCCATTGGGGATCCTTTTTTCTTGCTCTAACCGATGTCAGAAAAAGTTAACAATTGTCTTGCTTGTGGAAAGCAAATACCTCACAGAGTTTTTCATTGTTACTGCGTCACCTGTTTAGGCCCAGACCACAACGTCCCTCGCTGTCAGTTTTGTGCCTTGTTCAACGCCCGGACTATTCATTGTCGGGTTATTTTTGTCTCTAAATTTTTTCGCTGTCATTCTCTGTATTCCAAAATGGCTTTGGTAAGCCATCTGACTATTGACCTTCCGAAAAAATGCAAAGATAAAGACAGCGATAGACTGCATAGGTCCAAAACTGCCGACGACGCTTCCTTTAAGCTAGTCGCCAGTCCGCCAGTACTCAGTGAGGTGCTTTCACATCCCCTGTTACCCATTTCTCCCGATTCACAGGCCTCTACTGAGACCCATTCAGAGTCCAGTATGCCGCGAGATGCTTCTAAGACTATGGAACTTGCAGATGTCTCTACCTTGGATGGGTCCGGAGCCGCTGTGCAGGCATCTGCTTCTGAGGGTGTATTTCAGACCTTCTGATGTTCGTATTAAACTGACTACTTTGTTAATGACTAAATCTACCGAATTTCTCAGGTCCAGAATTCGCACTACGCCTAGGAAACCGATGACCAAAGCGCATTCTCAAGCTCCCATGCCACAGAAACAAATGCTTAGAATGGCTGAAGACCTTATTACTTTAATTAGGGGAAGCCAGCCTTCCCCCACTAAAAGACAAAGAATTGATTTTCCTTCTGATTCTTCAGACCATGAGTCTGAAGACTGTGACCCCTGTGACTACCAGGACGTACCCTTCTCTACCTATGAGGACTCAGATGCAGAGGATTCAATTCCCTCCGCCTCCCCTCCAGAGGACCTTTCTTTCTGTGAAACCTTGCATACCCTAAGAGAGCATTTCCGCTGGGAATGCCAGGACTATCCACAGTCCAAAAAGAGACTCAGGGAAATTTTAGACTTGCCTCAGCATAGGCCTCTAGCTATTCCCCCTGTCCTGGATATTGTAGATGAAGTCTTCATTGAATTCAGCCTTACCCCTGATACTTTACCACCTGCTCCTAGCAAGCCTGACAAATACTACAGAGTACCTGACTCTCACAAATTTCTCTTTAAAAATCCCACTGCCGATCCAGAGACCATTTCCCAGGGACCTAAAGGTATTAAGGCTTCTACAGCCAAAAACCCAACCCCTTTGGTTAGGGATTCTAGGGCTCTAGACAGATGGGGTAAGAAGATATATACCTTTGCAACTCTTGCCATCAGGGTTTAAATTGCCAGTTTCACATGTTGAAGTACCAGCAGCATATTATTGATCTAATTAAACAAAAAATGTTGTTGATTCCTGATTGTGCAGAAAATAAGGACTTACGAGACTTAATGCATTCTGCAAACCAAGTTGGTAAACATACTTTCCAGTGTGGTTTTGATGTCTTAGAAGCATCTTGCAGGGCTGCTGTCACTGGGTTTGTTCTGAGAAGGCGTGGTTGGCTGAAGGAACAAATCTTGCCAGACCATGTCAAGGCAAAATTACTTGATGCTCTATTAAACCAAGAATGTTTGTTTGGCTCTAAAGCAGAAGAAGTTCTTAAAAAGATGGAAGAAAAAGCTAAATCCATGCAAACTGTTAAAGATTTCTTACAGATGCAGCCACCTAGATTCATTAGGCATTGGTCTTCAAAAAATTGGTCCTTTCTAGACTTTCTCAGCCCAAACCCAGGTGCAACAGACCACAAAGACTATAGACTCAGGGAATGCACAGATCTAAACAATGGAGTGCTCCTTCCTCAAAAACTGGGAGTGGTAAGCCACCCTCTATGGAAAACGTTCACAATGACTTGTCCTTAATCCTTCCTAGCCATGCTCAAGTACTTGCACCCCTAGGAGGAAAACTTGCCCTGCATGCAAAAAACTGGCAGTATATTACCCAAGGACCGATGGGTCTTAAACATTGTATCCCAGGGATACAGATTCTATTTCTACTCTGCCAACCCCAAGCAAATTGCCAGGCCTTCCTCCAAACCAGTAGACAGAGGCCCAAAAAGCAAGTACTTTCCCTTGTCAGTACCAGGGCTATTCAACCTGTGCCAACAGAGCAAAGGGGACAGGGTTTCAACTCCAGGCTGTTCCTGTTGCCCAGGAAAGAGAACTCTTGTTGCCCTATTCTGTACCTGTCAATCCTAAACACCTTCCTGGTGGTACCAAAATGCAAAATGCTTACACTCCAGCAGCTCCTTCCTATGCTAGCCAAGGACTCCTGGCTAGTCAGCTTAGACTTAAAAGAAGCTTATCTGCGCACCCCCATAAGGGAATCTTGCAGGAAATTCATCTCACATTCATCTTATCCCTCAAAGAATGTAACTGGCATCCTCTAAAGTACCTCAGTCTAGATGATGCAGTTGGATTTTTTAATACTACCTTCCTGAGCATCCTTAATTACCATGCCCCCATAAGATTCTCCAGAACCAAAGCACAACCCTCCCCATGGCTACAGAAAACCACTAAGTCAGAAATGAAAAACAGGGATAAAGCCTGGGAGCACTGGCGCAAAACCAAAACCCCCTCAGCTAGACAGAAATTCCTAGAACTACGCAATAGAGTCAAAAAGCTAATAAAACAGGACAAATCCCAATACTACCAGTCTGCCCTAGACACCTCACAACACAGCCCCAAACAATTCTGGTCCTCCATAAACTCCATCCTCCACCCAGGTAAAGTCAGTACCCCTCCTCCTAACATACCTCACTCCTCAGAAAATATTGCTACCTCATTCAACACACACTTCACCCAAACCATACTATCACTAGCTAGACAACACAACCCCCCTCCCCTTCAACCCACACCTTTAACTAGTAATCTCCCCACTGCCTTCTCTTTTTTTCCTGTACCTACCTCCAACATAAAAAAAAACTCTTAACTAAACTTAAACCCACCAAATTAGCAGCAGACAGCCTCTCAAGTGAATACCTACAAATCGCAGCTGATGCTCTGGCCTACCCAGTATCCATCTTGATTAACCGATCTCTGTCAGAAAGTTACGTTCCCACACTGTGGAAAGTATCACATATAATTTCTCTCCACAAAGGCGGACCCTCCACAGAACTAACCAATTACCGCCCCATAGCTATTCTCTCTCCACTCTCCAAAATACTAGAGATGCATACACTCTCAGGTCTCAGACTACCTCCTTACTAACAACCTCCTTTTCAGTACTCAGCATGGTTTCCGACCAAACCATAGCACCACCACTGCCTTACTCTCCTTTACTAACACTATCCTTCAGCATAAAAACAATGGCTATCTCTCCTCTGCTACTTTCCTAGACCTATCTAAAACATTTGACATGGTCCCACACAAACAACTTATCTCTGTTCTCAATAACCTATCCTTCTCACAATCGGTCACCAACTGGTTTCAGAGTTACTTGTCTGACCGCCAACAATCCGTTGTATGGCAGAATGACATATCTCCCCAACTACCTGTCTCCATAGGGGTTCCCCAAGGATCCATCCTTGGACCCCTACTCTTCTCTGTTTACACCAATAATCTAGCCTCTGCCACCAAACATGGCACACTCATAATACGCAGATGACTCTACCATTATCTGCTCAGCCCAGTCCCTACCAAAACTGCAAAAAGTCACACGGGAAGCCTTTTCCTCTGCTTGAAACATGGTTATCCGATGCCCGATTAATACTCAACCCAAACAAAACTAAAGTACTCATCTTCCAACCCACCAAACATACTCAAAACAACTCTCACTTTAACATCACGGCAAAAGACAACACCACTGTATACCCAACTGAACACACCAAATTGCTAGGAGTGGAAATTGACAATAAACTAAAATTTGACATTCACATATCCATGACTATAAAAAAAAGTCCACAAAAAACTAGGAGCGTTATACAGAAATAAGCAATTTCTCACCAAAGCAGCAAAGATTTCAGTAGCAAATTCCCACCTTATCTCCACCCTACTTTATGCCTCTCCAATATATACCAACCTAAGGCAATGTGATCTAAACAAGCTAGAGACCTGCTACAACAAAATTGCCAAATTCGCCACAGGGACATCCTACCGTAGTCACCACTGTCTCTCACTTGCTGAACTGGGCTGGCTTGAACTCCCTCACCTCCTTCAGTGGTATCAACTCTCACTCGCCCACAAACTAGTAAACCATCCACTAAATGTCCCATCCCTCCAGAATCTACTCCAACCCTATCGCACCAACAGAACACTAAGATCCAGCAGCAAAAATCACTTGCAGATCACTAAAGCCAATAACTCTGGTGGTGAAGCACTATTCTCTTGCGCCATAGCCAAATTATGGAACTCACTCCCACCCACAATTACCTCCATACCGTCATGCACCCATTTCAAAACTTTACTAAAAGCGCAACTAAAAACATGCTGGCTATGCCCTTGCAACTCCCACTCTAATATCATCCACCCCATCCAACCACTACCTTTCTTTCCACTCCACTAACTACCTTGATTATAGCAAGCTCAGATGCTCATAAGCCAGTACTTATTATACAGCACAAACTTCTTCTTGTAACATTTGTTAATGTCTGGTATGCACTTCACAGATAAAGATTCTAGTTGTCTACTGATGTACTATGTTCTTCATCTGTAAATATGTTGTAAGTAATTGCTATGTAAATTGTTAATCACTATGTAATCCAATGTAAATACTGTCTGTTTATTTTAACTGTGGAGCTTTTCTCCCCGGGCCTCCGCTGAAAATGGACCTACGTCCAGTCGGACACTCCCGGTCAACAAATTTAAATAAATAAATAAAATATCTATGTTTCCGGGCAGGCTCTATGCACCATCAGTTCTCTGCACTTCCCTTTGGCTTATTTACTGTGCCCAGGGTATTCACAAAGTGCCCGACTCCAGCCATTGCTTACTGCAGGCAGAGAAATATGCAAATGTACCCATACTTGGACGATTGCCTGATTCAGGCAGGCAGTCAGGAATTGCTACTTCAGCACCTGACGTTTGTAAAGAAAGTCCTAACTTCTCTAGGGTATACCATCAGCGAAAAGAAATCACATCCTGTACCCAGCCAAAAGATTGTATTCCTCGGAGCAAGCTTGAACACAACTTCCCAGATGGCATTCCTCACTCCAGAAAAGCAGGTTTATTTGACAACTTATGTCTAACTACTGGCCACCTAAACCCAGCAATCTGCAAGAAAAATACTGCAAGCCCTAGGGTTCATGGCCTCTTGTATTCTACTGATTCCATATGCAAGACTGCATATGAGGAAACTTCAATGGTACTTAAAAAGTCTCTGGTGTCAACATTCCCAGGACCTGGAAGCAGTTTTTCCTATCATTCCTTGCCTAAGGACAGAGTTCCTTTGGTGGGCAGAGGATTGCAACCACAACAAGGGACTCCCTTTCTCACAAACCCCCGCCATCCAAACTCAAACAACAGAAGCATCAGACTATGCATGGGGGTTCACATGGCAGGCAAATGCATTCAAGGCAAATGGAGCCCAGGACAAATTCACCTGCATATCAATCAAAAAGAAATGTTAGCTGTACAGAATGCACTGACAGCCTTCAAATACTTCATCCTGCCAGGACAACTCCTGATAAAGACAGACAATACCACAGTTATGTGGTACATAAACAAGCAGAGGGGAACTCACTCCTACCCACTCTGGAGGTTAGCCATGGCTCTGCAGAACACAGCCTTAAGCAACCAAGTGCACCTGCAAGCTCAATTCCTGCCAGGCAAACAACATTTACTGGTAGATGACTTAAGCAGAAATCTAATGGACCCAAATGAGTGGGAACTGGAACCAAACTCTTTCAGACTTCTAATGCACAGGTGGGGGACACCAGAGGTGGACCTCTTTGTGTCCTCCCAAAACCATCAACTAAACAAATTTTGCACCAGAATTCGCCACAGCCAAGCTTGGAAAGTGGATGCCATATCCTTCACATGGGAAAACCTCTCAATCTGTGCCTTTCCCCATCTGCCCTTCCTTCCAAATGTATTCCTCAAGATCAAACAGGACATGCCAAGGACAATCCTTATTGCACCAGACTGGCCACGCCAGCACTGGTATCCACTCCTACGCAGTCTGACAGCAGTGCCACCCTGGCACCTACAGCAGACCCCCTGTCTGCTATCCCAGCAGGAGGGACAGATTTTTGCATCCTCATCTGCAAACCCTGAACCTGGCAGCCTGGCTTATTCCCTGAACACTTCACCAGCAACTCTCAGCAAACAGGTGCTGGATGTTATCCTTGAGGCCAGGAGGCCCAGTACTAGGAAATCCTATTCAGAAAAGTGGAATAGATACTGTTTTTGGAGCCAGTCTCAAGAGAATGACACAGCTGTGCCCTCCTTGCCTCAAACCCCAGATTACCTAGCAGAGCTGCTCAACAAATGCCTATCCTTCTCATCAATTAAGATTCATGCCTCTGCCATCTCAGCTCATTACAATACTGAGCCACCACTCTTCTCTCACCCTCTTATCAATCAGTTCCTGAGAGGAGCTAACAATTTAAGACCCCCAAGGAGAGCTCACACTCCTGCCTGGGACCTTAACTTTGTACCAGAGAAGCTCACGCTTCCCCCTTTTGAGCCTGCTGCTACAGTAGAGTTAAAATTCCTCTTGGCAAACAACCTTACTACTAGCCATCACTTCAGCAAGAAGAGTGTCTGAGGTACAGGCCCTTATGGCTGTGGAGCCCTTCATTATCTTCCATGCTGACAGGGTTTCCTTCAGGACTAACTCATCTTTTATGCCCAAGGTGGTATCCAGTGTGGCTTTAAACCAATCCATCCTTTTACCAACCTTTTTTTCTAATCCTCAGAATAAAGGGGAAAGAATCCTGCACTCCTTGGACATGCACAGACAGCTCAGGTTCTACCTTGATGGGACTAAACCTTTCAGAAAATCTGACCAGCTGCTAGCCAGCTTTGCTACAGGGGCAGAGGACAAGGCCATTTTGAAACAAACCATTTCTAAACCATTTCTAAATGGATAACACACTGCATCCATTTCTGCTACAAACACCATGAAAAACCGACCCCACAGGGGATCAGGCCTCATTCCACTAGGTCTACCTCAACCTCTACAGCTTTTTTTCAGGGGAGTACCTGCTAGGGACATCCTGGAAGCTGCAACCTGGAGTTCTGTTCACATCTTCACCAAGCATTACCACTTGTCTATCTTTTCCAAATCCAGAGCTGGATTTGCCACAGCAGTCTTACAAGGCATGTTAGCCAGCCCTACTATGTCTTGACTGCCTCCACCCTTCCTCAGCTTTGGGAATCAACCCAAGTGTGATTACTGCAACAGTGAAACACGAAGAACATAGTACAGTTGTGTACACTTACCATAAATGTAGATGTTCGAGTGTATTCACTGTTGCAGTCCTGGTTACCCTCCCTCTAGTCCCCTGTCTTTCTGTACTTTCTACCTATCCTCTTTTTTAGCCATATCTTATGGCTATGGTATTTACTTTTTACTGGAGGTCTTCCACATCATTTGATTGCCTATTTTGGGGGCTCCTGACATCTGGGGCAAGAAAAACTGATGTAATGGCGTCAGCTGCATATTTTATAGCCATGATGACCTGACGTCATGGGTGAGACGACAGCATCCGACGCAGAAATCCCAAGACTCTGGTATTCGGGCCGACTGAGGGCTGCAGGCAGATAACCCAAGTGTAATGACTGCAGCAGTGAGTACACTCGGACATCTACTTTTATGGTAAGTGTACACAACTGTACTACTTTCCAGTGAGCCACCCAAGAACCAGGTGCTGGGGACGCGGTCCCAACCAGCAAGAATTAAGGCGAGATGGGACAACATAACATAAATAAGTTATGTACCTAACAATAACGTTCCATGTTTATTGTCCTTCATCTCGCCTTCTGTCCTTGCGTCACCCCCTCCTTCCCCCTTCCTGGAGGATCGAGAGGAGTTCCTTTATTGGTTACACTGGCTGAGTTAACTGCTGACATACCAGGTTAGTTAACCATGCATTGTTTTTCCTCTTTCCTTCCTAACCTTAAATGTATAAGAGCTTAGTAAAAAAAAAAAAATTATTTTTTTTTTTGTACTATGTCTGTCTAGTGTGGACTTTTACAAACGAGATCTGGGTAGATACTGTTAGGAATGTTGGGATAGGGGTTAGCCTCGAGCCAGTAAAATCTCTCGAGCTATAGTAAATCAGCCAAGTTGGAGCAGAGGATCGGCTTCGAACCCAACCAGCAAGAAGGAAGGTGAGATGAAGGACAACAAACATGGAACGTTATGGTAGGTACACCACTTCTTTTTTTCTATGTCAAGGAAGGTTTTCTAGGTTGTTTTAAGGGGTTCTGGTAAGGAGGTAGCTGAACATATGAGGGACAGTTCCTTGTCTGCCTCCTTCCTTCTTTTATTGGTGACTGTCGACTGCTGTCCCCTCCACTGCCCTGCCTTCCTCCTTTCTTGGCACATTTCCCTTGCTTTCCTCTGTTACAGATGAAGTGAAATATCCATTCAGTACCTCTGTTTTTTTCACCAGCCTTTCTTTGATAGCCATCCCATCTTAGCTTTGCTTAGCTTGGGCAGGGTCTTTTCCTTACTTCATTCTTTCTGCTCTGTGTCTGAGACTTTTCCCCACCTTTGACCCATTCTGCCAACTTCTTTTCTGCTTGTGCCTTTTCTGACCTCAGTCCTCTATCCTTTTCCATGTCTTGTCTATGCCTCTTTCATCTCTTCACTTTTCCTGTTCACCTTTTTTCTGCATTGTTTATTCCCCCTGATCATTAGCCTTGCCTTCAAGTATAACCATATTGTCCTTTTCCTCTTTTTCCTGTTATACTTCTTTCTTGGTCCATTTTCTGTAGCCAGTTAGTACCGTCACTGATCCATTCTTGTTGCTTGTGTACTCCCTAAATTTGTTCTCACTACCCTAACTCATCTTTGACCTTTTTAACCAGTTTATCATGATCTACTTCTGTAAAATCTCATGCCACAAGTATATCCCTCATCATGTTCTTCATGATTGGTGGCAATAAAACAATGGGAATGAAGAAACTGCAACATATTGCAAAGATTATTGTCATTAGATTTCATTTAGTAGGTGATACAAGGATTAAAAATAACTCTGCAGGTTAACTGCAGTGGAGGGTGGAGTTGTACTTTGACTGGTCATCTGCTCAGTTGTTAACTCCTTATTTTGTAGTGTACTTTCAACGTGCCTACTTCAGATAAAAATAGCTTATAACTCAAACCTACTACATGAGCCGATGAGTGTGGAGAATATGTTGTAATTCAACACCAGTTCCATTCTTCTTCCTTTTTTACACATTGCATGCAGCACTGACATTCAACAGTGGTAAATATGCATTGTTGTTGTAATGTTGTATTGACATTTTTTTAACTGTTTTGGAAATCATGTAGGTAAGTACTGTTTACTTGTGCAGCCCTGGTAACAAAAGGAAACCAATCTGGTGGTCACCTTCCATAAACAAACTCTACAACAGAAGGAAGAAGCTGTTGCAAAAAAGAGTAAAAACCTCAGATTGGAAGAACTCCCTGGTCAGCCTCCGCAAGAAGCTGAGATCCCTCATAAAATCCTCCAAAGCCCGTTATGAAAATAAAATTGCCACTGATTCCAAAGACAACCACAAAGCTTTCTACAGCTATGTCAAGAATCTCAGTGACAATACTCAGATTTGCTCTGAGCTGCAGCACAATGGCACTAAATATACAGAACCAGCCGATATTGCCAACATCCTGGCAGATAGGTTCAGTGCTAACTTTACCCCCCCCTCACCCATCAAAGGGCCCATCTTAATACCAGAGGAATGTAAAGCCCCTGTAATCACGGATGAACAAGTAAAGACCGCCCTCTCCAAAGCCAAAAACACAGCATCCATGGGACCAAGCAACATCCCAGGCTACATACTGCACGAACTACAGAACGAATTTGGCACCCCATCTAAGTGCCATGTACAATTATAGCCTCACCTCAGGCTATGTGCCTACTGTATGGCATACAGCGACAGTTACCCCACTCCAGAAAGGGGGTGCTACCACAGACCCTGGTAACTACCGTACCATTAGCCTGATAAGACTGGTCTGCAAGGCCATGGAACGTATCATCTTGGAGCTTATAAACAAAGACATAGGTAACGTCCAAACCCTGGACCCCACTCAGTTTTGGTTTGTAAAAGGTAGGTCATCTCTACTAAACCTGATTGACTTCTTTGAAAGTCACAAGAGCCATAGATAAGGGCAAGGTAGTGCACACAGCCTATCTTGACCTTACCAAGGCTTTCAACACCATCCCCCACTCTGGAATTATTGATAAACTCAGTAAACTGGGCATAAATCCCTATGTCACAAAATGGGTGGTCAAATGGCTCACCGACAGAACCCACACAGTAAAAGTTGCCGACTCCAAGTCCAACTTCAGATCAGTGACAAGTGGAGTACCACAGGGTTCTGTCCTGGGTCCTCTCCTGTTTGGCATCTACTTCTCTGAAGTGCAGGCCAACACGGCGGAAGGTCTTTGGCTAACAAAGTTCGCAGATGACTGCAAACTGGGAACCATAATAGAATCACCAAATGATGTTGACATTCTACAAAAGGGCCTCACAGAGACATATGCTTGGTGTCAAAGTCATGGCCTCAAGCTCAGTGCTAAGAAGTGCATTGTCATCCCCTTTGGGAAAAACTCTGCACCTATGAACTACCACATAAGCGGTAGCTCACTAAACACTGACATTGTGATAAGGGACCTCTGGATACAGGTGGATAGTAGTCTCTCCTTTGATAACCACATCACCACAGTAGTCGGGAAGTTCTTCTACATGGCACACCTCATCACAAAAGGTTTCTCTTCTAGAAAAAAGGAGGTCATTGTTCCTGTCTACTCAACCCTCATTAGATTACCTGCCTCAAACAGATGCCATATGCAGACCGTCTCAAAAAACTCCAGCTCTACTCCATCGCATATTGCCTACTCGGAGGCGATCTCTGCCTTGCATACAAAACTATGTCAAACCCAGAGCTGTTGGACATGCTACACTTAAAGAAATACCAATCTCTCCGTACCACATGCTCCATGAACCTAAACCTTGTCACCACAATAAACAGAACATGCTGGAGAGATACATTCCTGTCGCAGAGACTCCCTTTACTCTGGAACAAACTCCCCATTCCTGTCGAGCAAAGCTCCTCATTGGCCCTCTTTAAGAAAAACCTTGATGACTGGATGGGAAATAGAAAATTCACCCCGGGGATCACTTCTGCAGCACTGCTTGACAGACGCACAGAAAAATAATTTTCTTGGGTGGCGAAAGCCAGGGATCCTTTACGGCTAGGCTTATATATGCCCCAGGGTTGATAGCCTAGTACTTACCGATGAACCATGGATATTTTACTAGTGTAACAGTACATAAAATAAAATACAAACAAGACTGTGCAATCTTATGTGAAACCACTGCTTCATAAACCACTGAACGCCATTTACTGAGACATTAAGAAGTGATAAGTGGTAAAGAGATTAAGTTTATAAAATTGTAGTGTAAGAAGATGAAATGCATCAGTAGACTGGGCAACTGAGGAAAGAGCTCTGATCTGAGAAGTTCCATCCTTGTCAACAGTATGTCAAAAACAGTAAGGCATTTTGTCATGTGAAACGTCCCTTGGCTAATTGCCTTTCACATTTTACTTGTAGTGCTTTGCAAGATAGCATCTTATCCAGATCTGTTTTGTAAAACATTGAGTTAGCATAATTGAAATAATAGCCCCAGGCTACTTAAGTCAAAAATGTTGTCTTTTGATTGAGAAAATATCTCAGGTTCTCTTTGTACTTAATTTAGTGTTACTTGTTGACTGTGCTCCTTCATTTCAGGCAATTTCCAAGTCAGAATTATTTAGGTTCATAGCTTAGTACTAGGCTAACTGCCCTTGTAGGACATTTTTTAAGCCTAGCCAATTACCCAATGTGAGAATCAAACCCTGGACCTTGTGCTGGTAAGGCAAACACCTTAACCATTATGCAGAATGCCTTTTTGTTTATGTTTAGACAGATTAATGCAGACGTGTCCAACCTGCAGCCCTCAGAGCTCTTCCATGCGGCCCCCGACCATTAAGTCCAAAGTCAACACAACACTTTTTTCATTTTTTTTTTTCACGGCTGTGAACTTTAACCTCAATGTCGGTGTGCGCATGTGCCAAATCACCCTTTCCATTAGTTTTTTCACCCCAAAGTAGGATCTGTGTGATGTCCTTCAAGAATGCAACTGCAGTCCTGACATATGGGTTGTCCTGCCTCAGGCAGCCCTTCGGTCGGCCGGATTCCAAAGTCCGGGTCCGGCGCCGGCTGATGTCGCCTCTTCCCCAACGTCAGAGCGGCTGGGGTATAAAAGCATCAGCCGACACCATCTTCTTCAGTCTTTCTTGCCGCGCGGTGCCCGAAGCAGAAGCAGTTCGTAAGTGCCGGTCGGCCAGCTCCTGTGTTTTCAGACACCGAAGTCATCAAAAAGCTAAGTACCCCGTTGGGGAACCTTTTCTTGCCTCAGCCGATGTCAGACAAAACTGAAAAAGTTAATAATTGTTTGTCTTGTGGTAAACAAATACCTCATAAGGACTTCCATTCTTACTGCCTTCCCTTCCTCGGCCCAGACCACGACGTCTCGGCCTGTGCTGCCTGTGCTTGCTTCAACAAGCACACACTTAGGCGCCGGGCAGAATTTGCTGTAGACTTTTTTGGGGAAAATTATTCCTATATCATGCCGTTGGAACTTCCGACAGCACACGTTTCCAAAAAACAGAAGGACCGGGACCGACCTTCGCAGCCCGCGACTTCCACCGACACCGCGCCTAAGCCTACCGCGAGTACGTCTGTCTCTTCGGAGGCGGTAATTCAACCGCTGCAGGCCGACGACACCGCTTTACCGCACACTTCGGCCCCGGAGGCTTCACCGGTGCCGGTTGTTGTATTTCCTCCTGAAACCGAAGCCCAAGATTTGCCTGACACCATACCAGTGGACAAAGTTACTCCAGCACGTGGGGCAGCTAGGCCTCCTGTGTCTATGTCCATCAAGTCCTACACACGTGCTAAGGCTGCCAGCCAGGCGAAGTCTCACCCTCCTAAATCTTTTTCTCAGACTCACACCTCGGATAAACAGATTATGACTTTAGCTGCAGATCTAATTTCTTTAATCAGGGGCTCCCAGGCTCATCCAGACAGAGGTTCTCAGCTGCCTTCAGACAAAAGGCCTAGGGTTGAGCAGACAGATACCCTTTCTTCAGATGAAGCCTCTTGTGAGTCAGGCCTTTCAGATTCCCAGGAAGAACCCTTCCCGGCCTACGAGGATTCTGATGCAGATGAATCCATTCCCTCTGCCTCTCCTCCTGAGGATATTTCTTTCGGGGAAATTCTACACTCCGTGAGAGAGCATTTTCAGTGGCAGGGCCAGGATTTCTCGGACTCCAGGAAAAGGCTTCGTACCTTCCTTAAGTTACCCCAGCACAGGCTTTAGCTATTCCCCCAGTGTTAGATGTACTGGATGATGTGTACTCAGACTCCAGTAATTCTCCTGATTCTCTCCCTCCTGCTCCTGTCAAGCCTTACAGATATTACAGGGTTCCTGAAACTCATAAGCATCTCTTTAAGGCCCACTCTGTTGATCTGGAAACTATTTCTCAGGGGCCCAAAGGAGTGGCCATTTCCATGACCAAGAATCCTTTGCCCGCAGACAGGGGGAAGCTAGGTCCCTGGAGAGGTGGGGTAAGAAAGTTTATACCTCTACCACCCTTGCCTTGAGGGCTCTTAACTGTTTTTTTCATATGTTTCAGTATCAGGATTTTCTGGTGGATGATTTGCAGAAAAAAATTAGCCTCTCCTGAGCCTTTAGATAGAAAGGCTTTGCAGGATTTGGTTCATAACACTCAGCAGGTTAGCAATCATTTTCTTCAGTGTGGTTATGATGCATTGGAAGCTTCATGTAGGGCAGCTATGACAGGGGCCGTTATACGTAGACATGCTTGGTTGAAAGAACAGTCATTGCCAGATCATGTTAAAGTAAAGCTTCTAGATGCACCTCTGGAAAAAGACAAGCTATTTGGTGCTAATGCACAGGGTGTGTTGAAATCAATTGAGGAAAAGGCTAAATCAGTACAAACAGTCAAAGATTTCCTCCAGGTTCAGCCACCAAGGTTCAGCAGGAATTGGCCTTTAAAGAATTGGTCCTTTCCAGACACTGACAAGTTTCAAAGGGGAAAAAGCAGGCGTGCTCGAGGTAGAGGGCAATACCGAGGCTCCTACAGGGGCCGCCAATGGCAACCAACTAATCAGAGAAGTGGCGCAGGGACTCCCACTGCTCCACAGGGACAATCACAATGACTTGCCTTTGACACTGCCGACCAAGGCTCAAAGAGAAGCTCCTTTAGGCGGAAAGTTATCCTTATTTTCAAAAAATTGGCACGTTTTTACAAAGGACGGATGGATTTTGAACATAATAGACAAAGGTTACAGGTTCCACTTCCATACCTTACCAACAAGACAAGGCATGCCAAACCTGCCACACAATC
Source organism: Protopterus annectens (assembly GCF_019279795.1). NCBI lineage: Eukaryota > Metazoa > Chordata > Ceratodontiformes > Protopteridae > Protopterus > Protopterus annectens. Next base: position 74,758,518 of record NC_056744.1, on the reverse strand, counting down.
AAAGGGCAGAGGCACTCATACAAGTTTCAAAGCTGCTACAAATCAAAGCAATAGAAAAGGTTCCTCCTCAGGAACAAGGCCAGGGATTCTACTCAAGACTGTTCCTTGTTCCAATAAAAGAAAAGCAATGGAGACCTATACTGGACTTGTCCGCTCTAAACACTTTTCTCATTGTGCCAAAATTCAAAATGCTGACGTTACAGCAACTTCTTCCCATGCTGGGCAAGGGGTCTTGGCTGGTTACTCTGGACCTCAAGGAGGCATACCTGCATGTCCCAATCAGACACAGCTGCAGAAGATACCTCAGATTTCTTGCAGGGTCAGAGCATTACCAATTCTCAGCATTGCCTTTTGGCTTATCTACTGCGCCCAGAGTATTCACGAAATGCCTGGCATCAGTAATTGCACATTGCAGACTTCAGGGGATACAAATATACCCTTATCTGGACGACTGCCTTATACAAGCGGACAGCCAGCAAGCCTTGATAAGAAACTTGGACTATGTCATTCACTTACTGCAGGCTTTGGGATACACAGTCAACATTCAAAAATCAAAACTTCTGCCATCCCAACAAATAATTTTTCTAGGAGCCAAACTGGACACAAATTCACAAATGGCTTTCCTCACAGAAGAAAAACAAGAGCAATTACCAGATTACTTCAAAAGCCTAGCAAAGCACACCCAGATGACTGCAAGGAAAATCCTGCAGGCCCTGGGTTTCATGGCATCTTGCATGCTCCTGATTCCACTGGCAAGACTACACATGAGAAAACTACAATGGTACCTAAAAAGCCTATGGTCTCAACACAGCCACAACTTAGAAGCAAATATTCCACTCATTCCATGTCTACAAAGGAATTTTGTGGTGGGCACGAGCAAGCCAGCTAAACAAAGGCATGCCTTTCAACAAACCTCAAGCAAGCCAAACCATTACAACAGACGCCTCAGATCATGGATGGGGCGCACATGGAAGGCAGATGCATTCAAGGGCAATGGGCTCCCCTGAATTGCATCTGCACATCAATCAAAAAGAGATGTTGGCAGTGATTCATGCAATCGAGGCCTTCGGAAAATTTCTTCAACAAGGTCATCTGCTAATAAAGACAGACAACACCACTGTTATGTGGTACATAAACAAGCAGGAGGCACCCATTCTTACCCCTTTGCAGACTAACAATGACTCTTTGGGAAAAGTCCCTGAAACTGAACATACAGTTGCAATCCCAGTTTGTTCCAGGCAAGGACAATATTCTGGCGGACAGTCTAAGCAGAAACATAATGGACCCCCACGAATGGATGTTGCATCCAGACATTTTTTCACAAATAACTCATGCATGGGGAAGGCCGGACATTGACCTCTTTGCCTCACACCACAATCATCATCTGAAAAAGTTCTGCTCAAGGACTCACCATCCTCAAGCCTGGAGAATAGATGCTGTCTCCTTCAGCTGGAATTCTCTAACAATCTATGCATTCCCGCCTCTACCATTAATGACCAAGGTATTACTGAAAATCAAAGCAGAACAACCGAAAGGCATTTTGATAGCTCCAGACTGGCCAAGACAGCACTGGTACCCATTAATAAGGAGCTTAACTCGCACCAAACCGTGGCCCCTGCCTCTATGGCCTCTGCTTATAACTCAGCACAATTACAGGACTGTTCATCCAAACCTGCAAACATTGCATCTGACAGCTTGGAGGGTTACATGACTTCTACCCATATTTCTCTCTCCAAAAAAGTTCAGGAGATCCTACTGGAAGCACGCAGGCCTTCCACCAGAAAAACTTATTTAGCCAAATGGAAGAGGTTCAACATCTGGAGTGCCAACAAGGGTCAGGATGCATCAGTAATGAACATCCCACAGATTTTAGAATACTTGGCAGAAATGTTTCACAATGGCCTTTCATATTCCTCCATAAAAATACACGCTTCAGCAATTTCAGCAAAATACAACTGTGATCCACCTGTGTTTTCACATCCTTTGCTAAGACAGTTTCTAAGGGGGATAAAGAATATCAAGCCTCCAAGAAAACCACCAGTGCCTGCATGGGACCTCAATTTCGTCTTGGAAAAATTAACTCTTCCACCTTTTGAGCCAGCTGCATCTTCAGAATTGCAATTTCTCTCCTGGAAAACAGTTTTCCTGTTGGCAATTACTTCAGCAAGAAGAGTCTCGGAGATACAGGCCCTTATGGCAGTACCTCCATTTCTCATTTTTCATCAGGACAGTCTCTTTAAGAACCAATCCTTCTTTCATGCCAAAAGTGATATCCAGGGTTTCTCTAAATCAAGCAATTCACCTGCCTACTTTCTTTCCCAATCCTCAAAATAAAGGAGAAAAACTTCTGCACACTTTGGACATACACAGACAATTACGGAAAACAAACAGTTCCTGCTAGGTAAAGCACCTCCAAATGAAAATAGAAATGCACAAGTAGAAAACAAGAAGGTGCACCATGCGCTGCAATACGTGAATGAATAAAAGTCCTCTCCTTGAAAAAGTAAAACCACGTTTATTGTAGAAAACAATAAAACAGCTGAAAAGTAAGCGCTTTCGCGTTATAATAAACGCTTCATCAGACATAAAAATGCTAAGAGTAACTCCCCTTAAATACATGTCATGATGTCACCACCCAATTTAAAACAACAAATCAGAACACTGAAATTCCACACTTATACCTGGACAAGTTAAAAACAGACAAACAAATGATAACAATATAAAGACATCAAAAATAAAATTGAGTAATGAAAATTAATAAACCAATCACATTACTAACAAAATTAATGTTGTAGTGGTCTACTGGATAAGAATGGCTTCAAAGTCACTCTATCATTCAGGCCAAACTTATGTGCTTGTAATTTGAGTATCCATTTGGCCTCCCTTTCTTCTGTGATATTCCTAATATTGCCTAGTCGGCTAGTAGTGGGAACTAGTTCTAGAACCTGAAACTTGAAACTATGGGAACATCCTAGGTCTAAAATGTGTTTGGCTAGGGCATTGGTGGTGTTGCCCTTGTTGATGGCATATATGTGTTCCCTTATGCGTTCCCTTAGAGATCTTGTTGTCATACCTACATAAAAAATGTTACAGGTTTGACAAACAGCAACGTAAACCAAGTTAGTTGATTTGCAATCCGCATATCGACTGAACTTATAAGATCGTCGTGTGGCGGGATGGATAAAATTATCAGAGCAAGAAATATACTTGCACTGATTACATGTATTGCAACTAAACGTACCTGTTCTGTGTGAGTTGCTGGTTCTCTGACGGGCCCTATCATAACAAAGTAGCCTGTTTAGAGACAGCATATTTCTATATGCTACTCTAGGTCTCTCATCAATCAAACTCTTTATCCGTTCATCAACCATCAATAATCTCCAATTTCTATTAAGAACATCCAACACATGATGGTTTCTGTTGGTAAAGGGGATGACTATCCTGTTCCTGGTTGTCAAATTGCTGTTTCTTCTAGTGGATCCATGAAGAGATGATCTATTTATCAACGGTGTCCCTGTGTTCTCCCTACAGAGGTCCCCTCTGGCAATTTCTGCATGCACCTGTGTCCGATTATAACCTCTAGATATAAAATTCCTAGCTAGTACTGACTTATGATGATCAAAAACATTATCTTGAGATTTCAGCTTAGATACCCTTATCGTTTGATTTCTCACTAAATTCTGGTGCACATGCCTAGGGTGCATGCTGGTCCGATGTAGGAGGTTATTCCTCCAACATGATTTCCTAAAAAGCTCAGTGTCAAAGCCAGTATTACCCTTAATGATCTTAACATCCAAAAATTCAATGGCATCAACAGAATAACAGCATTCAAAACATAAAAAATCAGTTGTCTCATTCAGGTAGCTCACAAAAGTTAACAACTGCTCAATGGTGCCATCCCAAAGTAAAAAGACATCATCTACAAACCTGTTATAATATCTGAGGTATTTGTTGTGATCAAGACCAGTATTCAAAACATACTGGTCCTCCCAATGTGCCAATACCAAGTTGGCATAGGCATTGGCACATGGGGTCCCCATCGCCACCCCTTTCGTTTGTAAGTAATATTTATCTTCATAACAAAGAACATTGTTCTCAAGAACAATTTCAAGAAGTGACATACACTTATTGATGGTATTGGTAGATGTTCTTTTCTTGGTTAATAGTGCTCGAACATATTCCATACCAACATCATTGGGTATTGATGTGAACAACGACTTCACATCAAGTGTAACTAGAACACATAAGTTGTTAAATTGAGAAGATCTACTATAAATAGCTAACTTCTCTAAAAAATGTGGTGTATCACTTAGAACATGTTCCACCTCTAAAACAAAGGGTTTAAGCAGTTTGTCTAAATAGATGGATAGTGGTTCTGTCAACCATCCTCGACTAGACACGATGGGTCTTAAAGCTGGATTCATCACATCTTTGTGGATCTTAGGGAGGCCCCTAAAAGAGGGAACAAGGGGCTTATCAACTAATAAATACAAATAAAGCTCATTGTCTATGACCATAGTCAATAACAAATCGTATAAACTGGCATGTACCTTTCTGATTAAATCATTCAAAATGCAATTAGAAATAGGGAGATATGTCTCCCTGTCAGCTAACATAAAAAGCATTTTATCTGAATAAACAGAATTATCAAGAATCACAATGGCTCCTCCTTTGTCCGCTTGTCTTATCACTATCTGATCATTGCATTTCAAACTTGCTAAAGCATCTTTTTTGCCAGGGGTCATATTATAAAACTCCGGCTGAGCATGCCTATCATTATATAGTTCAAACAAATCAGACTCACAGGCCTGTTCAAATGCCTCTAATAAAGGATGCTGTGGAGGCATAAAAGTAGATGGTTTTCTAAAAGGTCTATGTACAGAATTACTAGCACCAGCATCTTGACCAAATAATAATTTAAGACCCAAGTTCCTAGTAAAAAGCTTGATATCAACAATGATATCAGTCAAATCATTACATCCAGAGGGTATAAAACCCAGCCCTTTATTCAAGATCGAAAGCTCATTCTTACTCAAAGTGTAATTAGAGAGATTCACGACTAAGTCTTGGATCTCAGTACCTTTTTCGTATTGTGAGAAAACTCGTCTACGTTTTTCCTCTTCCCCATTCTCCCTTGAGGCGACCAAGTCCTCCTTTCGTGCGGTTTGAAGGGAAGTGGAAAAGAAGGCAAGCCGTCACCCAAGCCAAACACTTCTTCCTCTACTGGTACAACAAAAGGATCCATGGATAATTGTTTCCTACGGACGTCAGGAAACCTCTGACTGGCAGGGGTATCCAAATTAGATGCTAAATCCACCGTGGCATCATCCTCAGCGTGTATCTCAGCCTGAACAACCACCCGTCGTTGCAAAGGAACTTCCGTGATAGCTTGCAAAGTATCAGATACATCCTGTAAAGACGGAGCCAAAGGAACGGCTTCTTTTGATGAAGTCATCATAGGAGACGTGTTCGATGTTACCTCAGCGGTGGGAAATACCGGATTTAAAGTTGTAGACCCAGCTTTCCGCACTGGTAGGCTTGCCGGTTGATGAGAAGAATCACCTTTGGAAGGAAACTTGTCACGGGGCCAAGAAAACACCTGGCTATTGTGAAAATCTAAAAAGTCCCTTTCCAATTTTCTCTTTTTATCCAGTAAGGATCTGGAATCGAGAGATGACAAGGTGCGCTTAAGGTCTTCTGAAAATAGAAGAAATTCATCATTACCCAACAGTTTAGTTAGTTCCATATTTATGATTTTAATTTCATCCATTAGCTGGTTTATCACATTTCCATAATGCTCAATAAGTATCCTGATATATGAAAAGCCAGTTTCTAAGTTGAGCTTCTGCCATTTCGATAGAAGCTCCGGGTTAGAGTTTCCAAATGTGGGCATTTTCAATACCCTTAACCCTCTCGGAATAAGTTTAAATTCAAGGCAGGCTTCGATATGCAGGCTCTGCCATTGAACAGTACGTAGTTTCTGTATTTTGGTCTCAAGTTTCCGAGTTGTGAGAACGATATCCATGTTGTTTTTAAAATTGTAATTGATGTTATCCGGCTTATTCAAATCAGTAGCTGTTAATCTCAATAACGGATTAGTGTCCATTCGGACATATTCCTCGAGAATAAAAGGTGAATGTGATCCAGTAGTATGATTAGGTAGTTCAGAAGAAGCAGCCATGTTCTAGCAGGAAACCAGCAAAGAAAAATCACGAAAAACAAACAGTTCCTGCTAGGTGAAGCACCTCCAAATGAAAATATGAATGCACAAGTGGAAAACAAGAAGGTGCACCATGCGCTGCAATACGTGAATAAATAAAAGTCCTCTCCTTGAAATGGAAAACCGTTATTAGAAAAACAATAAAACAGCTGAAAAGCAGCTTCGGCGTTATAATAACGCCATCAGACATAAATGCTAGAGTAACTCCCTTAAATACATGTCATGATGTCACCACCCATTTAAAACAACAAATCAGAACACTGAAATTCCACACTATACTGGACAAGTTAAAAACAGACAAACAAATGATAACAATATAAAGATCAAAATAAAATTGAGTAATGCTAATAAACACATTACTAAAATTAATGTAGTGGTCTACTGGATAAGAATGGCTTCAAGTCACTCTATTATTCAGGCCAAACTTATGCTTGTAATTTGAGTATCCATGTGGCCTCCTTTCTTCTGTGATATTCTATTGCCTAGTCTTAGTGGGGAACTAGTTCTAGAACCTGAAACTTGAAACTATGGGAACATCCTAGGTCTAAAATGTGTTTGGCTAGGGCATTGGTGGTGTTGCCCTTGTTGATGGCATATATGTGTTCCCTTATGCGTTAGGGCAACACCACCAATGCCCTAGCCAAACACATTTTAGACCAAGGATGTTCCCATAGTTTCAAGTTTCAGGTTCTAGAACTAGTTCCCACTACTAGCCGACTAGGCAATATTAGGAATATCACAGAAGAAAGGGAGGCCAAATGGATACTCAAATTACAAGCACATAAGTTTGGCCTGAATGATAGAGTGACTTTGAAGCCATTCTTATCCAGTAGACCACTACAACATTAATTTTGTTAGTAATGTGATTGGTTTATTAATTTTCATTACTCAATTTTATTTTTGATATCTTTATATTGTTATCATTTGTTTGTCTGTTTTTAACTTGTCCAGGTATAAGTGTGGAATTTCAGTGTTCTGATTTGTTGTTTTAAATTGGGTGGTGACATCATGACATGTATTTAAGGGGAGTTACTCTTAGCATTTTTATGTCTGATGAAGCTTATTATAACGCCAAAGCTTTACTTTTCAGCTGTTTTATTGTTTTCTACAATAAACGTGGTTTTACTTTTTCAAGGAGAGGACTTTTATTCATTCACGTATTGCAGCGCATGGTGCACCTTCTTGTTTTCTACTTATACACAGACAATTGCACTATTACTTGGATAGAACAAAGGCCAACAGAAAGTCTGACCAACTATTTGTTGCTTACTCTCCTGGAGTACAAGGGAAGGCAATTTCCAAACAAACTATTTCAAAATGGATTGGAAACTGCATCAGATTCTGCTACTCTTTCCATGGAAAAGGTGTGCCAGTCAATATCAGGCCACACTCCACCAGAGCTACAGCCACCTCCACAGCCTTTTTAAGAGGGGTGGCTACAAAGGACATTCTAGAAGCTGCTACATGGAGCTCCGTGCATACATTTTCCAAGCATTACAACCTGCCTTTATATTCCAAATCCCGAGCAGGCCTTGCTTCTGCAGTCCTGCAGGGCATTTTAGCTACACCATCATTATCTTAGATCCTACCACCCCCAGCATGGCTATGATATTCAACCCATATGTCAGGACTGCAGTTGCATTCTTGAAGGACATAGTACAGTTTTGTACCTACCATAAATGTAGATGTCCGATAGATATGCAACTGCAGTCAGGTTTTCCCTCCCTCCTACCCCTCTGTAATTATCTTTTTGGGTCCACTCCCCGCCTTTTCATATTAGCTGGGGATAGTATTTATGGTGTATCTGTTTATTACTGTTGTGCATGTCTGGAATTTTTTCCAGTCTCTAAATTTAGCCTTCCTTGGAGGGCACCTGGCATCTGGGGCAAGAAACACTGAAGAAGATGGCGTCGGCTGATGCTTTTATACCCCAGCCGCTCTGACGTCGGGGAAGAGGTGACATCAGCCGGCGCCGGACCCGGACTTTGGAATCCGGCCGACCGAAGGGCTGCCTGAGGCAGGACAACCCATATGTCAGGACTGCAGTTGCATATCTATCGGACATCTACATTTATGGTAGGTACAAAACTGTACTTTTGCGCTGAAGAAGAGGGATTCGTTGTTGCCTTTAAAAAGGGCAGCACCTCCTAACTGTATTAATAGGCAAGAAAGAACCAAATAAATTAAAATAATATCCTGCTGTTATTTTTTATACCACATGGTACCAAAGCAAGTGCCGGTCGGCCGACTCCTGAAATTTTCGTTTTCGAGTTTCAGAACCAAAGTCTTCAACTAAAGCTAAGTACCTCATTGGGGAAACTTTTGCTTGCTCCTTACCGATGTCAGTAAAAGTTAATAATTGCATTACTTGTGGAAAGCAAATACCTCATTTTCATTTGTACTATATTCCCTGCCTAGGCCCTGACCATGACGTACCTTGCTGTTGGTTTTGTGCTTTATTTAATCAGAGCACTATCCGTTGTCAGTATATTTTTGCCTCTAAATATTTCAGTTCTTGGTTTAATTATCCAGAAATGTTGTTGGTTAGCCATCCGACTACCAGGATTTCAAAAAAACGCAAAGATAAAGACAGAGACAGGACGCTGAGGTCCAAAACTGCCGACGATGCTTCTCCTAAGCCAGTCGCCAGTTCGCTGGTACTCAGTGAGGCACTTTCACAGACCCTGATACCCGCTACTTCTGATTTGCGATCTGCTGAGGCCCATTCGGAGTCCGATATGCTGCGAAATGCTTCAAATGTGGAACCCGCGGATGTCTCTACCTTGGATGGGTCCGGAGCCGCTGTTCAGGCACCGGCTTCTGAGGGTATATTCAGGCCTACAGGCTTGCATATTAAACCAATGCCTCATTCTTCATTTAGGCCTAAATCTCGAACCATGCCTAAAAAAAGATGACGCCCAGGCTGCATGCACAGGCCTGTATGCCTAAAATACAAATGATAAGAATGGCTGACTATCTTGTAACTCTGATCAGGGGAAGCCAACCTCCCCCTTCTAAGAGAACTAGGACTGAAGTTGTTTATGAATCTTCTGATCAGGATTCTGATTTTTCTGATTCTTCTGATGATGTGGATTTGCCCTTATCTACTTATGAGGATTCTGATGCAGAGGACTCTATTCCCTCTGCTTCCCCTCCAGAGGATTTTTCTTTTGGTAAAAACCTTACATTCTCTAAGGGAGCATTTACACTGGGAAAGCCAGGATTTTTCCCGATTCAAAAAATAGGTTTAGAGATTTCTTACTCCTGCCTCAGCATAGGCCTTTAGCTATTCCTCCTGTACTAGACATTGTTGATGATGTTTTTTCAGAATCTAGTTTGGCCTCCTGCTCCCAGATAACCTGACAGATATTACAGGGTTCCTGATTCACACAAGTTCCTTTTTAAATATCCTATTGCGGATCCAGAGACTATTTCACAGGGACCCAAGGGCATTAAGGCTTCTACTGCTAAAAATCCTACTCCTTCTGATAGAGACTCCAGGGCGCTGGATAGATGGGGTAAGAAGGTTTACACTTCTGCAACCTTGGCCATTAGGGCTTTAAACTGCCAGTTTCATATGTTAAAGTATCAGCAACATGTTATTGGATTGCTTAAACAGAAAGTGATGTTTATTTCTGACTGTGCGGAAAATAAAGAATTACATGATTTAATGCATTCTGCTGGACAGGTTGGAAAGCATACTTTGCAATGTGAATTTGATTCATTAGAGGCCTCTTGCAGGGCTGCTGTTAGTGGGTCTGTGCTCAGAAGGCATGCTTGGCTTAAGGAGCAATTTTGCCTGATCATGTTAAAGCTAAATTGTTGGATGCTCCCTTAAATCAGGACCACCTGTTTGGCGGATGAAGTGGATGAAGCTATTCTTTACTTCTATTTTCCTTGTATGAAGAACATTTTGCAGCTGACTGTGATATGTCATTCATTTGTACTTCCCTCTTTTAATGGTAGAAAAAAAATAGTTATTTAAGTTGGGGCATCTGTCTTCATCCACTGCTTGTGGAGCTCCATCCTCAAGCATTGCATTGAGGTCAGCTTTATCGACCTCCAGGACTAAGCACTTCGCTTCCAGAGATGACTTTGCTAGTCACAAGGAGAAAGTCTGGAAAAGAAGCCTGATGTTGATAAAGTGAAATTTCTGCCCTTGTCCATTTGCTAACAATATAGAACAGAAGAGAAATTGACTTCTGCTTTTTCTTTTGGAGTGTCTAAAAGTTTTGAGAAATTTTTGTCTTAAGAGTTTCCCATTAAACTGGTAAGAATCAGTAGTATGCTGTCTTTCTTAGATTCTAAAATTGAGGATTTTTTTTCTTGTAGACCATATTCATCAAAACCCTTCAGAAGTCGCTCTGTTTTGCTTATAAAGATTGACTAAGAAAATGTGCTTGGATGCCTTGTTTTAAGATCCAGTAAAAGATATTGGTTGCCTTGTCTTTCTTTAATACTGGGGAGGACAGAGGTGCTTTTTTGTTGCTTTTTTTTCTCTAATTAGAGCTACCTACCTGGTTCTGCTTACTAAACTCCATTCATTTGCTAGTCCCAGTGAAGCTAGGCTTGAAACCCTTGGGTGCCAATAGCATTTGTTGGTGTTGACTGTGGTCTTAGTATTAAGACCATAGCTGTTGGGATTTACTTTTCTGCATGAACTCTGTCGTCGTTGATGGTGTAAGTGGTGATGCTGTTGACATTGTTAATTTTTCAGGATTGCGGCAGATATGTTGGGTTAGTCTAGGCACTGTTATCAATGCTGAAGCTGGTTTGTTGGTTGGCTTTCACAGCTTTTCAGGGTCAGTACTGGAATTATGTAAAGAAGTTAAAAAATTGGTATGGCATGATGATTACTACTGGGTGGTTGTCAACGTTAACTCATTATATACGAATATACAGGTGAAATGGGGTTTGGAGACTATATGGGACATTATGGGTGAGAGAGGTTACACTGAAGGTGTTTTGCAACTTGTCTTGGATGAAGTATTGCGTGGTAAATGTTTTAACAAAAAGTAATGGTTAGGAGTAATAATGGTATAACGTGATCTTGGAGGAAGATATATTTTCTTTGTTTCTATATTCTCTGGTTTCTCTGAGACCATGAGAAAGATTATTTTGGATTTATGGCATGTTGTATGTGAGGATGTAAATGTAGGGAAATTATTCCCTAGACATGTTAGATTCTCTTAAGGATGGTATGCTAATTTGAAAGGACTATTAAGTATGGTTCTTTTTAGTGGTTCATGGGAATCTTTTGGTAGGTCTGTTTGTGGTCACTGTAAGGTTTGTGTATATATTAAAAACATTTCGGGTGAGTTCATAAATGGTAAAAAAATGTGTGTGTAAAAGTAGATTTAGTTGTAATTCATGTGGGGTGGTTTATGTAGTAGGTTGTATGTGTGCTGATATTAAGTGGTATATTGGACAAACTAAGAGAGCCATAAAAGTCAGCATTATGGAAAATTTGAAGGCTATTCGGAACAAGAATATGAGGAGCCCAGTCGCAGAGCATTTTGTTAACTTACATGAAGGAAACGTGTCATCCTTTTTCTTTAGTGTTCTTGCCCAACCTGTATTATATAAGGGGGGAGATGTTGAAAATTATTAGAACTAGAGAGCAAGTTATTTTTGAACTACAGAACATTAATTTATTTATTTATTTATTTTATTTTACATTTGTTAACCGGGCTAATCTGGCTGGATACATGTCCATTTTCAGCAGAGGCCACTATCAGAATAAGACAATACATTTACAAAAACATTTCTAAAATAATACTAACAAAATGTACTGAGACAATATACAGTTTACCTGGACTCATCTGAGTAGGTAACAAACAGAGTTCAGTTAAGCGGCTAAGGAGATAAGCTCCAGCATTTAAAATGCAAAGTTAAGTTAAGAGACATCAATAGTCAAGTTAAAAAATATTATCGTTAGTCAGTAGTCATGATATCAGATTCGGAAATTTGCAGAAGCAAGAAATCTGTTGGTATCAAGTGTTAAAAGAGCAGGTTTGGCAGTTTAACAGGTAATTAAGTAGTTAAAGATGAGGAAAAGGGGAAAAATAAGGTAGACAGAAAGTGGGGATATAATATAATTTGATTGGAAAAAGTATTATGAGTTTGGTAAAGGGTGGGAGTGTCCAGTTGGAAAAAGGAGAGGGTGGAAACAGGATAGTGATGAAATGCCAAGGTAGCAGGATTATAGGAGGTCAGCTAAAGGTAGAAAGAGATGGAAAGAAGATGGATAGAAGGGGAGGTAAGCAAAAAATCCCTAGGGGTCTTAATCCGGAGGTGAATTTAGTGAACTAGGTTAGTTTGTGCAGTGGTTTAATCCTATAATTATATGTGCTAATGAAAATTATAGTGTTATAAAATGTTATAAAAATGTTTATAAAATGTTGAAAAGGTTTTAAAATTTTATAAATTGTATTATTTTCTTAAATATGTTGTGTTTAATATAGGCATGTAATTCTGAAGGGAAATATTTAAGGGAGTGTTCCACTTTAAATTAATTGGTTGATTAAGGGTTTTGATCTCTATAAAACAATGGCTGTTTTTGTTATATATCATCCGCTGATGGAGAAAAGCCAAGGTACTACTGTGTCAACTGTATTAAAACTTTTAACAGCTTTGGACCTGTTTCTTTCTGCTCTATTATTGGTGTTTTTCTGCAATTTTGCTTGTAAGGTGTCTTTATTATACTGTTGGTATTGATGCTGAAACTGGTTTGTTGGTTGGCTTTCACAGCCTTTCAGGGTCAGTGCTGTTGATGCTGGCTATGAGATCACTGGGTTTCTCTCCCTTTGGTGGAGATTGGGCATTTTCAAGCTCATAGCAGATTTGAATGGCGTCAGCCTTGACCAGCTTCTGTAATCATGTCATGCAGTAGTAGTCAATGCATTTGATCCTTTGTGGCTTTGACATTGATATCAATGCTGTCTGTGTAGACTGTTGTGCATTTTCCACTGTCAGTGCTTGTTCTTGCCACAACTTCGGTCTTTTGCTTTGCCCTTTAGTTGTCCACCTTTTTACATGTTAGGGCAGAGGGACTGGAGGCTTTTTGTAGGATCATTCTCATGCATCTGAACTAGTACAGGCTTCTTCATCCTCTGACTTGTCTCCTATTAGGTTTAGTAGGAAGCATAAGTGCAAGAGGAGGCACTTGTAGTTCCCTTAGGAATTCCCCCATAGCGGATATCAAGAATGAAGTGAGTGTTGTTTTTCATCCATGCTACCCTGATGACCCAGAATGTGGGAAAAGTTCTTGAGATGATGAGTACTCAAGGGAGGGATTTCTGTCACACTCCTTGAGATCACCACAAAGTGTTCGTTGGGGAGGCCCTCTGGACGTTCCGATCTTGTTGTGTGAGCCCTGCTGCTGATAAAGTTGTATTTCTGGCTGTAGAAATTGCACAGGAAAGTTATGATGTGGCAATTGCACAAGAAAGTTATGATGTGGCACCAAACATGCCAGATGAAACACTTTGGATTACCTGAGATTGGAATTGCTGTATAGAGACTCCCAAACCAGATTCCATTGCTGCAGTGGCAGCTGTTTTGCCATATGGTCCTGTGGTCTGTCCTCATGGTAAGAAATTGTGGGTTACAGACAGGTATGGAAAGGTGTGTTTGTTCATCCCCGTTATTTTCCTTAGGTGCAATAAATTATTTTTCTAACATGTTGGAATTCTAGCAAGAATGGGCTGACAAAACAGGCCAGTTACTGAAGGAGTTTCCCAGATGGATAGCTGTAATTCAGACTGTCGTCTTTGATAACAGGTGCTGTCTTCTCCTATTCTTGTCACATGTCTGGTTTAGAATTCTGGGAGTGATGCAGCTAGGGCAGCTGGTGCTAGCGTAGGTTTTTGTGATAATGCCTGACTTCACCAAGCAGACATTGGTAAAGACTCTTTAGGCAACCTCTTCCAGTGCCCATTTCAGTAAGTATACTGAATTTTTGACCCATCATTTGAGTCTCACTTGGAAGCATGGAAGAAGAGGGCAATACTGTTTCCTTTCTTAGTCATAGGTTTAAGACTGCAGCACATTTTTTTCATGGAAGCCATGAGCCTACATCAGGTCTGGCTTTATCATGACCACCAGCAACAGAAGAACCAGAGGTTTGGAGGCAGCCAACAGTAGTGTAGTAACACTTAGAATAATCACTAGACAGGAAGCAGGAACAAATGCTAGCATTAGGTGCACCTTGGTCCATATTTACAGAAACAGAAGTCAGATTTCTAAGAGATTGTTTGACTGTTACATCCCTGAAGTAGTTGAGCATTAACGATCTCTCCCGTTGGATGCTTGGCTGGTCCATAATACAAGAGAAGTGTGTAAGGACATTAATATTTAGGGGCTATGCGATTCCCTTCCATAGCCCTTCCCATCCTCACTGTCTCTGTCCCTGCTGGATATCCTACCCCATCAAAAGGTTGAGGCAGGAAAAGGTGTTTTACCGTGTATAGAAGAGTCATTCAGCAGATTCAGCCATACCAGAAAGGATCAAGTTATTACTCAGGGTCATTTTAGTCCTGAAAAAGACAAAGAACCACAGACCTGTATTCTATTTGAGTGGCCTAAACAAATTAATTCCTAAAGAAATCTTTTGGATGGTTAATAGTGCAGTGCATCACCCCTTGACTCTGAGAAAGAGATTTGGCTGTACTGTTTGGACTTTTACGACACCTGGCTCCACATAAAGATAGCCAGCAAGACCATGTGATTTCTATCCTTCTGATTGGAGTCAAACATAATCAGTTTCTGACCCTTTCTTTCCCTGTTGCCTATGGCTCCTGGGTGTTCACCAATTGCATGTCTCATCTGAGATGCAGTGAACCATGGGCTGCAAGGGATAAAGAAGTCTCTTCCCCTGGATGGCTGTCACCCTAGCTGCTGCAACAAGGAACAGGTACATTTGCTTAAGGTTATCTTCTGAGTCTCCTCCACTCTTTGAGAATTGTATTGAAAACTGCAGGTTAGATCCTTCTTAAATGTTGACATTTGTAATATGTAGTCTGTCCCACAAAGCGATTCTTTTCATGGCAAGGATTCTTCCATTGTAAAACCTGGTGCTTCAGATTTTTCAGTGTTAGACAGTCACGACACTATTACATCTCAGAACTGGGTCTCATGACCACTGTAATAATACATGGCTGTCATGTTAGATTGTACATGGGAGTTCTATAGTGGACTTTAAAAGTCAGGTGGCTCCAATTAGCTGATCTGTAATGCAGCACATCAGCATTTCTAGGGCTTAGTGTGGCAGCATGTCATTCAGTGATGAAGTCCTGATTGTGACACAGGTGACCCTAAATTGCTTAGTGACTTGGGTTCTGGAGGAATTGGGTAGGAAAGTGAGGAAGTGACTGGCCAACATTGGCTTGTCTGTCATGGAGATCGGGGGAGGCAGTCCAGCTCACTGCAGTGCCAGTACCTACTGGAGAAGAGGTGCAGGCATGCAACTTATAGATTTAGATATGTGCTTGGCTGGCTCTGACAATGCATATGCATTGGTAACCTTCATGGAATATGGATGGCAATGTGCACACCTCACCTAGGAAGACATAACAGGCCCTCTCGTATGTAAGCATGCATGTTATTTGCCTGGGGAGGGGTTAGGGCATATCAGGAACAACTGCTGGCTGCATGGATGATGGCTTCCTGCAGTGCTGATGGTTGGTGTGTAGTTGTAGAAAAAATATTAAAGAAAAAAATTGAGGGCTTGCAGATCGCATTTGAAATGGTGGCTTCACATTCCAGGTCTAACTCTAGACAGTGCATTTCTAGTCCCCACCCTTGTAGTGGCTGTCACCACATGTTCTGTATGGTGATAGTAGCATTTTTAGAGGTATATGACCCAAGGTATATGTCATAGACAGAGTCCAGTCTACAAATCAGCACTCTAGAGATGATGGGAGGTTGCCGTCATGCTCCATGCCTTTTAGGACTCTCTTCTGAATGGTGCTATAACCAGCCACAAGGACTACATGGCAGTCGGGTGGTATATAATAAAAACATGGGAGGAACTCGAGCTTGCCTCTTCTGTGGATAAGTGATGAGGGTCTGTGAACGGTTTATGTAGGATGCTTTCTGACTGCCAGCTACATTCCCAGGGAAGGCATTTCTGTAGTACATGCCTCTCAGCTGATTGTTTTGCATATGAATCTGGGACACAGCAAAAAATAATGAAGGACAAAGGCCTAGAATCAAGGCAATTTGTAAATAGTGCTATAATTAACTTAGTAATTAATGGAATTAGATGTATTGCATCGATGTACATTCTTTGAAGAGTAAGATGTCTGAAATTCTAATGTCTGGCATTGTTGACTGACTGTAATCCTTTTTTATTTAATCACAGAGTCAAAACATTTATGATAGGGTAAAAATGCAAGACAAAACTGGGGATGTTCTGCAAAATCAGGAGCAGTTGATAACTATGCTGTAGTGCACAGGGTCAGTTGCAGCTTACCTGTTTCTTACTAGTGGCCCCTGTGTCCATCTGTAGTGCAGAAGCTCTTCAATCACTGGGGTGGGGGGGGGGGGTAGGCCTAGTTCTGACTTCTTTGCAACACTGGAAAAGAGTCACAAAAACAACTGAATAAGAAAGCAACTTGGCTCCCTGGTAAAATTCACACAATAAGCTCTATACTCAGATAAATCTACATAGGAACCAGGAGAACAAGTCCAAGAAAAAACTTTAATTAACATAGGTTAAGCGGTTTCGTCCCATACCATCACTTGGAACTTCATCACAACAATTCACAAACCAAAATGCACCTTCTTAAATACTAAAAATTATTCAGTTAAACTAATAAGTAAAACAATTGAATCAACTGAAAACAAGTTAGACTGTTTTCTTAAAGGACAAAGTAACCAATATCCCATCCACATAAGACAAATGCATAAGTTATAATCTTTTACACTATATTATCATATAAAATCAATTAAATATATTATTTTTTTAAATAATTTATATATATATATATATATATATATATATATATATGTGTGTGTGTGTGTATGTATATGTATATATATATATATATATATATATATATATATATATATTTCTCATTGGTTTATTTAAATAACCAAAGCCCTCTTTTTCAATACAGGCGAAATAGAGACAAAATCATTAATTCCCAGTGGTATGTAAGCTTGTAGCTTAGTTATCCAATAAAATTCTCTAAGTTCAGTAAAAAGTTCCCCTTCCCCTTGGATTCCAAGGCACTAATTCTAAAATTCCCAATCTAAACCTTGTAAAACCCGGACATTGTAGGGAATACTTAAATAAAGAATTTTAGTATTCCTTTTACAAATTACATACAAGTGTTCATAAATTCTAGTTTTAAGTTTTCTTTCAGTTTTCCCCTCATAGCGGCTACCGCATTGATCACAAATATAAATGTAAACCAGTCCTTTCGTATTAACCAAATTAACTGTACAACCTACATCTTTTAAAACAATGTTATCTACTTCTAAAAAACAGGGCATTGTCTGCACATGCCACATTTTGTGGTAAATTTACTGGTCAAACTGG
Organism: Protopterus annectens; assembly: GCF_019279795.1. NCBI lineage: Eukaryota > Metazoa > Chordata > Ceratodontiformes > Protopteridae > Protopterus > Protopterus annectens. Next base: position 74,740,753 of record NC_056744.1, on the reverse strand, counting down.
GGGGGCAGACTTGAACTTTTAAACAGATGTTTACATTGTTTTCCAGTCTTAACAACAAAGTAGGTTTCAGACCCTAGGACTTTCAGAATATTAGAATTACTTCTAAAAATCATCCGATTTCTAGAAATAATATTTCTAACCTCTTTCTCCCCTTGGCCGTAGGGTACAACCATATTATTATAACTGTTGGGACTCCGGTGCCATTAATTATTCTGTCCCAATACTCAGTGTCTCCTAATAATGTTTTAAATTTTGTTCTCCAACCTGCCAATATCTCCACTTTTATAGTGTTAAGTAAGTCTAAAGGGTAACCCCTGCTTTCAAACATACTAGTAATTTTTTCCATCTCCAAATTGAATGTAGTAAAATCTGAACACATTCTTGCCACCCTAACCAGCTGGCCATTAAAAATATTCCTTCTAGTGTGTTTAGGATGAAAACTCTTAAAATCTAAATAATTATTAGAAAAGGTAGGTTTCCTATATACCTTTGAAGCAAAGGACTGATTACCATAATCTTTGTATATAGTAACATCTAAATAATCAATAGAATGTTCAGAAACTGTCAAGGTAAATTTAAAAAATGAGCACAAACTGTTTAAATATTCAGCAAAAAATAATGGTTGCTCAGATGTCTCTTTCCATAAAACAAAAATATTGTGCAGGTATCTATAATAACATAACCAATGTAAGAAAAATTTGGAATTTAAAACATGTTAAGTTTCCAGGAGTATAACACCATATTAGCATATAGGGGAGCACAATTGGCTCCCATTGCCACCCCTTGGATTTGCTTATAAAACTCACCCTCAAACATAAAATTATTTAGTATAAACTCCATTGCTATCATAATAAAATTAACTAACGTGCCACTAAAGCTTGTAAGGCTTCTAATGGCGTTGTAAAGAAGTCCAAGACTTTCCTCATGGGGGTATCGATGTAAATAAATAAATCATGTCTATGGTCGAGATACAACAGCTCTCGGAATACCAATTTTTATTAATTTTAGTCAAAAAAAATCTCATGAGTCCTTCAAAAGGTGTGATAGTGGGTCTAAAACGTTCTTCAATAGCCTATCTATAAAACCACTGAGGGGATGGGTGGGACTACCAGTAGCTGAAATAATTATCCTAAAAGGTGGCTCTTGAACGTCCTTATGCACTTTTGGTATCCCAAAAGCCACCAGGATCAATGGATGGTCAACTTTTCAGAAATTAAAAAGCTCTTCAGAAATAACTCCCTGAAGAAGTGCGTATTCAATCAGCAACTGAATCTTTTTATAAGCTATAAAAACTTCATTTTTAGGAGATGCAAGATATTTGGTACTATCCGAAAAATGTCTGTCAAAGAGTTAACATAATCTGTCCTATTATAAATAGCTATCCCCTCACCCTTGTCAGGCTTCATAAAATGTAAAGTTTCATCTTTTCTTAATTTTTGAATCAAATAATATTATTCTTTAGATTAAATTTTTTCTTCTTATTAATGTGAGGGTTAGGACCTGCAAAAGCAGAGTAAAAGTCTGCAACACAAACATTCCAAAAGCTTGAAATAGAGGGTGTAAGGGGGGGGGTTTGAAACAGCTTTTTCTCTTCAACAATACTCTTTCTGCCCCTGATGTACCCTGCTCCTGAACCATGAGCTGTAAGTTTAACTTCTGTGTAAGTAGTTTTAGTTCAAGAATAGTATCCACTAGACCTATCCTAAAGGAAAGAACAAATTTAAAACCTTTATTAAACAGAGTAAAAAAAGTTTCATTAAAGGGAAACTCTACCTTAGAACTCAAAAACATTTTTTTCATTGTATATTTGTTTTTGAGCTATTTTAATGCCTCAAAATCATTCCAAGTGCTTATTTTACAATTTTAATGTGGTTCTCTCAAAATGGCGGATGATGGTGCCTGCCTTGGTAATGTGATCTTGTTTTCTTGCTTTCATTCCTTCTTCCCAGAATACATTTCAAGTCCTCTTTATATGACTTATGCTAGACATAAGGAAGTGGTGCTGTTTTCTCATGCCATTAAGACTGAATGGCAGGACTGTGAAGCACTGTCATCTAAACACACCTTCTGTAACAGAGCTGCTTCTATGTTTACCTGACTGAGCCTCTTTTATGTGTCTACCAGAGCTTGTTCTATGCTATAAATAAATAGCTGTTAGCTACTTGCAGCAAAAGAAAGTAGATAAAATAACAGTTTTTTAAGAGGAGTCTTTTGTAATCTTAAAAAAATTGACAAAGCCTTTTCCACACTCTCATGCTGAGGTGTGAAAACTCTCACTGCGGTAAATGAACCTTGCTGTACATTTACAAGTGATAAGTAGTAGGATTCTAAACTTAGTCTATCTGCTACTTCCCAATGTCTTCAGTGAGAGGGTTTTTCTTTCTCATGAATGATGCAGACTTAAAATATGATAATGCTTTACAAGTTCCTCAATTATTTCTATCTTGTTCACCCTCCTTTTTTCTATTTCATATTTATTTATACTTTGGTAACCCGGAAAGTGAACTGGTCCCAGGATCCTTTTCAGTCACAACTTAGACTGCATTGGCAAAAATAATCACAATTATTAAATGTACATAGCAATACAAAGAACAAATACTGACATAAAGACTTTGACCAAGATTGCATGTGCAACACATAGCCAATGTGTGACTGTGACCAAGTAAATCACTGAGCAACATGTACTAGAATGTATACATTAATAATGCTTACCTCTACTATGTTGTTATAAATAATTCATTTTATGCACACACACATATGTATAGTGTGTGTGTGTGTGTGTATATAAAGTACATGTGTACAAAAGCATGTGTGTGCATTTAAACACAGTTAAGTACTTCTGATTTTCTTTTCTTAGTGTTGTCCTGTTCGATTCTCAGTTAGAGCTTCTTCTGTGTGGAGACATGTGTGAATGGGCGTACCTTCGTTGAAGGTTGTGCGTCAGAGCCGGCAACTCTGTACGTAAAAATCTACTGCCAGTCATTAGCGCACCGGAGTTCCGCTGTGGCGACCCCTAACTGGGAAAAGCCGATAGACTAGTGTTTTTAATGTAAGGGCACATAGTAAATGTATGTTAAAGTAAATTCAGCTCGGTATTATGGTTGCACTCCAACAATGTAAAGACTGACTCAAATTCAGTAGGGAATCTCTTACAATAGATCTGCATGTACCAGATATGCATCCCCTTTGGAAGGATGTCACAAAAAAGCATAAAAGACCTTTTTTTGTGGACACTGTCAGTGCACCTAGTTGATAGAGTTGCCACCTGACTCTCTCTGCAGTTCTGACCTGTGTGTATGTGCGTGGGGGGGCTTGAAAATGGTAAATGCATTGATACTTTTAATAGCATTTAAAGCTTAGCATTTCGATACTGTGTTGCTGCTTATGTAAATTTGCCAGAAGAGGTGACAACTGCCTTTAAAACCGTGACTGATCTAATTGCTTTGTTTTGCTATGAAGGGGGAGTGGTAAGTTCTCCTCCCCTATGCAATAAAAACAGTGGAAAACAGTTCCATAGCTTTCTGTATTTTTTTATATCAGCTGCTGTGTTCCTGACATTAGCAGGATTAATTGCCCATCTAAGATTGACAGCTGTACCTGACTGAGTAAACTACAGATTTAACTGTCTATGGTATGTCATGCAGGTGGCGACACATTTCTCTGCAAAGTACGTGAGAAGTTGAGTTAAAAAAAAAGTAGGTGGGGTTTCCCTTCATTTGTTTCGAATGCAAGGAAATAAAAGTTTTAAAAAGTGCAAGCAGATTTGTGGTACCTACACAATGCTGGAACCATATTGTAGGGAGAAAAGAACTGTATGAGAGGGTGGAGTTTTCCTTTAATTTTCAAATGTGTGTAATTAATATGTTAAACCCATTAAATGAATTCAGTTTACTGACACATGTACTTACAATCCTAGTATCTTGGCTCCAAAATACATTGTTTTCTAATGTTAATTCCTCCACATTCTCCCCCTGCCTCTCGTGGACTTGGATTGTTGAATCTGAGGTAAATAAAACTTTTTGCCTGTTCTTATTATCTTCCCAAGTGGTACACCACTCCATTAGATGCAGTTATGACTTTCTGCTGAGGTGTCTGTATTAAAGAGATACTCCTGGTTAAGGCTCCAACCTTTTCCTGAAGACTTAAGACCAAGCTAATCGATGCACTATTAGATAATAATTCCTTGTTTGGTACTACAGCTGCTACTTTAAGTCCCTGCAGGAGAAAGTTAAAGAGCTGCAGGATTTAAAACATATCTTTGTGTCTTCAGTTCCCAAATTCCAAAGGAACCACCCAGTTAAGACTGCTTTTGTCAGGAAACAGTCTCAAACTCCCCCTTCCAGAGGTAAAAGGGATGTCAGGAGACCTGCTCCTTCCAAACCCTCTCAGCCTTCTTCTCAAAAGCAGTCTTTTCCAGACAAGCCAGGTTAGTCTGTGACTGCCTGGTTCCCTCTGGTCTCATACCCTTTAATCAGCACCTTGCTCTATCCCTTCCAGTCTGGGAACACATCACTCACGATTCATGCATTCTGTCTGTTATCCACAAAGAATATTTAATGGCTTGGAAAGATCTTCCTCCTTTTACGAGAATTCCTCAACCACTTCCAAAGCAACTCTTTTCTTCCCAGAAGTGCTCCAAGAGTTGATATCCCAGGGAACTATCCAATAAGTTCCACTGTCACAAAGGGGGAGAGGTTTCTACTCAAGGAATGTTCCTGGTTCCCAGGAAAGATGGTGCATGGAGACCCATTCTGGACCTTTCTCACCTCATCACCTTCCTAAAGGTCCCAACCTTTCGTATGCTTTCCCTCCAAACTCTGTTTTCTCTCATTCTTCTACAAGCCTATTTGGCCTCCATGGATATCAAGAATGCCTATGTACATGTTCCCATTCATCCCCTTTACAGAAAATGTTTACATTTTTCTGTTGCTTCCTAACATTTTCACTTCTCTGCATTTCCCTTTGGTGTCTGTACGGCACTGAAGGCATTTACAAAATGTTTAGCTCCTGTAATTGCTTTCTGCAGACTCCAGGGTATACAGGGCTTCCCAATCTGAATGATCTGTTGCTACAGGCACCACTCTCAGAGAACTTGTATCACAATCTCCTGTTCACTACTACTCTTCTGCAAAGGTTGGGATTCATAGTCAGTTTAAAAAAAAATCCATGCTCAACCTTACACAGGATCACACCTTCCTGGGGTGCAGGATTCAGACAGATCTCATGTTGGCCTCTCTTCCTCCGCAACAAATTGTCTTTCTAGTCAGTCACTTTGAAGGCCTTCTCCCTCTGCAGTCTTTGACATCCAGTGAGTTTCCCAAGCTTCTAGGCTTCATGGCTTCTACTGTTCCCATGCTACCCCTTGCCACACCCCACATGAGAAAGTTTCAGTGGGTACCTGAAATCAGTTTGGATACAGCATGATCACCCACTTGAGTTTGTTGCCCCTCTTCTTCTTTGCCTAAAGAGGGAGCTTCTTTGGTAGATTCAACAGATTGCCCAGAATCCCAGCATGCCTTTCCAACTCGAGTTGTTCACAGGCACCTCAGACTTGGGTTGGGGGCAGCCTTTGTGTCCTTTAAAGGTACAAGGTCTGTGGTCTCCTCCTCAAAGGAAGGAACACACAAACATAAGAGATGAGGGCTCTACTGCTCTTCAGGCATTTTCTACTCTTCTTCGTCCAATACCTCTAAAACTTTACAGACAACACCACAGTTATGTGGTATGTTAACAAACAGGGGGGACGAAATCGTACCTTCTGTGCAGGCTAGCTGTTTTGGCATGGGAACTGACAACTCAGTACCAAGTCACTCTGCAGACAGTATACATATCTTCCAACCAAATCTTGTGGCAGACACACTGAGCAGGTCTATGACTCAATCCCACAAATGGATGCTTCATAGGGGGTGTGTTTCTGGACATTCTCCCCTGGTAGGGTACACCTCAAATAGATATTTGTCTCCTTTGAACAGACAACTTCCGAAGTTTTGTGCTAGTGTTCCAGGTCCTCTGGTATGCAAGGTGGAGTGCTATCAAGCCCTTGAAAGGGGATGTTTTCTTTATGCACCCCCCCCCCTCTTATTCAGAAAGTTCTGCTGAAAATTCAACAGGACAAACAGTAAATCTTGCTTGTGACTTCCTTTTGGCCAAGACAGCATTGGTTCCCTCTTCCTCTGCATTTAGCCAAGGGCAGTCATCACAAGTTATCTCACAGGGTGGATGTCCTCACACAAGACAAGGGATCACTCATTCACCCTCAGTTGTCAACTCCGCAACTCACAATGTGGGTGATAAATTTCTGATTCCTTTTGGACACCTGTTCTCTGAGGATGTGCTTAGGGTGCTGCAGGAGGCCAGGAAACCCAATACTAGGACATCCTACTTATCCAAATGGAAGAGTTTTTCCATCTGGTGTCTTTCTCGTAATCTAGACCCAATAACTGTTGACATTCCTTTGGTTCTAAGTTACTTGTGTGAACTTTTGAAGGCCGGGTTGTCTTAGTCTTCTGTGAAAGCTCACCTTTCAGCTATTTTTGCATGTCTGCCTCTGTCTCCCCCTTTGGTCTCCAGATTGGAGATTAAACTTTTCCTTAAAGGCATCCTTCACATTAGATCTCCCAGATAACCTATTCCACCTCCCTGGGATCTTAATTTTGTTTTGGAAAAGCTTTCTGTGGCTTCTTTTGAGCCTGCAGTAACAACTACCCTGCAATGTTTTACTTGGAAGACTGTGCTTCTGCTTGCTATTACTTCAGCCAGAAGGGTGTCTGAACTACAAGCCTTGATGGCATTTCCACCTTTCCTGGTTTTCCATAAGGACAAGGTTTCTTTTCATACTAGCCCTTCCTTTATGCCTAAGGTTGTGAATGAGCTGTTGCTTAAATAGTCCATTAACTTGCCCACCTTTTTCCATTCTCCAGAATCTACCAGTGAGAGGATCCTACACACCTTGGATGTGTACAGACAAGTCAGATTTTATTTGGATAAAACTAAAGCTGTAAGGAAATCTGATCAGCTTTTTGTCTCTTTTTATTTCAGGGCTCTAGGAAAGCCTGCTTCCAAGCAGACTATTTCTACTTGGATTTCTAAAGCAGTTTCCTTTTATTATGTTTTTCATGGTAAGACTTTTTTTCTTATGTTAAGGCTGACTCTACTAGGGCTGTAGCTTCATCTGGTACTTTTTAAAAAGGTTTGGATACCTCCTCCATTTTAGACACAGAAACTTGAACTTCTGTGCATACCTTCACTAAACATTACAAGTTGGATGGCATTCCCAAGTCCAGGGCAGGTTTTGCTAAAGCCATTCTCCTTATCTTTGTAGAGGCCATCCCTGCTCCTTCCTCTTCCCATTTTCCTTCATGAGTTGTGGTACTCTCCCTCATGTAATGAATACTACAACATAGGAATAGAAGGACATAGAATAGTTGTGTAAAATCTTACTATAACTTGGATGTCTTTCTCTTCCATGTTGCAGTATTCTATCCCTCCTACTTTCTCTCTGGTTCTTGTTCTTTTTTTGGATGTGTGTGTGTTCCTCCGCGGTACCTTAGGCTGATGTTCTTCCTGTGTCATTCAGTTCTGATGATGGTACATG